>NC_052499.1:27084543-27443532 GCF_016617805.1 Bactrocera tryoni
GGAACACTTCTCTAGCCTGCTGAATGAGTGAATGCACAACGCCAGGAGAAGGCGAACCTGATTCCCCAATCGATGACGATGGAGCAGACGTTCCATTACCCGACCATGAAGAAGTTCGAATAGCAATTGCCCGCCTGAAGAACAACAAAGCGGCAGGGGCCGACGGATTGCCGGCCGAGCTATTCAAACACGGCGGGGAAGAACTGATAAGAAGCATGCATCAGCTTCTTTGTAGAATATGGTCGGACGAAAGTATGTCCAACGATTGGAATTTAAGTGTGCTCTGCCCAACACACAAAAAGGAGACCCCACAATCTGCTCCAACTCCCGTGGGATAAGCCTCCTCAATATCGCGTATAAGATTCTATCGAGCGTATTGTGTGAAAGATTAAAGCCGACCTTCAACAAAAAGATTGGACCTTATCAGTGTGGCCTTAAATCTGGCAAATCAACAACCGACCAGGTATTCACCATGCGTCAAATTTGGAAAAGATCCATGAAAGGATAATCAACACACACCACCTCTTCGTCGATTTCAAAGCTGCTTTCGACAGCACGAAAAGTAGCTGCCTTTATGTCGCGATATCTGAATTTGGTATCCCGCAAAACTAATACGGCTGTGTAAACTGACGTTGAGTAAAATGACCGGTAATGAGATTGATAACAGCTGGCCTCGCAACACCCGCGCTGTTAGTTCTGCTTTCTCCAGACTAGACAAAGGGAAGCAAAACAAATGGGTCTGGCAGTGAACGAGGGCAAGACGAAATATCTCCTGTCATCAAACAAACAGTCGTCGGCCACTAGCGACTTGGCTCTCAACGTCACTGTGGTGACAGTCATAACTTTGAAGTTGTAGATAATTTTGTCTATTTAGGAACCAGTATAAACACCACCAACAATGTCAGCCTGGAAACCCAACGCAGGATAACTCTTGCCAACAGGTGCTACTTCGGACTGAGTATGCAATAGAGAAGTAAAGTGCTCTCTCGACGAACAAAAGCCAATCTCTATAAGTCACACATTATTCCCGTCCTGCTATATGGTAGGTGGTGAGGCTTGGACAACAACAACAACCGATGAGTCACGACGTTGCGAGCTTCTTCGAGAGAAAAGTTTTGGCAGAAAAGATTTATAAGTCGACGCAATACTCCGCCGGGGAAGTTGGACGTGAAGAGGAAGACCCTCCACCCGTTGGAAGGACGGCGGTGGAGAAGGACCTGGCTTCGCTTGGAATATCCAATTGGCGCCACGTAGCGAAAAGAAGAAACGACTGGCGCGCTGTTGTTAACTCGGCTATAATCGCGTAAGCGGTGTCCACGCCAATTAAGAAGAAGAAGAGTTAGGTAGTATCGACCCGATTTAACTATTTTTGCGCCAATACTATTAACATGCCATATACTACAAAATGTTCCCTGGGTTTCATAAAAAGTACTCTCACATAAAAAAATCACTAAGTCGTAAGTCGAAAATCCCGGCATTAGTTATATGGTGGCTTCGTCACGCCTTTCGCCCAATTTTATCAATTTCGGCACAAAGATACATTGTTATGATCATTTGACAATTCAACCAGATTTCAACTTTTCTCGTGATCTTGATCATTTATATATATAGTATATAACCCTATCTAAAAACTACCTCGCTAAGTTTTAGGTGATACGTACAACCGTTTAGGTGAACCAAACTATATAATACCTGTAGCAACTGGTTGCAATCAAAATCTTTACATTAAAAAAAATATTTTTATATGGGAACGAATAGAAAAATAGTTAGCAACATTTTAGAGTATTCTTAATCGCCTAATAACCGATGCACATCTTCTAGGCATAAACTCTAATTAGGCTATCGAAAGTGTTCTGTGGAACGGAATACCAGACCTTTGTATCTTCTCTCAGAATTCTGCCTTATTTTACTGTTTAAGGGGTGCAATACTTTCCTTAACAAAAAGTTTTAAAAGTTTTTGATGAGATTCAGATCTGCCGATTACTCTGGCTAAGCCATAATGCTAGCACCATGGGCTGAAAACCATTTTTTGCAAGACCCGAAGTATGTTTCGGGCAGCTCTCTTGTTGGAATTGCCAAAATGCAAGGCGAATTCTATTCAGCATATGGAAGAATGACCTTATCTAAAACTTTAACGTATATATGGCGGTCTATGTATGTTTTCTTGTATCCAAAAAATAGGTCCCGCATTACAATATGAGAAACAATCCTAATCCCTTATATTGCCCTCACGGGGTTGTAAGGACCTAGTCATGTAGCGGACGCACATTTCTTTCTTTTTTGGACGTCGGACTCACGCGCAGCTATCATTTCCTATCATATTAATTTTGCATTGAGACCATAAAATGTCGAACCATTTTTTCTTAACTTTCAGCTCCGCCGTAATTAATGTGTCGTTTTGCAAACTGAATACGATTGCATCTATGCCGTTTTCTCAACATTGGTACCTTTCGGGACTATGTGCCAAAGCAATTTTTCTCCACAAGTCGTCTTCTTACTGTTCTTGAAGAAATTTTTGAACATAATTCTTATTGAACGGCTGCAGGGGCCTTAAACGGTACGCGCATCGGCAATCATGCAATATTTCGAACGACTTGCGCAGCCATTTTTTTGTAGTCGGCCTATTTTCAAACACAAATATTTGAGACATACATATTTCATATGTTTGCAATTTGCCTTTACGCGTGACCCATTCCTTGCAAATTTTGGACGCACAATCTTTCCTCCTCTGAACAATGTTTTGCTCGACCCATTTCATTTTAATATTTGATACAATTATTCATTCCACAGATGTAACGACTTTTTACGCGTTTTAAATTCAATATTTTTCATTTAGGAAACCATTTCGCTATTGAATCTATTATTATGTCACTAAGCACGAAGCACGCTACTTACACTTTTAAATTACAGTTAACTGTAAAATTCGACAATGCTATATTTTCCTCTTTTTTAAAAGTACATATTATTGCCTTTATTATTATGCAGAAAAGGTCTACATAAATGAAAAATTTCAAAAAAATTATGCCATTGTTTCAAAACAACACCTTTGATTCTATTTTATTGTCCGTAACTGTACATATTAATTGTAATTAGTAAGGAGAAACAAAGTGATTATATGTTCATAGCCTTAGGGGCCTTTCAAACATACATAATTTGGAAATTAAAATCTTTCTCAAAGAAAGTCTGTAATTAATCTGTCTAACTATGTAGGTCGTAACCCATAGATGACAAACTTTTAGAGGAGACATTATTATAAATAATTTTTGAACCGACCTTTCGAGTCAACTGTTAACTCAAATAACAATAGTAAAATATTGAATGATCTGAGTTTTGTACCCTATTAATTTATTAGTTTTAATTTTTACTTAGTAATTAATTTGTACTCTAACAAATGTGGACATGAAACCTAATTCTGCTTTTAGCACAAAAAGCTCGGTTACAAGTGCATCAAATTAGCGGTCGGCAATTCAGTCGTGTTATAATCTATAATTACAGCAGTGGGTGTCAATTTCCAGAGATGAAAATACAGAAGATTCAAATAAATTTCCATCAACACCTTGAATCCTCAAATTTACTAAACAAAATACATATGTACATAGGCATTGAAATATTTATAATATAATATGCGACCCACATTTGGTGAGCAAAACTGAGGGTGGCTTTCCAACCTCGTACAAATTTATGCACAAAACTAACGGAACCTGTGACAACAGTACGTGTTGCTATAACGTAAAAGGTTATTGATAAAACGTAGAAACGCTGTGAAAACATATACTGAGTACTCAGTTGTATTGAATTCAAAAACTTCATTCAACTTTTGATAGTAAATTTTTCAATCAAAATTATAACATACTCTATTTTTATTTTTCTTCTGCTGAAACTATAAAAAATCCAAACAAAAATATAGCAATTTTAAAGACAAAATAAGAACTCATATCAATAAAAATATAAGCGGATAGGGCATAATGGCTACAGAAGAGGGCTCACAGACACAAGATGAACTCATACGAAAGGCAATGCTGGACATGGGTTGGGACCCACAGGCGGAAATACCCATGGCTAGCAAGGAAAATCTCTGCATCTTGGCCGAAATGGAACAGATGGTGGAGGAGAAGATACAAATGCTCGAATCGAACATCCAAACCGAGGATCGGTTGGAGAAGCTGTTGCAACATTCTAAAAATGCCGAAATGTGTGTGAATCAGAATTTGGTAAGCAGTTGAGTCGCATACATACATATGTACATATGTATACATAAGTACGTAAATGAGACTCAGAAATTTGCGTTGCTTATAGAAACTACTGCAAGCGCATCAGACTGAAGTGCACACGGAGATACATCTTTACAAAGTTGCCGAGCGTGTGCAATCGAAGCTGAAAGCTGACATCAACAAAATCGATAAGGAAACCAAATGCTTCACCGAATATATAGACAACACAGAGAGTAAGTGCTATAACTAACGGTTTCACAGATCTTTTCAATTCGTTTTACCTATCTCTCCCTTGCAGAGGAACTGTGCCGACGAAAAAATGCCATCGACGACTTAACTTCGCGCGTTAAATGGGCGAAATCGGTGCTGCTCGAGTGGCGTGAAGCAATGGAAGACACCAACAAAGGCTATCAATTGATTGAGAAGTATTTCAAGGAAGATCAAGAGTTGGCGCGCCAAAAAGACCTGCGTCGGCAATTACTACATAACGAGCTTGAGAAACTACGTAAAGAATTGGTAAAATTATACGAAGAGCAGAAGTCGTTGGAGCAGAATATTGAATGTACCGCTATACTGTATCGTACCGCGCATACGGAGCGTCGACAAATGGTGGAAACTTGGAAATTGGCGGTGCAACAAATGCTACAGCGTGAGCGCGACATACGACACGGTGAGAACGAGCTGCAGAATTTGCGCATCGAAGCTGAACGTGTCTTAAAGGAACGCAGAAATTACGATAAACACTTGGATAACTTAATTCAGAATAATCATGAAATCGAAAATAATATCGCCTTGTTGAATGATGAAACTTCACAGATCAAAGAGCAAATCCAGAAACTCATTGATATGACTATATTGAAGGAGAATGAGGTGCCGAATACTTCAAATAGTTAAAAGACGACCTAAAATTTTTAATGTTTTTGCTTTTAAAGGTGGAGCTTTTGCAAAAGGATCTGCAAAATCTCTCAAATAAAGTGCAACAACAACGTGTGGAAAACCGTAAAATGACTAAGGAAAAAGATAAACGCAATCAGGCATTGGAAGATTTCAAATCGGTACTACGTAAGCTGGAGACACGCCTAATTGAGATGGAGAATAAGCATCTAAGCGCTGAGCAGCGTTTACAAATGTTGGAAGAGATGAACGATACCGAAGAGAAAGCACAAAAAGAGATAAACAAAGATAAGTTCCGGTTAAATGGTTTGATCTATCGTAGTCAGGACTATTTGCAGAATTTAAAGAACGATTGTCGAAGATTAGAGGTGCGTAAAATCTTCTTTACATCACTACTTTTGTATTATAGTGTCATAAGCATATTCTTTTAGAGAGCGGCTGCAGACTTCAAAAAAAATTAATGTCAGATATTACTTATATTGAGCTTTTAGCTAAAAAATTTCCACACAACCATTTCTATAATACTTAACTTCGAAATTGTGAAATTGGCCGACAATTGGTTTTTTTTTCTTTGATAACGATAGACTTTTCTCATATGTACTTACATATATTAACCAACCTGGAGACTTTGCATTGTCCTGTGCAAAACACTGACGTTTAGACAAAGACAACTTTAAGTTAAAACCTTTAGGTAAAAAGATAGTCAGTTTCTTGGCTGTACTTAATTTTGACATTTCATCGTCATTCGCGCCCTTCAGCGACTTATGTATGTATGCATGTGATTTTACGACTGACTAAATCCTTTGGGGAATAATAACTATTTCGTGTGTCTACAGCATAAATCCTAGGCTTTAACTGAAAAATAAATAAATAAGAGTCAAAAGTAAATGATAGTGACAGATTCCTACATTAGCTCGTTTTTCCTTTCCGGAATTGAATTTTTAAACCAAGGATTGATAATCAACAAGTACTTTTACCCATGATCTCACTTCGTCGTATCTTCAAATTTTCGCGATAATAAACTATTGGATGATGATGACATAACCATGCTGGCTTAATTTTTAGGTCAAGGAATTTCATCTCAGCAATATTTTTCAAAACTTTTTTGGAAATGATTTATGCTGATGCCAAACCTGGCAAAGTCGGTGATATAAAATAATTCCCCAGAACTTTTGGCGGTCAAGTCTTTTATTTTTAATTATTGTAACCGGGTTCTTTCGGATAATAATTAAATAAATTCCTTTGATATATGAATAACAATTTATTTTAACCTAAATACATAAATCCAAGGTTTCCAATGACGGCTTGTCAGCGAGCATCACCACTGTCATTCGAAACACGAAGAAAATGGAAAAGGATCTCAATCGCCTAACGGAAGTGCACTACGAGTCGGTGCGTATTTTTCTATAAATAATCTAAAAAATGTTTCAAATGAATTTACAATTCCACTAGGCTTTCAAATGTCTACAAATTGAACGTAAAATAATAATGTTACAAGGTGGAGATTTCGACCCCATACAAGAGGCCGAAGCACAGAAATATTTAACCAAGTTGGAGGCGCAAAATTTGATACTGCAAAGACGATTACAAACTACCGAAGCACAAAACAAAAAGTTGGACTATAATATGCGAAATTTAACCGATGTCTATAATGCTGATCACAAGAGATTGGAGGAGATGGTGAGTTGTTGTTGCCCACCTATACCTATACATTATAATGCACCGTTTATATTTTCTGATATGTAGCTCTTCAACATCAAAGAGGCGCAAATGTACTGCGAGGGCGGCATAAAACGTTTGAGTGTCGAAAAAAACAAGAATCAGCAGAAGATTGTCGAGTTGAGTCTTCTGAAGATGCGCAGCAAGGAGTTTGAGAATGATATAATCGAATGCGAAAACAATACCTATCACTTAGGGAAACATCGTTTGCAACTAAATCGTACCATGAAGGATCGTTTGGTGGAGATAAAGAGTCAAATGGATTTGCTAAATCTGAAGCGTAAACATTTGAATGAAGAAAGAAGCACATTGCTGGCGGACATCGGAGAACGTTCGAAACATATTGATGTCGTGCGTGCACGACTAGAATTGACCTCCCGACTGATGGGTATGAATGAAGATGGCACTTTGGTGACAGCAACGCAATTAAAAGGTGGCTGCGGCGCAAGAGAAACAAATGCTCCTAGATGAGGGTAACGAATTGAATGAGAAAGTGATCAAGGCAGAAGAAGATATTAAGGCGATGGAAACACACTGATGTTGCTGAACCATTCAAACGACTCATACCGCAAGAACCTGAATAAGAAAGTGGATGAAGGTACTTGAGAGAAAATTCAAAATCCTGGTTCAAATTTTTATACACCGAACACCAAGAAGGAAATGTCGAAGATACAATAAAGTATGCTATGTATATAGAAATGATCAGCATGACGATCTGAGTCGATTTGACCGTGTCCGTCTGTCTATCTGCATATATGCGAACTAGTCCTTCAGCTTTTGAGATATCAATCTGAAATTTTGCACAATTCCTTATTCGGAACCAGAATCCAGAACCGAATACCCAGAATCAGGCTACTGCAGCATCAAAATCAAGCTTTAATAGGGATAACTGTTTTATTTGACAAGATATCTCCATGAAATGGATTATCGTCCAGGGCAAAACTACAATTTCCGAATTCCGAAATTTCGTAATCCGAAAAACTTGTTCAGATCGAACCTCGCCTTACAAAGTGACCGATCCTAGTATGAAAAATATTTTAATTTGGCAAGATATCTGCACGAAAATTGACATCTAAGTATATTTGTCCAAGGCAACCGACAACCTCCGAAGAAATTGTTAGTGTAGTAGGGACAGTATATGTCTGTCGTATACATTAGCCGATCAAACACAAGACCATTTATGGAAGCATTTATTTGTGAAGGGTATACTTGGTGTAACTTGGTTGCAGCCGAATTTAACATTTACACTTGTATTACTTATTTTTTCCATTTGCTTTTAACATTAGATCAAGTCTTGGAAGAAATCAAAGAATTGCAGTCCAACTATTGTCTTGCCTTGACGCAACTCAAGTCTCTACGCAGTAAACATCGTCAAGTGGAAAAAGAAAATGACAAAAATTTACATATATATGAGAACCTGGGAAGACAATTGGAATCTCAACTGGCAAAAGTATTTTAAATTGATGATTACACAAACATACTTTATCGATTATATTAAATTGAATTGTTTTCACTTTAGCATGGAGAATAGCGAAATATTGGAAAAACTACAAAAGGAAATTGAAGATCAGAAAACCAAACTGCAGCGCGCCGAACGTGAGGTCAAAATTTCTTTGAAGGCGGTTAGGAGCGCAATTTAGGCAAGGAATTCGTTGAAGCTTATGAACGCGAATTGGATTTGCGTGAATTTGAATACCGTAATTCGAGCGCACTTAACCAGCTGGCTGACATGGCGGAGAATGATGACGACATTGGCCCGGAAAGTAATACGTATAATGTTGGATAAAGACGCCTTAAAATGCCTCATATGTTGCAGAAAACACGCAGCTTTGCTTCATGGCGCAGCGATGTGTCGGAAACCTCTTCATCGCGTGGTACGAAGTGCACTGATATAGTTCTTTTCAATTTAATATATTTCTCTTTTACAGATATGCCTTTGTCCACTCCACATTCTTCCGTTTCGGAGACTACAAGCGTTGTTATTCAACCTTCGGTCGTTTCCATAGATTTTTCACCATCTTAATGCTTCAACTATCAACATATTTGCAATGCAATTCTCTAGCAATCATATTTTTATTTTCAAATACTATATTTGATGATTTTAAAATTGAAAACACAGATTTATGTCAGAAACTACAACTTTCATTAAAGTTTTTGTGGGATTATGTTTAATCTTCTGCCTCCGAGCCACTGCCAGAACCGCTATCCGAACCACTTGGTGTTGCGCTGCCTGAACGGGACGGTGTACGTGAGGCTGAGCCAGAACGTGAACCAGAAGCGCTGCCTGATCGCGAGCCAGATCGAGAGCGGGAGCGAGAACGTGCTGGCGTTTTCGATGGTGAACGCGATCCAGAGTTAGAACGCGAGCGGGAGCGGGAGCGACTAACCGAACGCGATGGTGAGCGTGAAGTATGTGAGGCAGAACGTGAACGTGATCTTGAAACAGATTTATGCGATCCTGCTGGTGTAGCTGAGCGAGAACGTGATGGCGATTTGGATGCAGAACGTGACCGCGATCGTGAATGTGCGGTAGAGCGAGAACCACTACGACTGCGACTACCCGACTTGGAGCGAGATCGAGAGCGTGAAGCACGTGAACCCGAACCTGAACGTGAACCAGAACTAGATCGTGATCGTGAACGGGACTTAGATTTTTGCATGCGATTTAGAACGGGAGCGTGATTGACGGTCTCTTTCGCTTTTTGAGCTGCTTCTGCGTTGTCATTTTCGGATTCGTCTCCATCATCAGCATCACCGCCTTTGTTATTATTGTTTCTACTAGTGGTCTGTGTAGTTGTTGCGATCTCTTCCTCGTCCTCTTCATCTTCTTCCATTTCCTCATCCTCCTCATCACCTGCTGGCTCTAGTTGTTTTTCTCGGTATCTTTGCATACGATGTTCATTGGCATCAATGGGCGATGTTTGACCACCTATAACATATAGATTTAGTATACGTACAATAGATATTTCGATGAAAAAGTCTTACCAGTTTGGTATTGCTTGGTTGTTGTCCGGTCTTCACACGTCGCTTATTTAGGCGCACACGTGTCTCCAATTCATTATAGAATACACCATCTTGACGTACAACGAAAAAGTAATTTTCTTCGTAACCCTTAGATGCTTTACTTTTGACATTCCAGTTGTATTCGCGTGCAATTTTGTACTCATAATCCTCGTCGTCTTTGTACAAAACATTTTCAGCAAAGTCATTGCGTCTCTTGTCCAAAGTCTCTTCAGTGGGTAAGAAGTAGGCCACAAATTGTTCACCACTTTCGTCCATCACACCACGAATCATAGCTTGAGACATTTCTTCCAATTGTGCCGGTACATTTTTGCCAGCAGGCGCAGGATCACTATCGAAAATAACCTGTGCACATGGGTACTTCCAATTCTTGAAATCTGGATACACAGGCAATATTTCCACTGGTACCACATTTGGTTTGGAGTAATGTTTGCTGATTTCATGTTTGGAGTCACTGAATGTTTTCTCAATAGCTTTAATTTGTGCATCACGATCAAGGTAGAGCGTTTCTTCGCGTAAGGACTTCTTAACATTATAACCCACCTTAGCTTCAATATTCTCAAGATTTTGCGGTTGGAAGCGCGTCTGTTCTGTCGAAATATATTCCGACTTACGCAACCATGAAACACTGCGCGAATGTTGGCGCGAACGCATCGAATCATGCGGCGTGTGTACATCTTCCTCCAATAACCTTTCATCTGCTGGGTCAAGTTGAGCGTAGGGATCGGCCTGATATAGATCGCGATTTATTAAGTCGATTGTTACACCCAAGTCATGTTCGGTAAGCACTTCATATTTGTAGTTGCGTTCCAGCGAAGTCGGATTGTATTGCACAAAGCGGTTGCTGTCGAACGGATACTGCAGAAATTTCAAGTCAAAGGGTATGTCAGGAAGACTGTTGCCATATTTCACCCGACATATTAATTCGGACCTAAAAAGAGATTGTATTGTTATTTGCACTTAAAGCATTTATGTAAATGTTTTCTTTACTTGCGTTCTCGGCCGTTCTAACAGGTCGCTTCTCCGCATTCGGAAGTTGTATTAATAATAGTGGGCGCCATTCTTAAATGTGATCGATATCTTTTGGCAGAAAGGCCTCACACCCAACACTTTATGCACACAAAACAAATTTAGTTATTAAAATTAATAAAACTCACTAGAAATTACGAAAAATTCAGAAATGAAAACAGTAAACGAATGCAATGACAAATGGAAAGGAATGTCAAAATCGGCATTTGACATCGTAGATATGCTAATAATTAATCGATATTTGGAAGATGTGTATTTCATTATCGATGGTACAATAGGTTATTATTAGGTAATACTATGTTCGGACCGACAACGAAAACATGTTTTCGTGGGAAAAACTGGTTTTCGCACGAAAACTTGTGTTTTGTCAAACGAACACAGTTTTCGCTGAAAACTACTTGACAACTTTCATTCCACTTATTATAATCGGTGCCTGCTCTACTTTAATCGATGTTTTTGGAAGACATATTTTGCCGGCCCTAAATTGTCGCTTGATATTTGTTTACATTCCATATACAAATCACATTAGGGGGATTCTCTTGCTTTTGCAAAACTTTACACGGTGCAGAAATTGCAGAATTTTCCTCTTGGTGCAACGGCACAGCAACAAACACACGCAGAAAAATTATTTGCAATGGCTGTAAAATATGTCAGACCAAAACCCTTGACAAAAAAAAGTAACCATTTCTCCTCTTTCACTGCACGTCGGTGTGATTAGCTTACTTGCTCTCTGTCATTAATTTTGAGCATTTGTTTGGGTAGCCATCTGTTACTGAAAATAGTTTGTTTCGTTATTGTTATGGTCACAGAAAACTGGTGCATTTTTCTTGCTATGGGTTATTTGTTTCGTTATTCATTGGTCATCACTGCCTATCGTATCAGTCAACTTTTTCCTCATGAATAAAGCAATTGAAATATTTATTTTATTTTATTCTTTTTTGAAGTTTGTATCTTTATATAATACATGACAGTTATATTTTTCCTTTCTATTTTTACAATTTTTTCGCAATTGTTTTAGATTATCTTTTAAATATTTACATTTTCAGTCATATATAAATTACAAACTAAATTTTCTTTTAGAATAAATTATTTTTTTTAAAATTTTGTTGTTTTGTTTTGAAAATTATCATTGATTTACTAATTCTTAATATTAACACAATTTGTACATATGCAAGCTGAATTAACAATAACATTTAAATTAATTAATTTGAACTATTATTATTGAGTAATTTAAATATAATAATAATTTTCCTCCGAAATTTTCAAATATCTAAAATGAATAGAAAGAATTAAATTATTTTTTGTTTGTATTTGTTAAGGCATCTTTATTAAATTCTAAAAATAAATACTAAAATTATTAATACTATACTATTTAATTTTGTACACTCCAGCTGGCACTCATCCACGTAGCATATGCAAATTTCTTTACCAACTTGTATAGGTGCTATCGCATAACTTTGGTTAATCTTGCTTTGAAGTAGATAAAGTCCAGCACCCCTCAGGCATTGGTGAATCGCTCGTCGCAAAGTCCTGACTACTTGTGTCTTTCATACCTATTAATGTCTTAAAAACCTTCGCGTTGGTGAACTAAAGGCAACACTCGAAAATATGTTAAACAATTTTCAGGAACATTACACTTACAGTAGTTAATTGTTCGTCCGCAAATGCTGTACAAAAAGTTGGTCCATTTGTTGCTCACAGTGTTCACCTAACATTTTGTGATAATTTTTTTTGTTCTGGATTGAAGTGACCAGAAAAACTGTTATACATGGCCAGTAAACGAATAATTAACCTAATGTTGTAACCATGGTGTTGTGATGTAGTGCAGGTCGCCTCCGCGCTGGTGCATCCTGGGTAACGCTAAATGGCCAGCGGCCTTCACGGCCTTACACTCCTTAGACGACTTTTTTGGCATCAAACTGGTTTTTAGAGTAGGAAACTTATTTGGAACTGTTAGAACCCTGGGCTGGTGGTGGCGGCATTCTGGCACCTGAGTATGATGGGGTGACACCCATCAGAAAGCCCTGGCAGGACTCAGAGTACGTTCCCCTCCCGGCGTCGTTAAGTTGGCGTGGTAGGTGTAAGTTGAGAGAACTCCTTCTTTACGCTGGTCGGCTCTGAACGTACTGCCTCATAAGGGCGTACGTCAACCCTCGCCGTGGCCCGTCACTGGGGGACCATAAAGGTGACTACCTTCCGGGGACGGATAGCGGCTCTTAGTGGGGACCCTTTTAGCATGGACAAGTCAACCACAAACATCGACGAAAAGGTGACAGAAGGGGAGGTGAAGCGGATGTCGAAATCGACACCCAGATCTGTCCCAGGCGGGGCCGCTCTCCCGTGGCGACAAAACCGTCACTGGGCAGCTGCAGCAATAAGACGAAGACTCCCGGCTAGGAAATCGATAAAACTAGCAGAGGAACTTCTGCTAGAATTATGAAGGGATCCACAGGGGGCATTAGCAAGGGTGCTTTAGCGATTGGCAGCAAAAATCGTGGAGTGCTACGGTGGTGGTAAGCAAGTTGGTCAGGTGTCTGAGCAGCATGCTAACACGCTTGAGTGGGCCAAAAGGTGCTGAGTTGAGAGGAGACCCATAGGGCACGACTCGAAACGAGTAGACCTGAACCAACGGTTAAGCGGCAAAGGTCGCATGAGGAGAAACCTCCCTTGGTAAAAAACCGCGAACGATGGCTGAGTCAACTTTTAGCGAAGTCGCTAAAAGCGCTGGCGCAATAGTACTTGGTGTGCTCGACCGCAGCAAGGAGGACGGTGCCATCTCCCATGAAGAGTGAAAGAGAATAGCGGCGGCTGTCTCTTCGGTCTTCCTCAAGGCGGTTAAGGGAAACCCGGTTGGCACCATGGGCTGCACAAGCTGACAAGATGTGCAGATGAAAGATCGGCCGTCTTATATAAGGAGGCAGTCTCTCAGATGGGGGAGGTTTGGAAGGGAGTCAATCGGGAGGCAGTGGATAAAGCGGATCTTCCTCTTCACCCTAGGGCTCGTGTCTGGCTGCCAGCCGAACCTTCCACTGCGAATGAGATCGAGGAAATCCTCAGATACTACAACCCCTCACTTCCCACGCATGACTGGAGAGTTATAAGGCTGGAGAGAACCGATGAACCATATCGGCAGGCGCTGATAATGCTTAAAGCGGAGCCATTCGGTCCTCTCAGCAAAACCAAGGGAGCGATCAGCTATGGCTTCGAAATGGTAGTGCTGAAGGTACTCCCGACGGATACCAGGGCAGATGGCGACCAAGCTGCAGATGCGGGGAGAAGGCAGAGGGCATTAGTGATGTTCAAACGACCCAAACCTCTCGGATGTGGCGAGTTATGGAGGCGGTTCGTTGATCGGTGACTCCGTCTTCAGCCTCGAACAATTGTTTGAGGAGGTGAGGGTCAATTATGACATGGGCGCTGAACTGGCGCTCCTAGAGGAGACTCTGAAGGATGAAATTCCTCCAGATTAATCGCCAACACGCAAAGGCGGCCTCCGCCAATCTATTGCTTCGAACGGATCAAGACGAAGCCGATGTCGTCCTGATCCAGGGAGAGCTGGGAGAGCTCGGATACCAATACTAGAGGTTTTTTTTTTTATTGATTTTATTGTCAGCGAAAATCTTCGCATCTGTAATAGGGGAAATTCTCCAATTTTTGTGACCGCAGGCAGGGGAGGAGGATCTCGACCTCACCCTAGCCTCACACGAGATTGCCCCGCTGATCTCAAACTGTAGGGTCCTCGGTGACCACTCCTTTTCTGATCACAGATATATCGGGTTTAGTCTAGTCGGAGAAAGTCCGCCTGGAAAACCTTTCAGAAATCTTAGGAACACGGAATGTTACCGCAAGAGGCTGCGACAAACTCTCTCATGCGCACCGGGGTGGACGCGTTTGCCACCGCCGATGAGATGGGTCGAAGTCTTCAGCTTGGCGTGCAACACTGCACTGCACTCCTGTCCACTGAAAACACCGAAAGGCAGAGGAAAACCTTAATGGTGGACTATGGAACTCTCGGGAAATTAGGGCGTCCTGTAGACGCTTATTTAACAGGGCCCATAGGAGTGGGATATCTGACGATTGGGCATTGTATAAAACAGGGCTTTCGATATACTTACAAGTCCGAGCTAAGAAAGGCTAAGAGGATCTCGTGGAAGAGCTTCTGCGAAAAAGTGGAGGGGTGTCACGAGTCCTCTAGATTCAGCCGCATTCTCGCAAAAAAAGCCCAGTGCCCCTGGGTTATATCAAGGACGTAAATGGGAAGTGGGCCATGAGGAGTGAAGAAACACTTCAGATGCTCCTTGATGCTCACTTCCCTAGCAGCACGTCCCCTGCAGAGGTATCTCTCGGAGCGTTGCATGTTGAGTGCACGGCCTTTGCCGACCTTCTGGAAGAGCGACACTTGACATGGGCGATTAATTCGTTCAAACTGTTCAAGTCGCCGGAACCGGACGGTGCAGACTGCATCAGATTAGGTTACATCCCAGGGGCCTGGAGACGAGTCAGAGTTACGTTCATCCCGACGGCTGGCAAGGGCTCCCACGTTACGGACAAGGATTTCAGGCCCATCAGCCTCTCCTCTTCCTTTCTGTCGTGGCTTGAGGAAGCTATTGAGGCTAGGACTTCGCTGTTGGGACCTTCCTTGATATTGAGGGAGCTTTCAACAATGTTCTGTCGGAGGCAGTCATAGCTGCTCTAGACGGTCTTGGGGTTGAATCGAACCTCAAGCACCTCATCATGATCAAATGTGAGCAGGGGAACCCCTCAGGGTGGAGTTCTTTCTTCTCTTCTATAGATCCTAGTCGTTAACGACCTTCTCAAAAAACTAGAGGATCTTGGCTGTAGGGTGATTGCCTATGCAGACGATGTGGCACTTATGGTGAAAGGAAAGTTTCTTAGCACCGTGTATGAGTTGACGCAGGGATACAGTGAAGTATTTAGGGCTCATCCTGGATAAGAAGCTTTCAATGAAGCCGAACATCGAGATAGAGCAAAAAAAGGCATCCATTGCCCTATACTGCTGTAGAGGTGGGGCTCTTACCGAAGATGGTCCTCTGGCTCTATGACGCCATAGTCAAGCCCATAATGTTCTATGGAGTTCTTCAGAAGACCACACTTACAAAGAAACTCGAGAGCGTTCAACGGGCTGCTTTCTGCTTTCATCAGCATGTGCGGTGCATTAAGGTCCACCCCAACCATCGCACTTAATGCAATTCTGAACATAACGCTCGTGGACATCGCCGGAAGGTGTATAGGTGTATAGGTGTATATATATATATATATTTAAGTGACTATTAGGCTCAGGGAATCTGGGTTAGATATCCTCAAAAGCTTTGACTGCATACCGGATCATCTGGATCATGGAGTCGCCATATCGAACTCCAGCGGCTGGCCATATATCGACGAGGGAGCTATGGGAGGGAAGAAGCTGTTGGAGGAGATGGGCAGTAAGCTTCTTTACGGATGGGCCAAAGCTTGGGGGGAAGCTTGGTGGAGGGATTTACTGTCGGAAGCTCTCCATCAAATCCAGTTTCAGACTTGCCGACTATTGCAATGTCTTCCAGGCTGAGGTTGCAGCCATCAAGGTAGATTTGCTGCTCCGGAGAGTGTCTATCTTCAGAAAAGTGACCATTCACTCAGATAGCAGAGCGGCGATACTAACCTTGAACTCATTCACAGTGCGTTCAAGGTTGGTCGAAGAGTGTCTGGCGTCACTGTCTCTGGCGGCGAGGGTATTAGTTATAAGGCTTGTATGGGTGCCGGGCCCAGCGGAATCGCAGGTAACTGCAAAGATGATGAGCTAGCAAGAAAAAGGCACCCTAAAATCGTTATCGGTAGAATGGGAACGGGTCGGTGCTCCTGCATCCTCTTGTGTTTTACTACTGGATTGCTGGGCCTCGCGGATGCTTGGTCAACGCTGGGACAACATTGGTACTTGCGCGGTCACAAAATCCTTTTGGCCCAAGGTAGATCGCAGGAGATCTAGCGATCTCTTTGCCCTCAGTAAGGCTAGCCTCTCATTAGCAGTGGTGGGGCTCTTGACGGGCCACTGCCCTTATGCAGAAGCTGCTGGGAAGAAGATGCGGTAGAAACTAGCCAGCACTTCCTTCTTGACTGCCCGTGTTTGGGAGATCAAGACTTAGACACTTGGGGCCCATACCTTCAGACATCCCACCGAACTGGCGGGTGTAGAAATTAAGCGCTTTTTTATAACCGAACCATGGTATTGTTGGATCGTATTCTGGCAAAGGCACTACCAATGCATTGTTATTGTGGCCAAGGGCATGCATCAGAATATTCATCTGCAATTAGAAACAATTCAATAAATTTTTAAGAACAACATATAATGACGTACTTACTTATACACGCAATGTTACGTTATTTGACGACACACCAGCACCTTTTCGCCAAGGTTCCTCATGCCTGCTGTAAACGCATACCACCAATCAACTATGCCCATTTTTTGGTTATCGTTATTGTCGAAACTAAAAAAAATAAAAAAGAAAACAATAAATACGCTTTGTAACACCAGGTACATAAAGCTACAATCAATAATAATGGTACTGTTAAACACTTTTTCACTTACACTAAATGTTATAACATACATTTTCAAATAATATGGAGTCCAATCGCATTTTCTTATTGAGATTACTCGCTGCACTCTCTAATATGCGACGCCTTTGTTCTTGCTTATCCCTTTTTATACTCTCTACATAACGGTTGTTTGTAAGTCCTAAAACTAAAAGTCAGATATACGGTTATATATACCAAAGTGATCAGAGTGACGAGTAGAGTTGAAATCCGGATGTCTGTCTGTCCGTCCGTCCGTCTGACCGTCCGTGCAAGCTGTAACTTGAGCAAAAATTGAGATATCATGATGAAACTTGGTACACGCACATACATATTTCTTGGCTCCATAAGAAGGTTAAGTTCGAAGATGGGCAAAATCGGCCTACTACCACGCCCACAAAATGGCGAAAACCAAAAACCTATAAAGTGTCATAACTAAGCCATAAATAAAGGTATTAAAGTGAAATTTGGCACAAAGGATCGCATTAGGGAGGGGCATATTTGGACATAATTTTTTTGGAAAAGTGAGCGTCGCCCCGCCCCTTACTAAGTTTTTTGTACATATCTCGGAAACTACTATAGCTATGTCAACCAAACTCTATAGAGTCGTTTTCTTCAAGCATTTCCATATAATGGAAGAAATCGGATTATAACCACGCCCACTCCCATACAAAGGTTATGTTGAAAATCACTAAAAGTGCGTTAACCGACTAACAAAAAACGTCAAAAACACTAAATTATACGGAAGAAATGGCAGAAGGAACCTGCACCCAGGCTTTTTGCAAAAATTAAAAATGGGCGTGGCGTCGCCCACTTATGGACCAAAAACCATATCTCAGGAACTACTTTACCGATTTCAATGAAATTCGGTATATAATATTTTCTTAACACCCTGATGACGTGTAGAAAATATGGGTGAAATCGGTTCACAACCACGCCTTCTTCCAATATAACACTATTTTGAATTCCATCTGATGCCTTCTCTGTATAATACATGTATATGTACATTAGGAACCAATGATGATAGCGGAATAAAACTTTACACAAATACGGTATTTGGAAAATATGTAAATGACGGATAATGAAATCTCGATTATCACTTTATCATGCGAGAGTATAAAATGTTCGGTGACACCCGAACTTAGCCATTCCTTACTTGTTTGATATATACATTAGAGTTTTCCACTTCAAGACGAAAAGTTACATATTAATATGTATTAGTATAAGAGGTGAAATGAATACACAATCTCCTTCTTTAAAACCCTCTAAGTTCAATGCATTGTCGTATTTTGCGTTTATTCTATCGCTCAGAATTCTGGTGCGCTGTCTAACCATACCATGTATTTCTTTCATCTCGTCTTCCAGCAGGCTGTTGACTTCCTTAGAATTCCTTCCTACAGTGGCATTAATTCCAAATTTCAAATCAATCGGTAACCGAAGATCAGTACCAAAAGTTACCCTTGCTAGAGCCTGCCTCGTTGTTTCATGTATTGCACACCGATAAGCCATCAGGAACAGGGATATATTTATATCCTCAAATGTTGATCCAAAGTTCGATTGAATCGTTCTGCCATCGGACTGCGAATGTAGTGCAGTTGTACGGATTTCCGAATACCCAGTTTCTGGCACATCTCCTCAATTAAAGCGGATTCAAAATTCTTCCCAAGGTCGGAATGTAATTCTATTGGAACACCGTATCTCGATACCCAATTGTTGAAGGATACCTCCGCTACCGTTTCTGCCTCTTGGTTAGGAATTGCGTATACTTCGCTCAAACGGCGCACCCGAATTGTACTGCTTCATTTAACCATGACTGGTGGACTTCGGCCCTTTAGCTACAAAGCATTCGGCACTATTGGCGATTCACTTCGTAACTGATTGCTGACAACCAATCCAATAAAATCTTTGTTTTTCCGTTGATGAAAGCATCCATACACCAACTAAACATTTCCATAATGCCCAATGTGCCTTAGCAACTGGGCCTCCTGCAGCTATTTCTTCTTTAGTGGGTCGTTTGCTTATCTCTTTTCAATATATTACACACCTCAAATCCGTATCTTGTTGCTGTAACTTTTATAGCTCTACTGGATCCCAGTCTGAAGTTATTATTATTAATCGGGCACCTATAATATCCTCCTTGGTCTAAGCTACAGGGACGGAGGTACATCATATCCGTATTTCCGTGACTACTACCTTTTCGATGTTCTATAAAGAAGTCGTAACTTTGGAGTTTCTCAAAGCACCGTGCCAGTTGTCCTTCTGGGTTCCTGAATTGTAGAAACCATTTTAATGCTGTATGATCTGTGCTGACTTGGAAACGCTGGCCATAAAGAAACTTATGAAAATGTTTGATGCACTTCACAAACGCCAGTAATTTCCTTTGAGTTACACAATAATTTCTCTATGGTTTGCTCATTGTCTGAGTATAATACGCCACCACTTTCTTATGCCCGTTAATCATTTGTGAAAGAACGCCTGCTACTGCATACCCACTAGTATCTGTGTCCAAAATAACCGATTCTTCAGAGTTTGGAAAGCCTCTTCCTGTATTTTATTCCATTCAAAGCCTCTGTTTTTTCTTTCGTAAGTTCATCTAGGCTACATCCTACGCTGGCAAAATTTGGACCGAATCGTTGATCATAAGGACACAGTCCAAGAAAATTGCGCAATTCATGTTAATTTTTAGGAGGAGGTCAATCTTATACTGCCTCTATCTTTTCACTTGTCACTTTGTGTCCCAAACAGCTTACTTCCTATGTATTTCAAAAGGGAACACTTCATCATGCTTAGCTTTAGACCGGCACTAGCTATATGATGGAAAGCCTCTTATAAGTTCGATGATGTTCATCGAAATTTTAAGCCAACACGATGCTGTCGTCGAGGTATACCAAACAGGTCTTACAGTGCAATCCGTTTAATACCTGGTCCGCAGGTCAATCAAAGGTAGCAGGAGCTTTACATAATCAAAAGCGCATTGCGGTAAATTGCCATAGATCATCTCCAACGCTAAAATTCTTCTTTGTATCCTTCATTTACCTTCACTTGTCGAAATCCACTTTTCAAATCAATAGTTGAGAACCATTTTGTGCCTAACAACGAGTACAACGTGTCATCGATTCTAGGTAGTGGATAACTGTCTATCTTCTTTACATCATTCAGCCTTTTGTAGTCCACATAGAACCTCATGCTGCCATCTTTCTTCTTCACAAGTACCACAGGTGAACTCTATGGACTCGCTGAAAGTTCGAATACGCCGCTTTCGCTCAAATTACTTATAGTTTGGTTGATAACTTAACGTTTTGGTAAAGGAACGCGAGGAGCCTGGCGAATTGGTGTTGCATTACCTGTGTTAATAAAATGTTTCACAACTTTGGTTCTTCCTGGTTTGAAATCGTGTTTATCAAAAATAGTTGAGTATCTTAGAAAGAGTTGTTTAGCTTTATGTTGATGGTTTGTTTCTAGTTCCTTAATCTATTTATTAATTTCGCTGATTTCGCTCGATTTCTAAGCAGAAAAGTATACGTTAATTTTGAAAATGCTAATGCGAAGCGTGTAGTGTTACCTCGTATTCCATTAACGGTCTGAACTTTCATGTTCTCGATGAATGCCCATAAACAAACCTCTCAATCACTGTAGAAATCTCTTACAGATACACATCGGTTTTTTGGCGGCGATTTTGCTAGTCGTTTTGGAAGATCTGCTTCCTGTGCTTACCACCATACCGCCTTTTTAATGCACCGATCAATGAATATAATTACTTAACTCGGAGTTTGGAAAGGTCTGTAATATCTCCCCTGAAGATCATTTTAATGCAACGAACAATGCAGCTAATTAATCTTCAGCGCTCCAATTATTTGCAGATGGCGTCTTTTCGAATAAAAGCTTAAAAACAAGTAACGGAACTGTGCCATAAAATGATGGAGGTTTTATTTTGGCAGAAGCTGTTGAAATAATTGGCCGATTTAATTGTAACTCGTGGATACGATCTTTCAATTCAATTCTTTCGTCTCTAACTCCATCCTCTTCTTTCAACTGTGTCGATATACGGCTATCCTGCTCCTTCCCTTGTGTCGATAGTTGCATTGGAATCTGCGACAATGTCTATAACTTTTGATGAACATTGATCTTCTATCTTTGGTGTTTCTTCATCAAATTCTAATTGAAACGCATATTCGTCAACACTAATGTTTTCCGCTTACATGGTCTCTCGCAAACATGTTTGTAATTCGGCTTTTATTCCATTAGTTACAAAGTCACGTCACTCCAGTTCCTTTTTCAGTTGTGGAAGTTCCAGTTCGTTAAATTTTGCCATTTCAATAATTATCTCCTTGAGAATTTATTTGACAATCCCATTTCGGACACCAATTGTAATGGATTTCTCGATAAATCGTTTATCCTTTAACTCACTCTTGAGTTTGATCTCTATATTGTTAAATAAAAGTCCCAATTTAATGTCTTTGTATTTATCTTTATTTCTTAATGAAATAACTTATTACTCGAAATTTGAGTTTACAGCTTCTTTCTTATAGTAGCTCTTTACTAAGCAACACCCTTATTAGAACTACTATGTCTATTGCACAATCAGGCAACTATTATATATTAAATCGTTAACAAAACTTTGTCAATCGGACATTCTGGCAACTACCAATATCGCAGACTAGTTAATTCCGGCAATTTATCGTCGATTCTATTTTGTTCGTGTTCGCCACAATATTCAAAATTACGATACTCGTTGTTGTTGAAAGTAGTATTTTGGCAATTATTTGATTTCTAATATTTGTGAAAATATTATTAATCGGAAAGTTATGGCCTTTTAATAAGAAATTTACAATCTAATTAATTCTACCATAATTTCACCATACAATCTAGTCTGCAATTTGCGGTTTTTGTTTTGAGGCAAATAATAAATACGCAGGCCAATTAATATTACGTTTATATTTGAATTAACCGCATTAACATTTTACAACAAATTTTATAACTCGTGAGTCACATGTCCCCTTGCCAACTTAATACAAGTATATATGTTAAGTACTCTCTATTTGAGCGATTTTCTTGCTACTGAGAAAATCACCGTGGAAAAATCAACATATTACATTTTATTTCATTTTAAACTCAGTATTATTGTAACTGCCATCGTCGCGTATGGAGTGTTAATCATTAAATAGGAGATTAAAGAATGTAAAAATTTATTTTGCGTAAGAATTTTTAAATGAATTTGGAAAAAATGAAGCACAAAAAGTATTGGTCTATTTCGTATAAATAAGTGCACTGTTAAACTGTGTGTGATAATTTTGAAGCAATTAAACAGTCCTATTATAAAAATGTATTGTGTGCAACGCTTTATTACATTTCATATAAAAGTAAAATTTAATAACTTTACACAATGCTTAAGAAGCCAGATATTACCGGTGACCTAAAGATTGTTTACCAACTAGGAAAGGTATGTATGTTGAGGCACATTTTCAATATTTTAAGTAATTACGTCCTGTGATGCTATGTACATACATACATATGTGATGATTGTGTGATGTTATAGTGTTGAAGTATTTTGATAAAAGAAACACCATTATTATCCGCACGTTTTTTACTGTTACGGCAAAGAATTCGAAATTTGAATTGAACATCAATAATTGTGTTTTTGAGAAACAAATGAAATTGCAACATTTTTAGTTTAAAATCCATGGCATGAGTATGTTGATTCATGATATAAGTTTTATCAATTTAAATTTGAAGCTAAACTGAACAATCGCGTGCCAAGAAAAACATCCGTATGTATGGCTACTAGCGTGTGTATAGTACTCCGTAAGAAACCATAAAACAAAAATTTGCATCTTCTAAAGAACTGCAAATTTGTAAAAGTATATTTAAACCCTGAGGACTGTTAATAAAATTATTGTCAAACCAACCAATTTTTGTCAGATCAACATCATCATTATATGTATGTAAATTAAAATACTTCTTCGCTGCAAATTGAATCTACTGTGATATTTTTAAAATGTATAGTATATAGTCTAAAAATGGTCAAAATAGGCCTATTCATTTTCATGCTTACCAGCAGGGGCGAACGCAGGGGGGGTTTTGGGGTGTTAAGACGATGTATGAATATGTAAAATAAATGAATACATTAGTCACTAACAGCGTTGCCGTTTTGATACAATTGTATCTTTTTTGATACTTTTTTTTCTAAATTTTGTGATTTGATACTTTTTTGTTCACAAACGGCCTATTTTGATACTTTTCTGCTGATAGAATTTAATTTTTTGAAACTATGAAAATGTTAAACTAAAAACAAACCTATTGTATCTGGATAGTATTAAAAAGTTGTGGGAATGTAGGCCAATTAAAAAACCCAGAAAAATATAAACTGGACAGAGACATTTTTTTTAATTTGCTTCAAAGTAATGAGCTTGCCTTATAACTCTGTGGCTGCTGAACTGGATTTTTTTAGATTTAAGGGGAATTGTGAGTCGAAAATGGACTTCTTTTGAAAATTAGTTCTGAACTGAAAAGTCACCAATAACGTTTATATTATTTTTTTTTACAGTTTATTGAAAAATAAAAACTCATTTATTATGACTTTCAGTTTTCGTTCCATGAGCAAACTGTTGTGAAATAAATTTAAATTTAAAAAAATTATGCTATTTGCAAAAAAATACTTGAGTGTCTTAACTAAAATGTCTATATTTTTAATAAAAACAACCAGAAAAAACTGGTCTGATAGATACACAATGTGGAAAAGGTTAAAAATCTTTTCTTCAGATTATATTTTCTAACTAAAATTTTGAATATATTTTCAGGAACTGGTTAAATCAAACAAAGAGATCCAAAACTTTTTTAATGCATCGTTTTTTAAAGATTGGATCCCTATATCTGTCGCTTCAAGTGAACGCTCGTTTTCCTCACTTCGCAGGCTTAAAACACATTTAAGAAATAAAACTGGAGAAGCACGCCTGAACGGAATGGCTCTCTTGAATATCCATAGAGATATAGACGTGACGGAGGAAGAGATTTTAAATGTTATGGCCCAAAATAAAAGAAGATTAGACTTCAATTTGTGAATAAAATAATGAAACATTGTCTTTTTACATAAAACCCCCCCCCCAAATTTTTTTCCTGCGTTCGTTCCTGCTTACCAGGGTGGTAAATAATGCATTAAAAAATAATTGAATTAAAAATTAAAAATGTATATATAATAATTTT
Source organism: Bactrocera tryoni (assembly GCF_016617805.1). Lineage (NCBI taxonomy): Eukaryota > Metazoa > Arthropoda > Insecta > Diptera > Tephritidae > Bactrocera > Bactrocera tryoni. The sequence goes on from NC_052499.1 coordinate 27,109,185, forward strand.
AATCCCAAATACCGGATTAAAAAAATTAATTCGAAAAAAATTGAGAATAAAATGTTTAATTCAAAGTGTTGGGGGAATTTAGAAATTCACAACCCAGCTCCGAACCTACATATGCCTGACTTTATAAATCAATTTTTAATAATATATTAATAAAATAAAGTGCAAACCTTTTCCTAATAATAATTGTATTTGATGCTTAAAATGAATAAAATGCATGCGGTATTTTACCGAATCCCTTCTATCTAATATCTATAATAGTTTACTATATGTAAAATATCAATGTCAATGGTTGATTTATAATTTTATCTCGAGTATATTGTGGGTTGGTGCAGAAATTGGGAGAATCCGTCCATGAATTACCCCAGCCGCCATAAACGTCAATAAATGAAATCAGTTGCCTTATCCCCTATGCAAGTATATTCAATATATATAAAAGAAACACCATTGTGTGTACACATGCATATGTATATAATTTTTCTCGGCCTGGTACGTAATATTCGATTGCACCTGAATTTAGCCCTACTTAACCTTTGTTTATTGATTTTATTTATTATTTGCAGTTACAGTATACAAAAAGTAGTTATACACAATCGTTTATTAAATAATAAATAGGTGAACGCTGAATCGCAAGTATCAAGTTTTAGGTTACTGCCAACCAACAAGCCGACAGCGCACGCTCTTCAAGTGAAAAGTTATGGCTTTTATAAAACCACATTTACTTATGCAGATCATACTATGACGTTAATAAAATGACATTTTTATAGTTTCTAGAAGTAGATATTTCTTTATCTGTCCATAATTTGTGTGTTATATGCAAATTACTTAATTAATAGGAAATTGAGTTGTCACACTAAATAAATAAATTTTCAGTTATGTTTAACAATCAATTCAAACTACTCTACTCTCTATCTTAATAATACAAATCAATAAATCAATTTTTGTTATGCACATACACATTACAAAGAAGCAAACTAGTGTAGAACTAATTGGTTTGTAATGCTTTAACTCCAGAATTATATCGCGGTTAGAGCGAATGAATACTCTTGCAACCAGTTGCTACAGAGTATTATAGTTTTGTTCACCTAACGGTTGTACGTATCACTTAAAACTAATCGAAATACTTGTAGATATAGGGTAATGTACATATGTATATGTATATAAAGTATCAGGATGACGAGAAAAGTACAGAGGATCGCAGTAGCAAGGGGCACCTGTGGGCACCTGTGGCCCCGCCCTCTAACAAGTTTAATTTACATATCCCCTAAACCACTTAAGCTACAAATACCAAATTTGCTGAGAATAAAATAAGAGAGCGTGTTTTATTCATAACAGTGTATCTTTTTGCCTAAATAGATAAATTTGAGCGAAAAATTGGCCTAGCCCCTCTATCGAACATCGGGTTGACTTTACTCTGTGTGATTGGTTTTAGACCTTAAAGTATTTCTCTGGCTTTGATTTTTGCAAATTGCAAGACAATAAAATGTTCGGTTGAACCTGAACTTAGCCTTTTCTTACTTGTTATTATTGTTACTATGATAATTGGATCTCGCTTGAAAAATATGTAACAATAAATACTACATTTTATTGTTAGCACATTATGTACACATGTATGTATGTAGGCAGATCGAATAGTTTATCAGATATATGTATGTATGTACATACATATATTTTAGCGAATACGTAATAAATTTATGCAAGTTTGACTTTAGCAACAGGTAGTACATATAAGACATGGACATTTTTTCGATGAACTCTAGACCCAGGTATGCGGTATAAAATCACTCGAAAATCCTTATATTAGATATATGGGGGCTAAGGGAAGTGTTGGAAAGAATTCTCTCTGAATTTTAAGGGAGGGGTTAGGGTTTATAGATAAAAAGAAATACTTTTTTTTTTTGCAAATTTATTTCATAAATATTGATTGAGTAATTTTATTTGGACCTTTTTTACTTGTTCATTATTGAGCACACTATTCTTACAAGTATTTTCGAAATAATGAACAATAGGCTAATCGGTTGACCAGATACTACGGTTTATTGAACTTTGTAATAAAATTTATCTCAGCACATTTCCTTTGAGAAGTCTCGTTATGCCAATAAAGAGCTTGACATTCTTACCGACTACGTTTTAACGTTTGATTTGACTACAAAAATAAATTAAACTACATCAGTACCCACAGAATTATGGAAGGTTAGTGAAGGCTTGGGAAAAATGTAGGTTAGTTAGGTAGTACATACTACTATGTAGTACATACTACTACATAACTAGAAAATTTAATGAGAAACATTTATATAGGTCGGCCGACAAAAATTTTCGTACTAAGTACTTTTAATTTAGGAATTGTGAAATTCATAGTATGTATGTAAATCAGTATTTGATATTGTGAGAATTTTATACAAACTGATTTACATAGAAAGGTTCAGGTATACTCTCGCAACAAAGTTGCTAAGGAGAGTATTATAGTTTTGTTCACATAACGGTTGTTTGTAAGTCCTAAAACTAAAAGAGTCAGATATAGGGTTATATATACCAAAGTGATCAGGGTGACGAGTAGAGTTGAAATCCGGATGTCTGTCTGTCCGTCCGTCAGTGCAAGCTGTAACTTGAGTAAAAATTGAGATATCATGATGAAACTTGGTACACGTATTCCTTCGCTCCATAAGAAGGTTAAGTTCGAAGATGGGCAAAATCGGCCAACTGCCACGACCACAAAATGGCGGAAACCGAAAACCTATAAAGTGCCATAACTAAGCCATAAATAAAGATATTAAAGTGAAATTTGGCACAAGGGATCGCATTAGGGAGGGGCATATTTGGACGTAATTTTTTTGGAAGAGTGGGCGTGGCCCCGCCCCCTACTAAGTTTTTTGTACATATCTCGGAAACTACTATAGCTATGTCAACCAAACTCTATAGAGTCGTTTCCTTCAGGCATTTCCATATACAGTTCAAAAATGAAAGAAATCGGATAATAACCACGCCCACCTCCCATACAAAGGTTATGTTGAAAATCACTAAAAGTGCGTTAACGGACTAACAAAAAAGTCAGAAACACTAAATTTTACGGAAGAAATTGCAGAAAGAAGCTGCACCCAGGCTTTTTTTAAAAACTGAAAATGGGCGTGGTCTCGCCCACTTATGGACCAAAAACCATATCTCAGGAACTACTCAAACCGATTTCAATGAAATTCGGTATATAATATTTTCTTAACACCCTGATGACATGTACGAAATATAGGTGAAATCGGTTCACAACCACGCCTTCTTCCAATATAACGCTAATTTGAATTCCATCTGATGCCTTCTCTGTATAATATATAGTACATTAGGAACCAATGATGATAGCGGAATAAAACTTTACACAAATATGGTATTTGGAAAATATGTAAAGGACGGATAATGAAATCTCGATTATCACTTTATCATGCGAGAGTATAAAATGTTCGGTGACACCCAAACTTAGCCCTTCCTTACTTGTTAGTTGTTGTCCATTAAAGCTTCCGCGATGAATTCTGTATCTCAAGAATTTTTGGGAACTTACATTAATTCAAAAGTGAATGAAAGCTAATTGTGCGGACTTATCAAATAAGAGCTATAATATAATGTACGGATTTACATACATATGTATATTGTGAGTTTTTAGAAAGCTTGTTTATGAATTTTTCAGGGAAACGTTAGTAGTTTCTCCTCATCTAGAGGATAAACCCCACACAAGGGTGTACACTTCCTGTAAGTGGTTTTCTCGCTTTTACTGTATATGTCATGAATATGAATATGTAAGTATTACGCAATCAATGATATATCTATATATATAAAGTGACGTTAGTTACTACGCTTATAACTGGAGAACGCCTGGACCGATTTCGGTGATTACCACCAATTCGGACAGGTCTCCGCCCAAACAAGGAGAATACTTAAGAAAATTCAGGAAAATTTTCCGAAAAAAAATATGAAGAAAATAAATTTTCAAATACGATTTTAAAAAGGAAATAAAAACGAACATGATTTTAAGTGCTGGCGCATAACTCAAAAACGCCTGTACCAATTTTGTCAATTCTTTTTTTAAAATATTCGTTAAGGCTCAAGGATGGTTTTTAATTATTTAAATATAAAATTCGAATAAGTGCCGGAAAACCCCTAAAAAGAGCCCTTTTCTTTTTCCTATACAAACGAATGAATGCTGTTAGTAACGCTAATGCTCGAGAACAGCTGAACGAATCTTGATGAAATTTTCAGAGGTTGTTCGCTGTGGATCGAGGAAAGTTTAGAAATAAAAAAACCGTATGCTTTTCGTGAGGGAAAGTCGGAAAGTTGGACAATTCGAAAAAAATAACTAACTCATACAAAAAATTTTCTTTTTCCACTTTTTATACTCTCGCAACAATGTTGCTAAGGAGAGTATTATAGTTTTATTCACATAACGGTTGTTTGTAAGTCCTAAAACTAAAAGAGTCAGATATAGGGTTATATATACCAAAGTGATCAGGGTGACGAGTAGAGTCGAAATCCGGATGTCTGTCTGTCCGTCCGTCTGTCCGTCCGTCCGTCCGTGCAAGCTGTAACCTGAGTAAAAATTGAGATATCATGATGAAACTTGGTACACGTATTCCTTCGCTCCATAAGAAGGTTAAGTTCGAAGATGGGCAAAATCGGCCAACTGCCACGCCCACAAAATGGCGGAAACCGAAAACCTATAAAGTGCCATAACTAAGCCATAAATAAAGATATTAAAGTGAAATTTGGCACAAGGGATCGCATTAGGGAGGGGCATATTTGGACGTAATTTTTTTGGAAAAGTTGGTGTGGCCCCGCCCCCTCCTAATTTTTTGGTACGTATCTCGGAAACTACTATAGCTATGTCAACCAAACTCTACAGAGTCGTTTTCTTCAGGCATTTCCATATACAGTTCAAAAATGAAAGAAATCGGATAATAACCACGCCCACCTCCCATACAAAGGTTATGTTGAAAATCACTAAAAGTGCGTTAACGGACTAACAAAAAAGTCAGAAACACTAAATTTTACGGAAGAAATTGCAGAAAGAAGCTGCACCCAGGCTTTTTTTAAAAACTGAAAATGGGCGTGGTCTCGCCCACTTATGGACCAAAAACCATATCTCAGGAACTACTCAAACCTATTTCAATGAAATTCGGTATATAATATTTTCTTAACACCCTGATGACATGTACGAAATATAGGTGAAATCGGTTCACAACCACGCCTTCTTCCAATATAACGCTAATTTGAATTCCATCTGATGCCTTCTCTGTATAATATATAGTACATTAGGAACCAATGATGATAGCGGAATAAAACTTTACAAAAATACGGTATTTGAAAAATATGTAAATGACGTATAATGAAATCTCGATTATCACTTTATCATGCGAGATTATAAAATGTTCGGTGACACCCGAACTTAGCCCTTCCTTACTTGTTTCCTTTTATTTTTAATTGTCAAATTTGTCGTTTGCTTTCTTTATTCCGGTTATTTGAAAAAAAATTATTGAACATAAGTATGTATGTATATTGACAGCCCATGGCACATGACCGAGTATTCCCAGGATGCGATGACATACGAATGAAATTATGGATCGCGGGCAATCAGCAAGCGATCGTCACGATGTCAGAGGACAACTTTTCAAACAACAGTTGCGATGTTTTGTAAACTTTATCTTAAAGCAACCTATATGTGATGCTGTTAGATGCCGGATGTACTCTGTTGAGTGGCAAAAGAGAGGTTTGCCGCACGCACATATTCTTCTTTGGATGGTGGATGGTGGTTACACCAAATCAAATTGATGAAATCATTTCTGCGGAAATTCCTGATCCAGAGATAGAAGCAAAATTATACGAAACCAATATGGTTCATGTACCTTACGGACATCACATTACCACTTCGGTTTGTATGTCTGACAACAAATGTACGAAACACTATCCAGGTGCTTTTCTTTCGGTAACACAAACTAGAAATGATGAATATCCAATGTATCAGCGTCGATCACCAGATGACAATGGCAGAGCATTTAGCATTCAATTTAGAGGCGTGAATATCGAAGTTAACAACACATCGAAGTCGACAACATATGGATCGTACCATATTCGCCACTGTTGTCTAATTCACATTCAAAAGTCATGTCAATGTTGCGTATTGCAGTTTGGTGTAATCGATAAAATACGTGTGTAAATACGTCACCAAAGGAAGCAACACGGCGGTTACTGATCTTGAACGATACGGTCGATACGTGAACTGCAATAAAGCGCTTTGTATGATATTTACTTTTGCGTTTCATGAACGTTTTCTGACTGTTGTGCGTCTCGCAGTTAATTTTGAGAATGACCAAATAGTCTATTTCAACACAGATAATACAGTACAGACAGAGAAAACACCCCCAGCAACAAAATTAACATTTACGAGTTTTTTTCTCAACTTTCGTCAGTGAACCGTTTGCGAGAACTTGCTCTATTCGGAAATATCTTGATATTATACATACAATTACAATTACAATTGCTGGAACATGATAATCACTGGAATGAAGTTCGGACACTCTTCGCGATGATCAGCCATCAAATTAGCGTCAATTATGGAATACGAACAAAAATGACATTGCCGAAGACATTTTACATCGTATTCGCTAAGAATTGGAAATGGGTAAATTCCGGTTGATACTTCCGGTGGTTTGATATCAATTCCATCTTCCCTTTACCAATTCACCAAAGATGAACTCATCACGAATATTCGGACATTGGACAAATTATCGTAACTACAATTCCTTAAGTGCACGCGCAATGTTAGCTGCCAAAAATACCGATGTTGTTGACTTAAACTGGAAGATTCAAAGTCAAATTCCTGGAGACTTGCGCTCATACAAATTGATCGATCGTGGAATTTCTAAATTCTGTGAATAGGCTTGGTAAGCCACCGCATCATTTGCGTCTCAAAGTTGGATCTGTCGTTATTATGTTCCAGAATCTCCAGGCGCCGAAACTGTGTAATGGAACCTGACTGATTGTGACGCAGCTATCGAATACAAAGGGGCAGAATGCTTGATTCTACGAATTCCTCTGAGTTCTAACGATTTGCCATTTTAGTTCAAACGTATTCAGCTTCCAGTGAAAATTGCATTTGAGACACAAGGATAGTCACATAGTGAATGGTATACATTTGGAAATGCTATGTTTTTCACTCGGCCAGATATACGTGGCCCGCTCACCAGTTGGAAAACCATCTTTTCTATACACCGGAACAGAAACCAAAAAATGTTGTTTATCAAGCTGCGATACATTGAAAAAAAGTGAAATGATAAATTCAACTTTTTCATTTCTAAACACATAATTTCACGCAGGACAATGACTGCGGGGTCAGCTAGTAGATTCATAAAACAACAAAACTTGAAGAAGCTAAATTCATATGTATGTGTGTATGTAGAAGCGTAAATGAAAACATTCCTTTTACTTAACATTTCTATGCACAAATAATATTCTATGATGACTGGTCAACACTTTTTGAAAATTATAAAAAATATATGCAAAATTAAATAAGGTTTTTCAAAAAGTCCACCAACATTTTGTCGCCAATTGTGGTTTTCATAAGCGTACATTTGTCGCAAAATATTATTGGCGTTAATTTTTTAGGTTCTCTAAGTAAATAATCGCGATGTAAAACCTATTTATTTACTTTATATATAGCAAATTAACGCCAATAATTTTGATTAAGGTTCTAATCAGATTACCTGCACGCAAACAAATATGACACCGAATCATAATTTCTCATAACTTCAAAATTGTATGGCAAATAATAACAATGATATTGAATTATTGGGAATTTGCACCTTTTATGGATATATTTTGCTGCCTACTTAACTTCCTATTTGCAAAAAGGCCTTTTATTGGACATTCAAAACAACTAATGACCATCTGTGTTGAGGTGTCACGTGAGATTTAACTTTCCTATCGAAAAGAGCTCCCTTCACATGCAGAAAGTTGTAGCAGATTCCATAAAGGATTCGACTGAGTTGATTGCTTTAATTTTGAGGCAAATTAAAATGGTTTCAGGGCATTAATTCAAAAATAAACTTAATTACTTAAGTAACTGAGCAATTTTTCGAGATAACTACCCGCTTTGTTTATAGGTCTAAATATCGTATATGAGTTGATTACAAGTTTCACAATATTTATCGTTCTGTATTGATCGTACTTCTTTACAGTAAACTATTGTGTAATCTGATTCGGAAAAAATGAGTCGAAGTAAAATGGGAAAATATAAAATTCGGAATTCAGTAAACTTAAATGCAGACACTTTGTAGTTATTTCTAACTTTTAAAACACATGTATTGAACAGCCGGTTTTTTAGATATTTTTTAGATATTTTTGAATACTGTGGTGTTGGATATATGTATATCGTATATGAAAATTTTCACGGTGATTCACTATGACATATACAAGGTGCGTTCCAAAGTAATCAGGACTTAAAAAAAACAGATCAAATAGTTTTTTCGGCAAAATCAATATTCAAAATAGTCTCCTTCTGCTTCAATACAGCTTTTTTTACGGTTCAAAAGCATGTCGAACGAGTATTTTTAGCTCCTGGACCGATATGGCTGTCAGTATGCCAAGCAAGCCTTTTGAATGGCCTCTACGTCTGCATAACGCTTTCCTTTCATGGGCAAATGCATTTTTCCGAAAATGCAGAAGGCGCACTGTGCCATGTCAGGTGAATACGGGGAGTGGTTAATGGTTAATATGTGATTTTTGGTCAAATAATCGGTCACAAGCGACGATCGGTGAGATCCATCCTGAGCAATTTTTGGTCGTCAGTCAATTTGTGCGGAACAAACCGTGCACACACCTTTCGTAAGCCAAAATGTTCAGTCAAAATGCGATTAATCGATGTTTTGGCGATGTTCAATTCCATTTCCTTGAATTTCAATTATGATTTCGGCTGATTTATGATGACTTCACGCACAGTTTCGATGGAATTTCCGGTGATCACGGATTTTGATTGGCCCACATGTTGATCGTCATTCACTATATGTATGTCATCAATCATCGCCATAAACTTGTTTCATCAATTGAAACGTTTCGGTAAAAGTTTTACCAATTTGAAAAAGTGGGAATAGCCCCGCCCTCTAACAAATCCTATAAGAACTTCTACCGACAATGCTAAAACACTCGTTCGACATGCTTTTGAATCGTGCAAAAACTTTAGTGAAGCAGATGGAGACTTTTTTGAATAAAATCAATTGATTTTGCCGAAAAATCATTAGTGGCTTGTTTTTTTTTTTTAAGTCCTGCTTACTTTGGAACGCACCTTGTATATCTTAATTTAGTGCTTAGTTATTACACTTTATATGTTTTCGGTTAGTGGGGATTTGTGGGCGTGGCAGTGGTCCAATTACTTCCACCTACGAACTCAATTTTTTTTTTTACTAAGGAACCCACATACAAAGTTTCATCGAGAAATCTCAATTTTTACTCAAGTTACAGCTTGCACGGACGGACGGACAGACAGTCAACCGGATTTCAACTAAGTGAACAAAACTATAATACTCTGTAGCAGCTGGTTGCAAGAGTATAAAAATAGCATCTAGAAATAACGACAAGAAGCTGCTTACAAAGACTTAGAGCTTCTATGTAATGAATGCCTTAGCATAAGGAGCGGGACACTTGATGAAACATTTAATAAAGTGAAACAGTTTTTTAGCCATAAAATTAAAAAGGATTTCACCGAATTGTTTTGTTTATAGACACTGGTGATGTCTGGAATATTTTAACTATACCATAAGTAAATAAGGTCCGGTCCGCTGAACCCGAAAAAAGCGCTGATTTATACTTAATACTGCACTGTTCTTAAAAACTCTTCGCGGAGTTTCGCCTTTCTTTTCGTTGGTAAGCCTCCAACAGAGCTCACATGTACACTTTCGCCGGATGCGTCAACAAACGTGTTGCAGACACCTTCCACACACTCGGTTCGAGACACATTTTTATGTGCTTAATTGACTGAGATTAAGAAGCAGTTATAATAAAAAACAACAAAGAATGCGGAGCGATTATAACGAACAGTCCCTGCAACCCTTTCGTGTTGTCACAAACACCGTCACGCGTCGCCTGATCGTTAAGCAAAAATATTGATGTGAGTAAACAATATTTCACAATAAGCGGTGAACCGATTGAGCAAACATTGGCGACAACAAGCTGAACGACATTGCCACCTTACGGTGTTTATAGGGCTAGCCGAAAGTCGATGTTGCGAATAAGTTGTTGCAGCACCCCACCCACATTTTTCTTACCGCTTGTTTTGATTTGCTTTAAAATTGTCTTGTTGTTGTATTGTACGGTTGATTTTTTTCGTGTTTATTTTCCGATTTTTTTCGCAAAGCTACTATGATTGTTGTGCATTTATTATTATTGTTGTTAACTTTGTTTGTTATTGTGTACACACTCGTACTCTCTTTGGAGTAGTGTGTAATTGGTGTTGTTTTGTTGTTGTCGGTGCTGCTGCCTCAGCTTGGCAGATGCGCGAGTTTGAAACTGTGAAGGAAGCCATTTCCAGCTTTCCAATTTAGTTTGCATTTTAAGCTTAAGTTAATCGCCTCGTTACGAGTTTGAAGCGTTGTAGGCTATACGAAAAAAAAGCACCGCCGGGTTGTGATTTTGTGGAAGATTGAGTGAAAAGAAGAAAATAGCAAAAACAACATTACATCAGTGATAAGTGAATTTATGTCCTTTTAAGGACCAAGGAATGTTGAGCTCGATTGAGGCAGTGAAGACTAAAGCGGTTGTTGCCAAAAACTACATAAGTATTCAGAGGGTTTAGGTGAGTAAATGATATTATGTATAACACTTAGCGAATATATACAAGTACATGGGGTAAGTATGTATATAATTTATGCATTGGAAAAAGTTATGTTGAAAATAAACTGCTCGTCGAGATTTATTGCATCAGTTATTAGTGAGTACCGAAAGCCTGTAGATGCGATAGAAGTACAGTAACCATTGCTTTAGAATATTCAGAGTTTAAAGAGAAAGTGGAGATTAAGATGGGACTTATATTTAGATCACTTTTTTTGGGAGATGTAAAATTTATAAGAAATCTGCAGCCAAATGTTATGGTTTATATCTTCGCAATTTGTAAAAGTTTAAGAGTTAAGTTTAAATATTCCCAGGCTTCAACAATGTAGAGGGATGCTAGAGGCAAATAAGGATGATTTTCATTAGGATGATTCATATTATAACATGTAACAGATCTCAACAAAGTTAAGGTTAAGGTATTATACCTACTGGTCGATATATCTGCTATAAGTGCAACTATAATAAAGAAATTTCATATAATTATATGTGGGGGCCAGGAAAAGTTTTGAGTCGTATTTTGACCCGTCATTACCAGTAAATCTGGTCATTTAATTTATTTAAGATATTTCAAGTTGGACAACTCTCTGAGGACTTTGCATGGCCCTGGTTTAATAATTCCGTCCAAGTCAGACTTCGACCATTTTTATATGAGAAGTGTTTTGGTTTAAAAAGTGTTCTTATTTTTTGCCCGTAATATAATCTGATGGGTGCGGGGCCAATGTCACTTTTTAAAACAATTCAAATTACAGATGTTCTTACCGATGTGATCTTCTGTGCAAAATTTAAGTTTTGAGCATAAATTATAACATTGGCTCATCTGCTTACCTTAATAAGTTTCATTAAGTCATCTAAATTATTACTGAAGTTATCGCTTGCCCGGACAGACGGACACACAGATTAATAAATCCTCATCGTTTTAATATATTAAATCAATCTCGATTAGTTTTTAGTGTTACAAAATACCGTTATGTTAACAAAACTATTATTCTTTACACAATTGGGGTACTCACAACGTGTCATAAAGCATCGTAAAATCATAAAATTATAAATTTTTATACAAGTTTAAAAAATTTGTTGTTGGATTGCATACTAAAATAAGTTTACGCAAATACAACTCTGAACGCTATCTTTTCGGGTCGTTATAACTTAGAATTTTATGAGACTATGTGAACCTCTAAATATGTTGCGAGAGTATAAATGGTGATTAATATTCAAAAAATTCTCAGCTCTCGCTGTTATGTCATAAAAAATATAAGCTAATACTATAATAAGCTCATACTAAATACACGTGTTACAAAAAGTGCGGAAGATCATGTCTACTGGCTCATAAAACATTAGAGCATTTTATCTCAAAATATTCACGCTCGTAATTAGCTTATTTCACAGTTCGAAATGAAAATGTTTTCATTTCAGTAGAAATGCGATTGTTGTAAATAAGCTTAAAATCAGTACGAGGTATATCTAATTCGTATTGTCGGTCTATGACGTTCACTCTAGCTAAATACCCTATTTTGTATACATATATATGTATCATATATTTCATAACAACTAATTCGGAAATGAAAATAAAAAAAAACAATAGAACATGAAAATGTAGAATTAGTTATTATATAGAAAAATTTAACTTTCTTGAACATCACACATGCGCACAATTTGTATCAAGAAAGCAGAGCTCAAATATAAGGAGCAAGGGAGAGAGAGCCGAGACATCACGAACATTACTTAAAGTTAAAAATGAGTGAATTATTGACAAATTCCAAATTTAACTGTATAATTATACTTAAACTTAATGATAAATTAATGCCACTCTGGAAATAATTATTATAGGTACAAAGTTTCCGAAAGATATGTCAGAAATTTTATATATTTTTTCCCCATTACTACCGATGCTTTTACAACATCTCTTAGATACCACAAAAATATTCCAAGAAACCGAGAGAAATTGGCTTACAAATCCACTTTAGGGTACTTTCCTTTAAATGAAATCATCATTTTGGAACTTAATGGTAATTTGGAGCTAAGTTATGAATATATATTATCCAGAAGTAGAAAACTACAAAAATTTCATATAATTATCCAGATCGTAGCAAATATTATTGCAAATAAATTCAGAGCTTTAGTTCGGAATCATAAGTATCGTTCAATGCCAAAATAACCAAGAATACCAGAAATAAGAGGTGTGACAAGAGAACTTTAGTTTATGTAAAGAAATTTCCGTAAATCGTTGGTATTTTACAGCTAAAACTTAAAATTTTGCCGAACTGCCGATATCGAACCACTATAGGATTTGCTACACTGTCATACAAACAAACCGATAAAACTTAAGTTAAAGTTTTTTTTTATAGAATTTCATCAATTAATAAGAAATGAACCTGTTAAGGATATCAAAGCTTCGGAGCAATCGAAGTAAATTTGTTTTCTTGTTATTATTGATATTACTGAAAGTTATGACAAATTTGCAAACAATTTATGTGGATATACCCAATGAGATATCGTACGTCATAGGACATAAATACATTACTCTTGACTCATATGCAATGTGATTTATAGTAATTATCGGGTAAGGTAATTATAATTGTTTAAAGTGCCGGTATAACCAGCCAGTATATTTTTAAAATTATAACAGCTTTGCAGACAGTCGCCCAGTCCAAAAACTCTGTAGAGGAAGCGCGACAAGTTTGAAATTTTTATTTTATTTATTCATTTTTGACTTGAATTTGCTTTGAAAGTACTAAAAAAGTACATGTATGTATGGATGCAGAGTCCCTTACAAATTCTGGTTATGGCTGCAAACGAGCGCATACAAACATACAAACCACTGTGCATGAATAAAGATGATTGTTTGTTTAAAGCCAAGCGCTTTCTTGCAGGTAAAGAGAAGATGAAAACATGTAGTGATAAAATGATACCATTAAGGTGTCGATACTTTTACTTGGAAGATGTTGAAGAAGAGATATCGAAGCCTGCAGAGGATGGCAAGCCAAGTATTGTCACCTACTTACTCTTACATCGACATTTATTATAGAAAAGAAATAAAAAAAACGTGAAAAACGTTAACTTCGGCTACACCAAAGCTATAATACCCTTCATAGGTACATTTCTTATAACATAAAAAAGTTATAAAAGGTTCTTTATCTTTCTTTACTTCGGTCAGTTTCTGCAGCTTTACGCTATAATGATCAGATCTGAACAATTTGGAGATTCTAACGTTGCCTTTGACAGAAATTTGTGCTAAATTTGGTAAACATACATATATTGTCAAATAAGAAAGTGGTCCATACAAGGAGTTCATTTTGAACGATCGTCTCTATAGTGGCTAATCTTATAGTGGTCCGAAACAGGCGGCTCCGGCAAATTAGGAACTTCTTGGGGATAGAATTAGGATATCAAAAATTTAGCGCCATATGTCTTTTTTTAACTTTATTTGTTGCCGAAATTCAACTGAGATGACGTAGTTAATCCAATCGGACAGTATCAAAAACAGCAAAAACAATCTCTTAGAGTATAGTTCTGCGTGTTTAAGGAGAAATTATAAAGTGCAAAGTTGTTTTGACTTTTCACAAATATTTCAGGTACATATTGTGGTATTTTGATAATATCAATTGCACTTGTCATGAATTTTTAAATAAAGAGATAAAGGCCGAAAACTGGGTCGACATTCAATTTACTCATATCTCGTTCTGAAGATCCAATATTTATTATCAAATTTAGTTCGACATTTTGCTGGGAAAGAAAACGGAGTGAATGCATATTCCAAAACTGTTAAAATACTGCTTTACTCTTCAAGAAACCGTTTAAAAAACTAAAGTAGGTCTAATAAACTGGTTTGCTAAATCAAATAAAGTAATTTCACAGCTTTGCATAATATTCGTCACACAAAAAACAAATTGTTTTTGTTTGTTATTTTAATGTTGTTAGTGATAAAATAAATTATAAATAGAAAAGCTGCTCGTTTTAATACTATATATGTGTAATATTGTAATACAAAAATAAATATTCGGCATAAGATTTGTTAGAAAAACGAAATTACATGTAGTATATGAGAGTGAGGGTAGCATCGACCCATTTCTATCTATTTTTGCTCATTCCACGTACTATTAATATGTCATTTACTCGAAAAATGTTCCCTGGGTTTCGGTAAACTACCTTATATACAATCACCAATCGTATGAAACAAAGTCAAGTGTATTTTCGAAAACCCTGGTAGTATTTATATGGGGGCTAGGTCAAGTTTTCGCCCAATTTTCACTTTTTTAAGCATAATGATAAAATGTTATGAGTAAAACACGTTATCTAATTTTCATTGCGATAATTCACATATTGGCCAATATATGCGGTATAAAGGCACCTGAAAGTTCGAAAATCATTATATTAGGTATATGGGGGCTACTTGGAAATATTGACCCGATTCAACCCATTTTTGATACACATAATTACTATTGTCAGGAAAGGATTTTGTCTGTATTTCAATTGCATTCCGATATTTTCGGTCAAAAGTCAACTATAGATACTGGGGTCCACATAGTCGGTACATAGGGGCTTGAACTATTTTATTTGATTTGAAAAATTTTTGGTCGTTCTATTAATTACTTCTTGATTCAACTCTTGGAAATTGAAAGAATCAAGTGAAACTTAAAATTGTGTTTATGGGAAGTAGACGTGGTAGTAGTCCGATGTCGAACATTTTCTTATTGTAACATAGAAATATGAGAAGAAGCCACGTACTAAATCTTTTCGAAATCGGTCTGCCGTGTCTTGAGGTATGCGATTTCACCAAAAAGATGGCGGTGACACGCCCATTGTCAAATTTTCACAGCGGCTCATTTCACCTTTGGCGTGATTATTTATTGATTTATTGCACTTTTAGTAGTTTTGAACAGTACCATTATATGGGGAGTAAACGCAGTTATCTTCTGATTTTATCCATTTTCACATTGTCGGTAGGAGTTCTTATAATATCTGAGCTTAACAAATTTGGTTATTGTAGCTTCAGTGGCTTGGGAGATATGTACATTAAACATATTAGAGGGCGGGACCACTCCCATTTTTTCAAAGTTTTCTACCCACAGGGTCCCCCATGCTATTGCGATCCCCTGTGCCAAATTACAGTTATATATCTAACTAAGGGACCTGCATACCAAGTTTCATTAAGATGCCTCAACTTTTACTCAAGTTACAGCCTGCGCGGACAGATGGACAGACAAACAATCACCCAGATTTCAACTTCTCTCGTCATCCTGACCATTTATATACATATATATAACCCTATATCTATCTCGACTAGTTTTAGGTGATACGTACAACCGTTAGGTGAACAAAACTATAATACTCTGTAGAAACAGGTTGCAAGAGTAAAAATATTGGAATGAAATAATGATAAGCCCACTGCGTGAGCACTGAGAGAGTAGAAATCCACAAAATGACCCAAAAATTAACAAATCACTATGGCTGCACTACAAACCCATTCAAACGTCGCTATTCTGAGAACACTCGGTTTTCTTCGCGCCGGTATTGCAATTCATTGCATTTGTTGTTTATTGACACATGCTTATATTGTTTAGGAACTGAATCATAATTAGACTGAACACCTTCGAAGATAAACATGCAAATGCGACGCGTCGTTGTTTGGGTGCTCAGACGAAATTTCCCACCGCGAACCCTGCAAAATATGTATATAATTGCTTACTTATCTCATTTGCTTGAACGACATAGTCAATTAATGTGCAATTAAGTAAGCAAATAAAAAATGTAATTGCTTACACATGTATTAATGCTGGGCCAGGTTTCTTCTTATATACGCACCTGTGATGGGCGGCATGTTGTTATAGGCAAATGATTTTGCTAGACTTAATCCCGTTCTAAACAGCTGATGGTCTTTATCAGAAGTCTTTTCGATTTGACATTGATTGTCGAAGCGCCATTGCCGCTGAAAACTAAATATTCTACTTATATGTGCATTCAATTTTTTTGCTGGAGAAGCCAATTGTATTTGTGTTACGAGTGTTGCAGTTTTTTGTGCAAACTATGCCTGATAATTATAATTCTATTTTAATTATATGTAAATATTAGATTTATATTAATTTGTTGTGTTGTTTATACTCTCACACCATGTTGCATAGAGTAGAACTGTTTTGTTCTCCTAACGGTTGTTTGTAACACTTGCAATAAAACGCAAGGTATTGAGTTACTTATACATATATGTTGTTTATATATAATATATATGTTTGTATATGTATCAAGTTGTCAAGATGATACAATTGCGTCTGCGTCTATTCGTTTGTCGATGCAGACAAAAACTGGAGTAAAAATTGTGATATACTTGTACATATTAATGAACCTTATTTGATATTAGCGATGGTATGTGTGCTTTTAAAAATGTTTGAAAAGTGGGTGTGGTCTTGCCTCTAGCATAACCTCTATTTTATTTGTTATTGATTTTGGAGGGGTTTCGCCGATGAAACTGGACTGAGCGCTGAACTCTGAATAACCGACTTTGTTTTCGAGTATTGTTTTATTATATTTTTATTCGACAATTCAAAACCATTAGCTTAAGACTGAGTAATCTTTACTAATTTATTAATAAAAAACGTTAACTTCGATTGCACCGATACGCGAACTAGTCCACCAGTTTTTGAGATACAGAGCCAAAGTTTTTCTCGCTCTCCGAAATCAGGAAAGAGTTCTGATAAGTTTTCGATCCCTAATAATAAAATGTTTAAGCACATCAGGCACTTCTTGAGCCATATCGACGTAACATTCCAAAAATAGTTGTCATGCGACCATATTCACATAAAAACCGGAAGGGTGTATTCACATTAATTGTACTCGCACTTTGTACGTTATTTCATTTAGTATGAAATTATAAAGAAAAGATTCATTCATATTCATGGAAGTGGAGCATCCAAAGAACAAAAGCGCAAAACAAACTGAAAAAACCTGTATTTAAATTACCTGTTTGCTTAAAGTTTACTGACTTTATCGCCAACTACGTTTGTGTGTGTGCGAGTGTGTATGTAACAGTTATTGGCCACAAAATAAACATAAAACACGTGCTTTCATCTTTGCTTATTTTGATTTATTGCTTTCGGCTTGGCGGGACTCGAATTCTCGGAAGCACTTCGATACACTCGTCTTCAAATTCTGGAACTTATTAAAACTGCAGTTTTTAGATATGTATTTTTTTCATATCTTATTCTTCTTTACTGGCGTAGACACCGCTTACGCGATTATAGCCGAGTTAACAACAGCGCGCCAGTCGTTTTTTCTTTCGACGTGGCAATTGGATATTCCAAGCGAAGCCAGGTTCTTCTCTACTTGGCCCTTCCAACGGAATGGAGGTCTTCCTCTTCCTCTGCTTACCCCGGAGGATATTGCGTCGAATATTTTCAGAGCTGGAGTGTTTTCGTCCATTCGGGCGACATGACCTAGGTAGCGTAGCCGCTGTCTTTTAATTCGCTGAACTATGTCAATGTCGTCGTATATCTCGTACAGCTCATCGTTCCATCGAATGCGATATTCGCCGTGGCCAATGCGCAAAGGACCATAAATCTTTCGCAGAATTTTTCTCTCGAAAACTCGTAACGTCGACTCATCGGTTGCTGTCATCGCCCAAGCCTCTGCACCATATAGCGGGACGGGAATTATGAGGGACTTATAGAGTTTAGTTTTTGTTCGTCGAGAGAGGACTTTACTTTTCAATTGCCTACTCAGTCTGAAGTAGCACCTGTTGGCAAGAGCAATCCTGCGTTGGATTTCCAGGCTGACATTGTTGGTGGTGTTAATGCTGGGTCTTAAATAGACGAAATTATCTACAACTTCAAAGTTATGACTGTCAGCAGTGACGTGAGAGCCAAGTCGCGAGTGCGACGACTGTTTGTTTGATGACAGGAGATATTTCGTCTTGCCCTCGTTCACTGCCAGACCCATTTGTTTTGCTTCCTTCTCTAGTCCGGAGAAAGCAGAACTAACGGCGCGGGTGTTAAGGCCGATGATATCAATATCATCGGCATACGCCAGCAGCTGTACACTCTTATAGAAGATGGTACCTTCTCTGTTTAGATCTGCAGCTCGAACTATTTTCTCCAGGAGCAGGTTGAAGAAGTCGCACGATAGGGAGTCGCCTTGTCTGAAACCTCGTTTGGTATCGAACGGCTCGGAGAGGTCCTTCCCGATCCTGACGGAGCTTTTCGTGTTGCTCAGCGTCAACTTACACAGACGTATTAGTTTTGCGGGGATACCAAATTCAGACATCGCGGCATAAAGGCAGCTCCTTTTCGTGCTGTCGAAAGCAGCTTTGAAATCGACGAAGAGGTGGTGTGTGTCGATTCTCCTTTCACGGGTCTTTTCCAAGATTTGGCGCATGGTGAATATCTGGTCGGCTGTTGATTTTCCAGGTCTGAAGCCACACTGATAAGGTCCAATCAGTTTGTTGACGGTGGGCTTTAATCTTTCACACAATACGCTCGATAGAACCTTATATGCGATGTTCAGGAGGCTAATCCCACGGTAGTTGGCGCAGATTGTGGGGACTCCTTTTTTATGGATTGGGCATAGCACACTTAAATTCCAATCGTTGGGCATGCTTTCGTCCGACCATATTTTACAAAGAAGCTGATGCATGCACCCTATTAGTTCTTCGCCGCCGTGTTTGAATAGCTCGGCCGGTAGTCCGTCGGCCCCTGCCGCTTTGTTGTTTTTGAGGCGGGCAATTGCTATTCGAACTTCTTCATGGTCGGGTAATGGAACGTCTGCTCCATCGTCATCGATTGGGAATCAGGTTCTTCTTCTCCTGGTGTTGTGCGTTCACTGCCATTCAGCAGGCTGGAGAAGTGTTCCCTCCATAATTTAAGTATGCTCTGGGCATCAGTGACTAGATCACCTTTGGGGGTTCTACAAGAGTATGCTCCGGTCTTGAAACCTTCTGTAAGCCGCCGCATTTTTTCGTAGAATTTTCGAGCATTACCCTGTCGGCCAGCTTATCAAGCTCTTCGTACTCACGCATTTCGGCCTCTTTCTTCTTCTGTCTGCAAATGCGTCTCGCTTCCCTCTTCAACTCTCGGTATCTATCCCATCCCGCACGTGTAGTGGTCGATCGTAACGTTGCGAGGTAGGCAGCCTGTTTTCTCTCCGCTGCGACACGGCACTCCTCGTCGTACCAGCTGTTCTTTTGCTCTTTCCGAAAACCAATGGTTTCGGTTGCAGCTGTACGTAAGGAATTTGAAATGCCGTCCCACAGTTCCTTATACCGAGTTGTTGACGAGTGCTCTCAGAGAGCAGGAGTGCAAGCCGAGTAGAAAATCGTTCGGCTGTCTGTTGTGATTGCAGCTTCTCGACGTCGAACCTTCCTTGTGTTTGTTGACGTGCGTTTTTTGCTGCACAGAGGCGGGTGCGTATCTTGGCTGCAACAAGATAGTGATCCGAGTCGATGTTAGGACCTCGGAGCGCACGCACATCTAAAACACTGGAGACGTGTCTTCCATCTATCACAACATGATCGATCTGGTTGGTAGTTTTTCGATCCGGAGACTGCCAGGTAGCTTGATGTATCTTCTTGTGCTGGAATCTAGTACCACAGATAACCATATTTCGGGCCCCGGCGAAGTCGATCAGCCTCAACCCATTTGGGGATGTTTCGTCGTGGAGGCTGAATTTACCGACCGTAGTGCCAAATATACCTTCTTTGCCCACCCTGGCGTTAAAGTCGCCAAGCACGATTTTGACATCGTGGCGGGGGCAGCTCTCATAAGCGCGCTCCAAGCGCTCATAGAAGGCATCTTTGGTCACATCGTCCTTCTCTTCCGTCGGGGCGTGGGCGCAAATCAGCGATATGTTGAAGAATCTCGCTTTGATGCGGATTGTGGCTAGACGTTCATTCACCGGAGTGAATGATAGTACTCGGCGACGGAGTCTCTCTCCCACCACGAATCCAACACCAAACTTGCGCTCCTTTATATGGCCACTGTAGTAAATGTCACAAGGACCTACTCGTCTCTGTCCTTGTCCCGTCCATCGCATTTCTTGGACGGCGGTGATGTCAGCCTTTATTTTCGAGAGGACATCAACCAGCTGGGCAGCGGCACCTTCCCAATTAAGGGTCCGGACATTCCAGGTGCATGCCCTTATCTCGTAGTCCTTATTTCGTTTGCCATGGTCGTCATCAAAAGGGGGGTTTCTCTTCCGAGGCTGTCGCTTTCTTTTCACTGGGGGTGTTTTTTACGTGGCGGGTCCCAAACCCAGCGCACAACCCTAAGCAGGGGATGTTTCGCCTTCTCACATTAGCTCGCCTTCGAACTGATGTTCTAAGGCTACCCAGAGGATACTTGGTCAAAGACCGGAAGTTGTGAGCTGCTTGAGCCATGTGTAAAAGAATCGTTTCTGGCCACTCCCAAGTGAATGGCGATCAGAGAACTTTCCTCACTTGCGTGAACTTCTACACATGACTCCATCCTCATTTTTTTATAAATATTCTCGGAAAATTTGAAGTAAAACCGTTATTCGACAATACTACTCAACAAATCTGAAAGAAATATTTGCGACTGATTTGGTTACACGTCCTGTAATATTTGAGATGACCTGGTTACAAATTTGAGTTCAAAAACCTTCAATCACATATATCACGTGGTGGATCGACTAGAACATAAAATATCATATATGTTAGGAAATATTTACAATTATTTTCGCTTTTAGTAACTTAAATTTAGTAAGAAACAGCCTCTACTATCAGAGTTGGAAAATTATCAGTTTTTCTCAAACCTATGTTTTTTGAACTGGTGACCACAGTACATAGCTCGAAAGCCGATTAGTAGCTTTAAATGAAATTTATAAAGTTTTTTTTTTAAATAAAAAAATGCCTAATCCAAAATTTTTTAATTTCGATTTTATATAAACAATTAACTTATAGTTTTTCCCCGAAAATCTGATAAAAATTTTTCAGGCCTTTATTTAGTTAATTTAAAACAAGTAAGAAACGGCTAAATTCGTGTGCAGCCGAACATTTTATACTTTTGCAACTTGCTGGAATCAAGGCCAGAGAAATACCTTAAAGTGTAAAACGTCAACCAGAAGATCGGAGTCAAAGTGTTTAGCAGATATCACAGATTCAGTATAATATATCTTACCACTATAATTTCTAAAAAATTTTGATGAAATTTTCAGAGTTTGTTCGTTGTGGATCGAGGAAGGTTCAGAATTAAAAAAACCTTATACTTTTCATGAGGAAAGGTCGAAAAATTGGACAATTCAAAAAAGTAACTTTTTTTATACACATTTTTTTCCAATTTGTTTTTGTTTTGTTTTTCCATATTTTGATTTGTATATTATTTGAATCGTTCAATTTCAGTCTCTTCCTTTTTTATTCCGGCTATTCAAAAGAAAAACAAGTAAGGAAGGGCTAAGTTCGGGTGTCACCGAACATTTTATACTCTCGCATGATAAAGTGTTAATCGAGATTTCATTATCCGTCATTTACATATTTTTCAAATACCGTATTTGTGTAAAGTTTTATTCCGCTATCATCATTGGTTCCTAATGTATATATTATACAGAGAAGGCATCAGATGGAATTCAAAATAGTGTTATATTGGAAGAAGGCGTGGTTGTAAACCGATTTCACCCATATTTCTTACATGTCATCAGGGTGTTAAGAAAATATTATCTACCGAATTTCATTGAAATCGGTAAAGTAGTTCCTGAGATATGGTTTTTGGTCCATAAGTGGGCGACGCCACGCCCATTTTCAATTTTTAAAAAAAGCCTGGGTGCAGCTTCCTTCTGCCATTTCTGCCGTAAAATTTAGTATTTCTGAAGTTTTTTGTTAGTCGGTTAACGCACTTTTAGTGATTTTCAACATAACCTTTGTATGGGAGATGGGCGTGGTTATTATCCGATTTCTTCTATTTTTGAACTGTAGGGGAAACTGGGGTACCTTTGACACCTTTTTTTTGAAATAAAATTTCTCGAAATGTGTTTGAATTATCATAAAATAAGTTGTTACCTGCTTTAGAGCAATTATTCAGCTTTATAATATTGCCGGAGTTTTTTTTTCAGCGACTCCCTTTTACACTTTAATTTACAGTTTAAAAAAAAAGCCATTTTGTCAAATGTGCCCCTGTCACGGGGTACATTTGACTTTAGGAGGGGAGCATTTGACACCTACATTAAATTAAAATAAAACAGCATTTTGTATATAAACTCATTTTATTTTAATTTTGGAAAGCAAAAAATATTTCAGTTACAAGTTTTGAATTAAAAGAAAAGAAAAATTTAAAGGAAATGAATTATAAGTTTTGATAAAAAATTATTTTATATAATACTTTGATAAGTCCAGTTTAAAAATGTATTTTGTACGACACCGTGAAGTTGAAGCAGGATTTTCAGGAACTGGCAACTTCAGCTCTATTTCACTGCGCATAATTATAGCCAAATCTTCAATTTCTGGATAAACAAAAGCCATGCTTGAAGGAGATGTCTTTCGGAAAAATTTGATGTTATAAGTGCAGTTGCCAAACGTTTCTATTATTCGACCTACATAGAAAACGGTGTTTTTGATGTTTTCTTGGAATTTTACCAGAACGTAGTCTCCCACAGTCAAATTATCATCATCAGTTATTTTGTGTGTCTCTAAATCATCTGCCCGGGATTCAAGGTAACCTTCATCATCAGGAGGGAATCCATTAGAGTTAATTGTGTCAGCGTAGCTAATGTTACCCGTACTTTCGTCTGAAGATTCGATTTTCAGTTGAGGTTTTCTTTTTAGTTTCTTCTTTTTAGCCTGCTGTGTTCTCTTCTGTGAAAACTTGAGAGTGCGCTTGGCGGTTTTAAAATTTTTCTTTATAGTAGTAAGCTGCTCACTCCTTCTTTTTTCAGTTGAAGAAGTAAGGATTCGGGAAGTTCCACTTCTCGAAGATTTCGTGGATGCATGCAGTTGCGATATAGGCCTAACTGATTCTGGCGTAGTACATGGTGAGTTATAATATAGGTTGCTTTGTGGATTTTTTGTAGCATTTTGTGATGAATTCATATCATCTGATCTATCAGGATGAACGCGTTCAACTTCCTCATCTGTTACAGACTCCAGCGCAAATGTTTCATCTTGAAAAACCTGCGTATTGAGAGGACAAATTCCTGTTACTTTGAATCCGTTCATTATGTTTTCTGGGGAAAATGCTCTTTGAAATGGTTGTTGAGTTAAGGTGCCGATATCATATATACTGATTTGTTTTCCAGGATTTGTGGTTAAAAATCGTTAAAGGCTTTGCGACAAAATTGCTTAAAGGGTCCGAAAACTGATACATCCAAGGGTTGTAGACGATGGGATGTATGTGGAGGAAAAGAAAGTAATACAATTCCAGCCTCGGCGCAATAGTTAATGCTTTCCAAACTGCAATGTGACGCATGATTATCAAGCAGAATTAGAATTGGGTTTTCAACTGAACAGTTCGTAAAGTTTTTAATGTGTTTCAGCACATTTGCAAAGAGTTCGGAAAACATCCATCCGGATTTTGTATTCAATATCAACGAACCGGGCATGCATCCATTTCCGAATCTTTCACTGAAACGTACACGAGGAAATATATAAGCCGGAGGCAAACGATTTCCGCAAGCGTTAACTATGCCAACGATTGTAACCAAGCTGCCGCGCTCAGCGGAACATGCTTGAGAAACAGAACGTTGTCCTTTTGCAGCACAAATCTAGAGAAGAAATATGTTATTTAAAGTCATTAACGTGTATTTTCAACCAGGCTAAAAATACGACTAAATTTATAAGCCTATCTTACCTTAATAGGCTCCATCACGGTAGTTAAACCAGTTTCGTCCAAATTATAGATATCTTTTGGCTGAAATGAGTACTTTTCAAACAACGTAGTAAGGTTTTTGAAAAAACTTTCCACTGCTGATTTAGTAAAACCGCGTAATCTTGCCAAACTGATCTTTTCAGGTTTACGAAGAGATATAGAATCATTTCTTTTAAGAAATCCGCAAAGCCAATCTTCTCCAGCTTCTTTGGATTTTTCCCAGGCAGTTGGAGTAACCAAATTTTTAGCTTTAGCGTAATCATATGCAAACTTTTTTAAAGTTTGATAAGTTAAGCCGTAAGAATAAAAAGCACATTTCTTGACGTAATCACAAATATCGGTTTCTTGTTGCTTATTAAATGTCTGGCGAGATGTGAATTTCGATTGAAATTTAAAATAATCATCAGAGCTGCTATCATTGCCAGAATCTGAAAGAAGGTGCCTTATGTTTTAAACGCATGATTAGAGTTGTTCTATTTATTCCGTATTTGATGGCAGCTGTAGTTTGCATTTCAGTTCCATTTCTGATATCCGTTATTGCCTTTCTAATATTATCTTCATTTATGGCACCCTGATTAGTCTTTTTTTTGTAATTGCGTACCATTTTCCTGCTGAATATCAACACTAAATTGAATAAAGTGCATTCATTACTTAGTCAAAACAGACTTGACTTTTGTCAAATGTACCCCGTCCAAAAATGTCAAATGTACCCCAACTGAGTTTACTTTAGAAATTTCAATTTTCTTACCCTTTCAATTCTTTTATTCTTAAATTTCCAAATCTTTTCAAAATTATTGATAATAATACTAGTTAAGTTCACTTAGCACTTTATAATGGTGTTCAATTGACTTCACAAATGTCTTGATTATCACTGCCACAAAATAACACAGAACGCAGAGAAAAGAGAAAAACACGTGTTGCTTCACCAAAATGTATAAACACTAACTGGTAAACTTCAACATATTGAATAAAATCAATTACTGCACCATTCCCAATTTATAAATGCGATTGATTTTACTGGCTTGACTTCGAAAATGCCATAGTCAAATGTGCCCCAAAGTCAAAGGTACCCCAGTTTCCCCTATATAGAAATGCCTGAAGAAAACACGAACAAAAAAGACTCTGTAGAGTTTGGTTGACATAGCTATAGTAGTTTCCGAGATATGTACAAAAAACTTAGAAGGGGGCGGGACCACGCCCACTTTTCCAAAACAATTACGTCCAAATATGCCCCTCCCTAAGGCGATCCTTTGTGCCAAATTTCACTGTAATATCTTTATTTATGACTTAGTTATGACACTTTATAGGTTTTCGGTTTCCGCCATTTTGTGGGCGTGGCAGTGGGCCGATTTTGCCCATCTTCGAACTTAACCTTCTTATGGAGCCAAGAAATACGTGTACCAAGTTTCATCATGATGTCTCAATTTTTACAGCTTGCACGGACGGACGGCTTGCACGGACGGACGGACAACTCTACTCGTCACTCTGATCACTTTGGTTTATATAGCCCTATATCTGACTCTTTTAGTTTTAGGACTTACAAACAACCGTTATGTGAACAAAACTATAATACTCTCATTAGCAACTTTGTTGCGAGAGTATAATTATAGAAAACTTTATATGGGTTGCACACAAAGTGATCAATAACAGATTGAAATTTGTTACGATGCCACGAAGAGGTCGCGCTAATATCGCTCGGCTTTCTTTTTACCATCAACGTATGGCAGCCCACACATGAACGAGTACTCACAGGATGCGATGACATACGTGTGAAATTATGGATTGCGGTCAAGCGATCGTCAAACAACAGCTACGATGTTTGATGGACTTTATCTTGAAGCATAACAATACAAGTACATATATGGAGCTGTTAGACGCTGGTTGTACTCTGTTGAGTTGCAAAAGGTTTGCCGCACGCACACATTCTTCTTTGAATGGTGGATAGTGGTTCCAACAGATCAAATTGATGACTAATGCAGAGAAAGATCCAGTATTATACGAAGTGATGAAAACCAATCTGGTTCATGGACCTTGCGGACACCACAATCTCACTTCGGTTTGTATGTCTGATAATAAATGCACGAAACACTATCCACGTGCTTTTCTTTCGGAAACGCAAATTGGAAATGATGACAATGGCAGAACATTTAGCATTCAACTTAGAGGAGTGAATATCGAAGTCGACAATACATGGATCGTACCATATTCGCCACTATTGTCTAATTCGTTCAAAACTCATATCAATGTTGAATATTACAGTTTGGTAATATCGATCAAATACGTTTGTAAGTACGTCACCAAAGAAAGCAACATGGTGGTTATTGGCCCTGAAGGAGATGAGATCAGCTAGTATCAAATGGGTCGATACGTGAGCTGCAATGAGGCGTTTTGTGAGATATTTACTTTTGCATTTCATGACCATTTTCCGACTGTTGTGCATCTTGCAGTTCATTTGAAGAATGGCCAAAGAGTGTATTTATACATTACAGCCAGTGGAAAAACCGCCAGCAACCAAATTGACCTTGACGAGTTTTTTCTCAACTTGCGTCAGCGATCCGTTTGCAAGAACATTGATCTATTCGGAAATGCCATAATATTAGACATGAAGTGCATCGTCGAAGAAATGGTTACGCAGAAAGCAAGGTCAACCAGTAGAAGAACATCCAGGTGTGTTCGCAACTAATGCCTGAGGACGAATTAACACAATCCACCCGAAAAACGACGATTGCTTCTACCTTCGATTGCTACTAATTAATGTACGTATTTAAATTCAAAATCATTTGAGTCATTGCGTACTGTGAGTGAAACGATGTGTGCAACTTTTTGAGAAGCATGCCAGCAATTACAATTGTTGGAACATGATAATCAATGGAATCAAACGATGGACGATTCGATAGCTACTTCGCATGCCACTGAAGTTCGCACACTTTTTGCGATGATCGACATTTAAGCCTTCAAATGCGTGTCAATTATGGGATACGTCCAGAAATTACATTGCCGAAGACATTTTACATCGTATTCGATAAAAATTGGAAATAGGCAAATTCCGGTTGATACTTCCAGTGGTCAATTTCCTCTGCGAAATCTTCAACGAAATATGAACTCATCACGAATGTTTATAGCAACATTGGCCAAATTATCGTAACTACGATTGCTTGAGTGCACGCGCAATTTAAGCTGCCAAAAACACGAAGCCGTGAATTATCCAGTGGAGTTTTTAAAATTTTTGGACAGACTTGTTATGCCGCCGTTATTTGCGTTTCAAAGTTGGATCTGTCAATGGAACCCTAATGATTGTGTCGCAGCTTTCAAATACAAGAGGCAAAATGCTTGATTCTACAAATTCCTTTGAGTTCAAACGATTTGCCATTTCAGTTCAACGTATTCAAATCCAGGGAAAATTGCATTTCAAATGACAATCAACAGGACACAAGGATAGTCGCTAGAAGTGTGTGGCATAAATCCGGAAATGCCATGTTTTTCAAACGGTCAGTTATATGTGGCGTGTTCACGAGTTGGAAAACCATCTTCTCTGAACATTTACGTATAATGTTGTTTATCAAGCTGCGTTACATTGAAAAAATTTAGAAAAATCGAAAATAAATGATTTTTAATGCAACGAAAATTCAACTTTCTTTTCATTTCAAAACACATAATTTCACGCAGGACAACGCCTGCCGGGTCAGCTAGTTTTTAATATTTTTGATAAATCACATGTCACTAACTCATTGCTTATTAAACAAAAATTCGATACTGCAAAAGGTACCGCTATATAGTGTTTTCAAATATGCACAACGCTTGAAAATTTTGAATGGTAAATTCTGCGTGGCCACCGGTGTAAGGCATACCGCCATGCATATGAAGATGTGATTTTCTGGAAAGAAAAAATATTAAATGCCAAATACAATTTGTATTAATCTACTAAATATAAATATATGGACTTATGTTGAACACCTTACATGTGTATTTGTCAATGAGTGCTACGCTAGACTAGCGCAAAAGCTTTGAAAAAATGTTAAAATAATGGATCATGTCATAAAATCTGATGACGTACCTGGCACTATTTGTTTCACACTAAGACAAATGTGATTTTAGAATTGTTTTTAGAAATGTTTCATGTATTTGGCTTGCTAAAGAATATGTGTAGAGTGTTTGACTAACATTTTGTGGCTGTGTACTCGAAACTTAACTAAAGGGAAGCTTATATTTTTAGGCAAATTAAAGAACACTCTAAAGCCACCGAGGGCTTTTAAGGGGTGACAAAGCTTCTAAAGTAGTTTTAGTGCTCCATTGGTAGCTTATGGATAGAATTTCGGCCGAAACTGTGCATGGATCTGTAGCTTAATTCCTTTACAGAATGTGAATGAAAAGATTTGCAGTGTCTGCTATCTGAACTTCTTCTGCTTGATTCT
Organism: Bactrocera tryoni; assembly: GCF_016617805.1. Classification (NCBI taxonomy): domain Eukaryota; kingdom Metazoa; phylum Arthropoda; class Insecta; order Diptera; family Tephritidae; genus Bactrocera; species Bactrocera tryoni. The sequence goes on from NC_052499.1 coordinate 27,138,241, forward strand.
TATTTTAACTGAATCAAATAAAAATATTCTGGGCCACGCCAAGATATTGGTATATGTAACTGCATGCTGGTGTTATTATATTGTAGTAAAATTAAATATAGTACATACATACGAACATATGTATATACACAATAAGATTTGTGCATACCACACATTCATTGAACACGAACACAAACAATGCGGTTGCCAAGTGCATTCACATTTTGCTGTCTTTTGGCAACAAAGTGAACACCCCCCATGTACCGCACGGTTAGTGGTAGATAATCAGTCAGTTATGGTGTATGGTATATGTATGTACACCAATGCATACATATAAACAACCACTGCATTTCGTTGACGTTCACTGCGTTGTCATGGCGAAGGGAAAGATTTTCTTAGCGGTGCTATTTGGGGCTCAGTTTGTTTGGGTTTAGGCGGCGAACTTGAACTTGATTTAAAATGTAAACGGTCGCGCGGTAAATGCATGGCTGCCAACAAATTGGCGAGACTAGAAAGAATGCGTCCGCGAGTTATGGTTACAGCCGAGGAAAAATGTAATGAAACGAGAAGATATTTTGTAGCAGCAAAATGAATGCGGTGAATTTATTAATGAGATGAGATCTGGTGGGACTTTCAGGCGTTGAGTCGTAGGTTTGAAAACTGGGTTATGTGGATGTGGTTATTAGGGGATAACTGTTATATCAAGGCATTGCTCATCTTATTACATTGCCTATAAAACGATGGACATTGGTACATTGATAGAAAGAAGGTAGAAGCTTAAGAGCAATTTCGATATAACGAAACCAATGATAGGCATCCAGTTAAGCTCTGATCTTCTAGAAATATGTCAAACACTGCCTTTTGAAAGTAAAGAAGAGCTTGTTTAAAAATTACTCTATAGGTGGTGAAATTTACTGTGGATGACAAGTGAACCATGACAGTTTTCTGATGTTTACTCTATAAAGTATTATTATATTCCATAACTTTAATAAATATTTTACTAACTAACCTTTGAAAGAAAATTGACAATTGTTTAGTTGGAATTTGTGTTTGACTATAACTGAAATATATATGTACATTAGAGATTTCAACGCGGCGATGATTGCTTAAGTACATATACCATATTTAACTTCCAAGTGATGTCTTTCACGACAGTTTTTAAGCCCTAATCAAGTTTGTCATTTTCATGAGAGCCAAATAGGCAGACAAGCTCAGTGAAGTAACTTGTAATATAATATGATAAATACTATGAGTATAATTAAATGTAATTTGCAAGCTAACTTCAATTCAAAAATCTTAGAAAAAAATAGCTACAACGTTTATCCTTTTCAGCAGATAATAAAACTGATATACTTAACTTTATTAGGGCGGAATATGGTCACAAACTTTTGTGTAAATATTTTCCGGGTATTTCCATTTTCTTTATGGCTCCATTAAAATCAACAGCGACAGTTCCTTTATTTTACGAGTTGATGACTCTTCAAACAGTAAGTGAGGTCAAATGCTTGTCCATTATATTTTTTCGAATTAAAGCTGTTCAATCGAGATATTTTAGGACTGAAGGGTATTCGCTTGATTTGTACATATTTATTGTTGATGTAGCTAATAAAAATATTCCTCGCTCAAAGGTACATACATACATACTTCACAAATTTGTATAAATTCCAAGATCAATCGTCACATTGAAACTGTAAGAATTAAGTATTTTCAAGTAATAATTTCAATAGCTTAGCTTACACTCATATACAGGTAATCAGGGAAAAAAAATTCATAGTAACCAATTCGAATCGATAGCCCTATTGGCGAAAAGTATTTTGACCAGTCGTTTAGTTCAACTTATTAAAAATGGTAGTTAAGGCAATACAGGGGATAAATGCATACGAGATTCATTTGAAAAAATAGAATACCTTAATTATCTGCAAAACTTTTATGGCTCTTTTACATATATTTTAAAGATAATTCTGTTCAACGAAATGTTAAAGAAAATAATGCATGTACTAACATCTTTTTCGTGGGCCAACCCATTGTTTAACCGCCAAAAGTTTCGTGTGTTGCCCATTTTGATGTCGCTTCTTTTTGTTTGACTTATTTATTTTGGTTGATTTTTTATTTCACATGTCTCTTTCACGTATAAAATCGCATTGCGAAAATGCAACGAAAAAGAATAGGAAGTGCATGGCAATCCGTTTCCCTTTTAGTGTTCGCGGGTACTTTGTACGACTACCATTTGGTTAAACCTTAGCCCATTTTAGTGGCTCGTGATCGGTACGGGTTTGCCCTTTGTGCGATTATACATACGTACATATTACGAAACCTTTGCAATTTCGAAGTGGATTCGATAAAAATTAAAATGCGTTTACTGGAGTGTTTAACTTAATTTAAAAAATAATATTAATAATATCGAAATTATTAAAAATAATTTTCATAGCCAGCGCAGTAAAAGTTAAAACCAGCTATAGAAAGATAAAAACACAATAAAAATGAGTTTCATACATCCGGATGTGAATATGGTCACAAGGCCAAACGCATCGGACATTTCCGATTACAACGGCAATGCGAGTACTGCTGTGACGTCACGCAATTATGATGACAGCGAAAGCTGCAGCGACGCTAGCGCTAGGGAGACTGCTGATCCATTGGATAATGTGTCGAAGCGTAAATCGGATAAAATTGAAATTAAAATTGTGCTCGTCAAATTGCAGGTGACTTCCCTGTTATTATGTAGTTTATCATATATTCGTATGTATGTTTGAATTCATTTTTGTATATGAAATACATTTTTGTTGTAAGTGTAATGCACTTGTCGATTAATGTTTACTATTTATAGATTTTTACAATGCCTGCACATATAATTTGATGCATTCTAAAATTTTTAGTACTCACACAAACATATGTATTTTTCTATAGATATATTTGTTGTGGCACCAAACTGTCTACCTTAAAATTTTAGGTGAAATATATATAGTTTCAGTATAATAAATCCATCAACTCTTCCCCTTTAATAGTTCCAATATTGAATTGTGTTTGAATTATACATACATATGTATTTTACTTTCTGATTTCCCGTTAGTGTTTTAGGACTATTTGGTCTGGATTTTCCATTTTTATGTTTAAGAAAATAAAATTTCTAAAATAAATATTGTGGAGCTAATACGAGGTTCGCACAGATTGTTAATTGAGCCATCACGAAAATTTTCACAATTGAAAACCTAATTGCTTTCAAATTGTTATAGACATTGACAATTAATTTGAATCAATTTATTTATATGTACATATGTATATAAAATAATTAACTTGAAAAATTTAGACTGCTGAGAAACCCGTTATGTTTATTTTCCAATGTGCTGAATACAATTTGATATACATAAATATCATGGCACCAAAAAGATTGAACACAGCTAACATGGCTTTAATTTCCACAATAAGTTCCACTATTTCTTCTTAGCATGATTAATATCAAATTGTAAAAAGAAAACTGATTAACACAATCGATTTTGACTATATTTATATATATTTTCGAAAAAATAAACATTTTAATTTGATCGAAGGGCATCACAGGATCACGTAGTATCTTGAAACATCTTGTTTTTTTCATAGTAGGAGGAAGCATCGAAAGCCGGAGTGCGGAACTTTAATCCGCTAAAGCTAACCTACTCCCAACTCATATCTCTCCCACGGACCCACCGGATTAAGTAATACTACATGGGAAAGAAAAAAATCATTTATTATACGGACTGACTGACACCTAATATAATGTATATACATATGTATACACTAATGTGATTGAAAGGTGAATTTTTAATTTATACTTTGAGTGTTTTTCAAATCGGTTAATTTATTTTTCCGTAAGTTGATAGTACTGTTAGTGACATCTATGCTAAATTTCACGTCAAAATATTCATTAGTATTTGAGATAGGTGTCGTTTTGTGAGGCTCTAAAGGCGAATTCTTCGATTTTTACAATGTCTGAATTAATTGAACAATGAAGTGCGATAATGCGATTATTCGTGATCATTTCACCACATTTTTAACTAATATCATGCCACAAACATCACATGATTTACCTTCATGTAACTTCTGGCTATTCAACAAATTTACATGACCACTACGAGGACACTGCTTTGACTCAATTGAGGATATAAAAGCTGAATCGAACAAGGCTCAGATGGCCATCACGACGGAGGATTTTTCCAAGTGCTATGATAACTGGAAAATTTATTGGCATAAGTATATTGCAACGGGAGGGTAGATAATGAAAGAGATGAAATGGACAAAATTCACCTTTCAATTTGATCATGAAAGCTGACAGCTTTCCATTTATCAGAGGACTTACACATGAATAGTGTCTAAATTTCCATCGAAAAACAACCGCCAAGTAAAGTTTTTAACTTTTCCGTTACATACGTGCTCAGAGTGTTCTATGCGCACTGCATACGTCGAACAGTACGAACTAAGATTGTGATGGAATCGGAACAGATAGCTTCTAAAGCATCCATGTCCACTCAGGAATTGGTTTAGGTGGAAGTCAAGGTCTCCATGTTGTCTATCTATCCACAAATGGATGTTCGGGATTAGTCTGTGAGTCCACCGTCTTTTGGTTGAGGTTTGCTACCGTTGCTGCCACATTATGAGGTTCCTTTCTTTTTTTACGCTTTCCGACGGCTATAATAGCTGGTGCAATCGCGCGAATTTGTCTCACTACCAGCTAGAACTTCAGCAACGTCACTTTATATCGTTCGGAAAGCACTTGTTACTGTATGGCAATGAGCCTATGCAGATCATTTATTTGTTTTTCAAATGCTTTAATATCTAGTGGCTATATCTATATAGGTGATGCATACAAAGTTATGGAACTCATTGCTTTTGCTATTATGTAAAGCTCGTCGGCTGAAACGCACGTAGCCCCTACTGGCCATCATTCTCGATAGAGCATTATATTGAATAGTCGAAAAAGCCTTTTCGTATTTCCAATCAAATTTTAACTTACTATATATACATATGTACTATTTCGGTCGACAACTTTTTGCCATTTGTCCTCTAGAAACATTATTCCATCAGTGTAAAACTGTCATCAGTGTAAATCGAAATTTCCAGAACGAAAGCGAGCGAACCATTGTTGTGCTACACGAACTGATATAGCATCGTCTCCGTAAACTCCACAAATTTCATTGATAGCTTGCGTGGCATTCTTCCCTTTTTTATATAAAAATTTCAAAATATAGCGAATTTTTTCATTATTTTCACTTATTTTTGAACTACTGTAAATTTTTTTCAACTTCTCCGAATTTAATTTTTTGTTTCAATGAAGCTTTAAATCTCACTTTTTCAACATTATATGGCATGACACAATGTGATTGGGAGAACTCGTTCTTTTACCCGAAGTATATGCCAGGTGTTCCTTAAATTTTAATTTGTTGTTCAATATTACTCCCACATACAGTTCTGCTGCGGCTGTGAGGTAATGTCGTATTCCCCTATGTCGAGTGACACTCTTTTTTCTACTTTCCTTGTACTTATGGGCAATACTTCCGTTGTCTGCTCAGCCAAATCTAAACTTATGGTAGCAAACCATTGTTTTCACGTTTTTTGGTTGATGTATTCTTAACATCCCGTCGTACATCAAGACCGAGCCTTGTGGTACTCCATTCGGCATGTCCGTGTCGAATCAAAATATCCTATTTTCAATCTTGAAACATGTGATCTCTTCTAAGGGGCACTGCTGGTATTTTTGTATGATAACCTTAGTTTACATTTCCATATATTTTTATTCTTATACATATGTATGTAATATAATTTTTGTGTTGGTATACATAGGGACATCTGTATATAAATTGCGTAGTTATTACGACATCGGTGAAAGAGAAATTTCCATATTTAAATATTAAGTGAAAATGTATACATACATATGTACATATGTTTCCAATGCTCTGAACTTGCCCTAAATTTGTTAATTATTTTTACATTTGTCTTTTTTGTGTGCATATACTATGTTAAGCACATTATGGGAAGAAGTGGTATATAAATAGTACAAAAAAGTTTATAAACACTCGTACATGTGTTTGATAGATATGAGTATATAGTAGTGTGTGCTATTTGCATTCATTACAATAATTGATTGAAGTATTACAATATATACTTATGCATATAACGAAAAATATAAAAGATATGTATCGACAGAAATATTTTTATATGTAAGCTTCCGCATACATTTCTCTATACCAAAAAAAGAAACGTGATCACCTAAGCTCATATGCACGGATCCACTAAAATGTCTTTTCACATACACCTACATATATGTGTATATATGTATATGAATACTCAAACATACTCTACATTATTGGCAAGTGGAAAGGGACACTACGGTGCAAAATGTACAAGTACATACGAGGGTGGTTGGAAAATCATTGATTTTTCTAAATACTGGTTTTGATATAAAATTCATGAATAATACCTTTTTAGAGTTTTTATAACTATTTAAGAAGTCTTTGGGTCGCATTTTTATATATAGTACATATCTTATAACAGTAGCATCTGCGGCTTTTTTCCGTGATTTCTTTGCCACCAATTAATTTTTAAAGGTGTAAGCGCTGATTATAAATAAATGTATATAAACATTATGGTGTTTAACTTAAAAAAAAAAAAATTATTTCTTCGCGAACACATGCAAATTTTGCCCTTTATTTGGCTTTAGAACCTTCTTTTTTTGATTTTTCATGTTTTCACAAATTTTTGGAAAAATAATGAGTATACGGCTGGTTTTATCGAAAAAAGAATGTGAATAAAATATTAATATAATCATTGAATCAAGTTTCAGATACAAACTTTTCATTAAAGTCCATATTTTTTCACTTTTTTTATTAAATCGCTTATATTTTCGAAACAAAGCATTTATATGACATGAGTGTATATAATGTATGTATGTTATTTGCCAGAAATTTAATTTTCTACAACGGCTTACGATAAAACCAGCTATTTACTAACTTTTTACAAAAATATGTGAAAACGTGAAAAATCAAAAAGAAAAGTACTTAAAGTCAAAATTAAGAGCTGAAATTTTCAGGATTTTTTTTCAACATATAACACCTTAATATACATTTGTATAATATAAGTATCCAAACATATTACATATCGTATATCACATGCTAACATAAGTATAATTAATCCTATTACTACACCTTATTATATTCAATCAGAAGTTAACTTGTAGCTTACCGTCAACGCATATGCACTATGTACACACTTCTCTTATGAAACAAATTGTTACTCATACGCCATGACTCTCCTTTACATCTTTTGATTGAATTTCTCCACCATGCGATAGAATACGCATGCATATGTGTGGCTGCATATGTTTATATGTGCAATTTGTAACTCATTATTGCAAGCCGCTTAGCAGAGTTTAAATCAAATTGACTAATGGATATTTACGCCGCTCACTAATAGGCCGGGAATAAGTTACAAATGGCACACAACAATTAAATGAGTATGCGATGCGAATACAGATATATGTGTACAAATGTCCATTTGGATATACCATTCCATTCCATTCGTTGCTTAAATATTGTTGCCTTTGTCTGAAGGTTCAAAAGATTCTCAGAAGTTGATTTTTGATATGAGAAATTCATTCAAACGATTCTATGTCTATAACGCAGGTAAAATTCTATGATTTTAAATTTATTCCGCGATGTTAATGCGATTTTGAGACTTTTTCAGCCCGCAACTTTTTTGAGTCGAATCAAATTATTTTGCTTAAAAATTATTTACAAGTACATACATATGTACATAAGTGATGTACTAAGTATATTTATATTTCAAACAAATCATACTATATCAATATCAGTAGCGCTCAAGTAGCAGCAACAACAATGTTGGCAGCACATCAATATGCATATGTACATATGTACATTTGTATGTGCATCCAGAGCATACATTTTTACTTTGCTGTTTCCACGCCTACTGCCGGTGGTGCCGGTAACGGAAGTTATGCCTACTTGTGTGCGTGATTAACTGGTACATATGTATATTGGAAGTATACGACAATCAATTGAAGGCAACTCATCAGTCAAATTATTCACAAATTAGTAACGAAGTGTACTCGTATAACAACCTTGAAGCTTGCCTGGAGCGGCGTAAACGATATTCGCGCTCATACACAAGAATTTAATGATTTACATACGCAACCATGCATATTTACATTTATAAATACACATGCACACAATATATGAATGATTACATTTACAATTATATTGAAATATTTGCTGGCATGTTAACATTTTGCACAGGTAGTGTAAATATTTACTTTATTTTTTAGGCTATAGGCACAGTAGCAATTTATTCAAGAAATGAGTAAATCAGCGGTGATTTTTGTTGCTTATACATCAGGTACTAAAAACTCTTTCCATTGAAGTTATTTTTGCTGCATTCGATGGGCTATGTACTTTTCTGCTAGATTTGTTTAAGCTTAGTTCTTTTCTTAAAAAAAAACAAATGTGATAGCAACAACGAAGTTAATTGAATTCATTACAAAAGTGTATAAAGTTACATCATTAAAGCTAGCTGAAGGAAAATGATTGTTTGTTAGAGTTGTTGCTCCACATGTAAACTTAAGCCAGTTTTCGGATTATTTTAATATAAAGGTACTTTAGTAACCATGTATCATAGGGTTATGGAGAGCGTAAGCATGCAGATGTTATATACACTGACTTTAACAAAACTCTCGATAACTCTCTCGACTCTCGTACAAAAACTTGATTGGCTTTTAGCCACGATTTCTTCAAAAGGTATCGTCCTACCTTTTCAATGAAACACAACGTGTGATACTCTTTTAGATTCAATTAATGTCTCTTCAGGTATTCCGCAATGTAGTCTTCTTGGTCCGATACTGTAATAGAATACTGAAAAATGTTATCATATGCCGACGATCTAAAGCTTTTTAAACCATATACTTCAACTGATGAAAGGTGTCTGTTGCAAACAGACTTAAACAGTTTAGTTGCTTAGTGTGATAGAAATGATTTACCAATGTAAGTCGATACGCTTTTCCCGTAGATCAGGGGTACCCAGTCCCAAGGTCTTTATATAATAAAACACTCTAGACTAAATCAAGTTTTTAACTTTGTTGGTTTGGGAGCTTAATTTTAGTCTTCATATTTGAAATACCACAGTTTTGATCGCAAAAGATGTCCCTAGTTTTGTTAATGTTGGTCTAAAGAATTTATAGATCCGTTTTTGCTAAAACACGTTTTACAACTTTGGTTAGATCTATATTGGAATACGGCTCTGTTGTATCGAACCCTAGTTACCACACCATTTTGACAAGTAAGAGTCTGCTCAAAAACAACTTTTCGGATGGGATTCTAGGTTAAGTCTACCTACACTTACCAGTCGTAGGAAAATGCTTAAAAAAAATCATGAATGAAACAGTTTGCAGTGCTTTCCTCTCGTCTGCAGTCAAATTTATACCCTTACTATTGAAATCTTCTAGATCAAATTTTTGAACTAATCTAACCATTCCACATAAAGAAAAATTAAAATAACGAAATCCTGTACTGCAATTTTATTTCAGAATCGAATTTATTAAAGTATATTATTTAATTCACTGACTAGTACATACAGTATAAACTATATTAACAATATTCGATACATGGAGGCTGGTGAAGTTATAGATCGATTACAAAAAAGTTTAGAATAGTGTTGGTACACCCCAAGGCTAATGAATGGCTAAGTTTTGTTTCGCTATGCTTGAGTCATCTATTGAAAAAGTCGGTTGATTATTGTGACTTGCCTATTTCAAACTGCGTAGGAGATACATTAGTTATTGTAGCAGAATTAGATAAAATTAGTTTTGTAGTTTATGAGATACGAAAGTTTACTTAAAAGACATGAGATGCCCTTTTCAAATCAGCCATGTGCGAACGTGCCGCGTGTGAGATCTATGTCAACTCTCGCGGTACAAATACGGAAAAATAAAGATAACAGAATCGTATCTGTTTAAAAAGGAAATATCACAGTCGGATTGTCAAATTGTAATAGTTTAAGAAATTGTATGGTTGAAGTTAACTTTTCACAAAGGATGTCACCTATTTTAATTGCTTCAATCAGTTAAGGTGATTAATTAAATTTAATTTTACAATATGGGCATATAAACAAAACAGTTTTAAGAAGTATTTCTGTGGGAGTTATTTTTAAAAATAAATTCTATGTATAAGAAGTTTTGAATTTAATATATTTTTTAAAATAAATTTTGATCTGATTAAAAGTAAAGCCCAATATTGTTGTTAAAAATATTAAGTTGTGAAATATTCCTAATATTTAACTCTCTGCATATTTATAAATACAATTGACAAAATTAAACTAGTACACTACTCAAGGCAAATATTTTTAAGGCTTTGATTTAGAGACCCTATATCTTCTGGCTTGCCTTCGACATTCAAGGAATCTAAAAAAAAATCGTAATAATAGTTTCACGTGCATAGAACGTGCGAAATCAATGAACCAGTTGATGCGAGAAAATAAATCAAAAGAGAAAAACAGTTAAAAAGCTCAATGGCCTACCGAAGAACTTCCCATAAAACACCAACAACTACGAAATGAAAACGAGGGCAAATCGTACTGGCACCAATGACGAAATAAATGAGATGACGAAACGAAAATGGGTGTAACGCTGTACATATATAAATATATGCAACAGTTTTCGGAGCAAGAGGAGCATAGAAAAGTGAAACACGAAACAAACCGATGCATGGCCTTAACATTCAAAGCAGACACAACCGTATGTGCCAACGAAGAGAAGACTTTTGGGAGCATTGCGTTAGTTAACCGGCCTTTTTGTCAGCGGCGGCAACAGCTGATGACTGCGTTGATGTTTCGAAACGTACAGAAAGCTTTTGGTAAAAGCGCGGACAAATAGAGTTGGAGAAAGTGGATTGCATTCTCGATTTCTAGTGATAAGCACGTGACTTTGAAACAGAAACTTTCACCAAATAAGAGTGTGTGTTCACATATATATACACAAGAATTCGTAGTACTGAGGCTTGTACCGAGCTCAGCTGTTTTGCGCCGCTATTGCGTGGGGTCACTTACATCCCTGGCCTACACCTCAAGATGCCGTCCACACAGGCAGGTATAGGAACGATGCGACGTCGACTGCTGCTGTGTCTACCAACTTTTTTCCATAATATTTTGTAGCTTGTTTGTGGCGAGTCGAAAGCTTTCAGGTCACACTAATCCCTTAATTGCTGGTGCCGATTGCTGGAACAGTAAGGTTTTGACTAACAACGAAAGCACAGACAAGTCGCGGCGAACAAGTTGAGCGGAAAACACGCATTGAGCGCTTCCCGAATAAGGCTTCGAAGTTATTGCGTTGCTTTGAGCTAATTTGTGCGGTACTGGATTGTGGTGCTAAAGTGTTGATTGTAAAGGAAATACAATTATGAATTGAATGAAGTGTGCGAAATTGAAACAAAATTATATTCGCGAAAATGTCCATCTTTGGCCGTGCAAAATTATGGCTTATTACTCTTTTACAAAATGTATTATTTGGTGCCGTTGTTGGTAGACGAAATTCGGTATAGTTTACTTTTGTTATGTAAAACTGTTTAAGTCTTAATTACAAACTTCTGCACGTTGTTGTTTTGCGCATGAAAATTTAGAGTGGAGCTAGGTTGTAGCTGGGATATAATTACCTCCCAATTAAAGTTTGCAGAAAAATTTAAATATAGAAATAACAAGAAATAAAATTACACATGAAAAGGAATTTGAATAATCCTGCATTTAAAACTATCACAAAGGAATGTAAAAAGTGAACTTCAATCATTCATTCCTATATATATGTATATATATATACATTATGTATAAACTTATGTACATATACATGCATACATATATCAATACTGAACTAATAAGTGAATATTTAACAAAATATCTGAGTTTAATTAGCTTTTCCTAGTTTGAGACCTCGAATAGGGACTATATTTAGAGAATTTCTTGTGATGCGTTCATTTATCTATTTTTTCATGTAAAAAGTCTCTAAGTGAACAAGTTCTACGATATTCCATTATAGGCTGTGGTCTGCTCAAATAACTAATAAATACTTAGTTATAACACCAAATCTGCAAAAACAAACAAAACAAAACATTTTAATATTTGAAGAAAAAAAATGAGAATTGGCTTTAATCATCATCAAAATCCGTGCAAGCTATTTAAAAATTTAGAAAGCGTACCAAAGATTGTAACAACAATTTTCAATTCATAAGTAAACGTAACTTATAGTAACAATAATATATCATAAAGTTGGCATAACAGTCAGCGTAAAGCACATCTAGCAACGTTCACCACATCGCCGCATGCCACACCATGCTAGCAGACAACAATAGCCGCAGAGAGAATTTCGCGACTCCAGCGCTCACCATGTCAATTATAAGCAAGACCGCTATGATTGCTATAATTCGTGAGGATGAAGATGATACGGAAGAGGAAGATGGCGATGGAGACGATGAAGACGAGGATGAATATGGAGAGGACTATTATGCAACGGTACTTAATTGAATGAACAGTTATACTTTAAATGACAATTTAAATATTTCTTTTATATTCGTTAAGTTTGCTACGAAGTTTTTTATATCCAGAAGGAAACCTCGGAAATTCTTTAAAAACATAACATAACAAGCTGAGTCGATTTAGTCATGTCCACCTGTCTGTATAGTCCCTCAGTATTTGAGATATCGAAGCTGTTCATTTGTCGATATCAGACTACTACGAGGCTCGTTCGATCACCCCCAGATATATTGCCATTCTGCCAGCGTTTTTTTTCAAATCTCAAAGCACTTAAAATAGTTGTGATCTTGTTTAGCTCCTCCTTCATTGCAGGTTATAGCTCCTCAATCCTAGCGTCGCCCTTTGATGAGCCTCTTCAGGTTTAGGAACAGAAAAAAGTTTCAAGGAGGTCAGTTCTGGATCTGAGGCTCCATTAATGTGTTGTTTTTGGCCAAATATTCTCTCAAAAGCAACGATGCTTGAGCAAGTGCGTTATCATGGTACAATAGCCAAAACATTTTCTCGTTCTTCTGAGAACATTTTGTATCACCAATAAACGTTTTTTTTTGCCCAAGGTAACTTCACCATCTGCCACAGTCAGATTCGTCCAAGCAAAATAGCTATTAAAACCTTCCTTCGACCTTCTCAGCTTAAGTAAGGAATATAAGCCTCAACATAATGCAACAAAAAACTCGAAAATCGAATGCAAGTAGCCCGCGAAAATTTAAAATGCACAATACATTTTCTATAAACCTATATAACTGCCATACAAACCGATCGATCAAAATCAAGTCTTTGTACGGAAAAGTTCATGAAAGTTGACATGAATAATTATTTAATGAAATGGCATAATCTCCGAAGAAATTGTTCGGATCCGACCACTACCATATAGCTTATAGCTGTCATAAAAACTGGCCGATCAAAATCGAATTCTTCTAAGCTTTTGTATTTATAACCGATGCAACCGAAGTAAACTTTTTTTAATTTTGTAAAATGAAATACAATACTTCGTTAAAGTCATATTTGTTCTATATTTGCCACTACGCATATCCTTAAACAAGAGAATGCCTTCGAGATAATAGTACATGCTTAGATAAAAATCTCTGTTCCTCTTGGAACGGTGAACCAAACAATTTTATGATAAGCTGGCTTAAAGGCAATTTTATTTATAAAAGTAAAGTTTAAATCAAATAAAGCCAATTGGCTCGTACTCAAAGTATAAGTTGAGATGCTGAACCGTAACCTTTGCAAATTAGTATATGAGGGGGTACGAGTATATATTGGGCAGTCGAAAAAGTCCTTTTGTATTTCTAATCAAACTTCAACATATTTTTTTATACTTGTACTAATAAATAACTAAACAAACATGTACCATTTTGGTCGATCACTTTTTGTCATTTTTCCGCTAGAGACATTATTCCATCAGTGTAAATCGAAATTTCGAAATTTCCAGAAATTTGATTGGTGGCTTGTTTAGCATTCAGTCCTTTTTTATACAAAAATTTCAAAATTAAGCGAATTTCTTCATTATTTTCACTCATTTCACATTTTTTTGGTTAAATGAAGCTTATAATCTCATCTTTCCAACACTATATGGTATGTGATGATTGGTGGCACTGGAGATATACGACTGCAACGACATCTATTGACAAAATATGAAACGATTTTTTCGACTACCCAATATTATATATCCTTGTATCATACGGATTTTTAATGTACCGTTAATTGACGTTGTAGTCGAGTTATTATGCAAAGTCATATTGTATGTGATCTTATAAAAAAAATGGCATTTCACTGTTTGTTATGTAAGGCATGCAATCTCTCCGTGGTGCAAAAATCTTATATTTTCACAGCAAAGTCCATAGATGGTCAAGGCATGAGCACCTCATATGGTATATGTATTATCAATGAATCAAATCGGTCAGCTGTGCCAAACTATCAAAATAAGATATAATAGATGATAAATGTTATAATTCTTTACTGATATTTAGCCTTCTACGGATAGCTCGACTGACTCCAAAACACTTAGCTGTGTATGTCACAACACCTATGTATATACACATCTTTCCATATAATATTTTATGGTCATTTGCTTTGGAACCTATTTACCACTTCAGTAACTTTGCGATAAATGGTTTCCCTAACACTTCTTAAAATTATGCATTTAAATTACTAATTTTCATTCAGCACTTTTAAAGAAGTTTCCAATACAACAAAAAAGGAAATATGGACTCGAAAGCTTTTCACAACGAAATGTCCATTCAAACTGAAAGTTTAGAACCATAAATGACCTTGATGAAATTGGATATCCGCAAAAACAAAATATGCACACATACATACATATCCATATACGTCACAAAAGTCGTTGAATGAAGTTGTGCAAAGCGATTGACTGGAGTAATGTGCTGGTATGTTTGAATATGTATGTTTGTTTTTAGCGCTTTCTTGCCGGCGCTGATTGGTTTGCGTGCGACATTTCATGGCCTTTTAAGGAGCTTCACCGGTTTTAGGACACGTCCAAGAATTTGCACGATAAAATTTGATAGCCACTGTCTGATTGGAATGAACTACAGACAAAATGACTTCATTTCTCCCTTAGTTCGCTGGTATTGATGTGCCACTTTGAAATAAATGAGAATGTGTACATATCTATATGTATATGTATGTCTCTAGTGCTCGGATGGGTTTATCGCTGGTTTTCCTTACATACTCTCTTGACAATATTGACATTTTAATATTATTTACAACAAAGATTGAAACTAAGTTTGTTGGTGTTTCGGTCTTCTTTTTCTTGTCCGCACTATAAGTGATTCCTAAATTACTTTTACTGATCGCTTGCTGTGGTTTTAGAGAGGAAATTTTGATATTGTGATTTTTATACTTTTGCAACGTATTGGGCATTTTTTCCCACAGGCGCCTCCTGCTCGATTCTCTGTATCAAATTAAAGCTTTATATCTTAATTAGGTGCTTAGTTATGGCACTTTATATTTTTTTCGGTTAAGGGCGATTTGTGGGCAGTGGTCCGATTTCGCCCATCTACGAACTCAAACTTTTTTTGTACCCCCAAGATACCAAGATAGAAATATTTCATTTCTTACTCAAGTTACAGCTTGCACGGACGGACGGACAGACAGACAGTCAACCGAATTTCAACTTTTCTCGTCATCCTGATCATTTATATAGTATATATATAATCTTATATCTATCTTATTTTTAGGTGATAACTACAACCGTTAGGTGAAAAAGTATAAAAATATTTTATTTCAATTAAATCTTTTATTGTAATAAACATAATGTATTCTTTACATTATACACATAAGAAATAAGTTCGCAATGATATCAATTACGTAATGTATGCAACCTAATAACTTTAATGTTTTCTAAAATTTTGACCGACATTTGATTAATAATTTTTAAGAAATAAATAAACATTTTTAAATAAACCGCCTCTTTTTGCTTAAATGATCCCATAAATTCCTACAAACACCTACGCTCGACTTGCAATATGCTTAGTGTGCAAAATATTTGTTTTTGCTTACGTCTAAGTGCCGGTCACGCGAGAGGTCAACAGTTAGCTTGGCAGTCAACCAAAAGTGCAGACTACTTAAACACCAGAGTTATTAACCTTATAATTGCAAATGTGCCAACAATCAAAAATTTTAAATTGAATAACCTTAACGATTTATTGCCGCACAAGCTAATGACGCAGCAGACTTTTCATACACACAAGAGTATATAGAAATATGGTTTAAAACTCATGTTTGAAGACCTTTGCTGATTGCTCTTGAACTTAACCATTGCGGTCAAGCAAATATTTGATATTTAAAGATTACTAGACATTTTTAGGTATTGGGAATTGAATAAAATGTTTGGGTAGAAAAGCCACAATTTTCCACGAAACGCTGCTTAGTGGTGAAATGAAATTCTCATTTGCTGCGTGCATGAGTAGGAGCATAACAAACACTTGGCTGCGATTGAGAGGTCATGGGCAATGATTTCTCGATCATTGAGACGCACTCAATACTAAAATGAAAGACTCAGCACGAGTAAATTGGCGAATTGGATATGAGATGATAAGGGAATAGAAGCAAGTGTGGGTTGAATGGCTTCCTAAGCAACTGGTCGAAGACCATTATTGCAAAGTTCCTCTTGATAACATTCGAGCATTTTTCTATTATTGAATAATCTGCCCATGTATACAAATTATATATTCAAATAATATACTTCTCAGTATATAAAAATAAAACCTTTTCATGATATTGGGCATAATATCATAATTTCTAACGATCTTGTTCGCCTATAGAGGTCTGATAACTATTTGGTCCGTTCTTTGTGATTATTGTAGGCAGGACTAAAATTTTAACTTTTTAAATTTGGAGGGTTGTAGAATAAATCCAATTACGAAAAATCTTAGCCGTAGAAAACTAAAAAATACTTAAATAAACGAAAACTTACTATTTCAACTTGTTAGCATAGTTAATGAATTATTCGAATAAATCAGATACATTTTTATCTTTCCCGGCAAGAATGAGTATTATTGGATCTAAATGTAAGTAAAAATGTTTACAGTTTTCGATTTGCATTGGCTATTCTGCTCAAGGGTTCGATATTATAGGCAAGCGACTTTTATGCCCGAAAATGCATAATATTAATGCAGTTTTATTCTACAAAGTCTCCTCTACTCACGCCAAACTTAACCTACTCCCAGCTCAAGAAATATTACTTCGTGTGAGGGGCAGGACCGCATAATTGAGGAGTGTTGTTCGGACTGCCGGACGCCTAATCTGTTGAAAACCCCTCAGTTTTGTTATCATGATAGCTGACGCTTCGCTAACAGTTTTCCATTTCTCAGTCGACTGACACAAGAGTGTCGTTTAATTATCAACCGTAAAGCTATACATACCTCCGAGTGTGGACAGTTCCGACTAACGTCTAAAGCATCCATGTCCCCTCAGTATTTAGATTAGGTCCCATGTCGTCTATCTATCTATGTCCGGTCTCAGTCTGTGGGTCCAGCCCACTCTGGATGCGGATAGCCACCACTGCTGCCTCATTTTGAAACTCTTGTTCCTCTCTTCTGGGTTTGCCGATACTGCTTTAATATTCATCTCCTTGAATGTCAATGGCGACATACTGGTTAACTTACTTCAACAGCTTCGGTTGATATAGTCCGAAAAGCACTTATTACTCGAATTGCAGAAAGCACTGCGTTTATTTGTCAAGTATTCGCTTTTAAGTCCAGTACCAGTATACATAATGGTGCTGTAAACAATATTACGGAACTCATTGCTTTTGCTAATTAAAAATCACCGGCTGGAACACACGCCTCTATTGGCCATCATTCTCTATAGAGCATTATAGATTTTGTTTTCTTTGCTGGAAGTATACGCCAATTAAAATAAATCAACTTTTCGAACTTTAGACATATTCTATACATTTCTATTAAATTTTAGATACCGGCAAAAATAGTAGAGGTAGACCCCAGCAAAGGTACAGCAACAGTAGACCACCTAAGTTAAGTTTCCATTTTATTTAGTATCTAAAATCTCAAAACAATTGTTTCGGTTATAAAGACTACTCTCTAGAAACCAAAAAAATAAGTAAATTTTTGGATGTTTTTACTGTTCTCCTGCAGCTTAGATTTTTACAAGTTTGAAGTAATTTTATACATACTATAACATATTAATATATAACTATATATTTATATTGTGGTATATATATGTTTTCAGTTGTGTATCTCACGGCAGGTGGGAGCGAAATTTTTCTGTCTTTTTGAAAGTTTTCTTAGAAAACTTTCCATTGTTGTGAACACGTCTCTCATTTATATAGCCATATTGTACGTGGTTGTGTATGCCTATATAACACACAATTATGCTGATCACGTATGAAATGAAAGCGTTACAGCATCGACAGCGCTGACCTCGGGCCAACAAACCACATATAAATATGCATATTACATAAAAATGGAAAAGGATAAGAAAAAACTAAAAGAAAGGAATTTCCTTTAACAAAATCTATTATGTATTGAATACCTTTCACGTTTTTAATTAAGCTTGTGCCATATTATTGACTGGCGCTGCTGTTAATGATCGCCCATATAAAAATTTATGGTATAGGTATATACTCACAATCAAAATAGTTGCCTCACTAACCTTGAACCCATTTTTCTCGGTAAATAAATTCGGTTGTACAAAGGTTTTCAGCACAAAATTGGCATTATTAATATATCGGGTTTACCAATTGGGATGTTATGATTTTTAAGTGTCGTTCCGGCCATTTTTCATATGTCATGATCTGTATTTCTTTTCATTGTATTTAGTAATGTTTCATTTAATTTCATCATAGAAAGATATACGCAATAACAACGTTTAGAAATTATTCAATTTAATTATCAAAATAATCGTTCCCCAATTGCAACTTTGAGTTTATGGTCGTAATAATCATCCACCTGTGCTCTATTGCTATTTATCGAATTGTTTAAGATTTCGAACGTACATTTTCTTTGCATACATGCCAAATGCCAATAAGACAAAGAATCGCTCGAAGTAATGAAAATATTGTTGCCTTTTGGGCAAGTATTGCAGACGACCGCAATTTGCCGATTCCAAGACGTTCTCAAGAATTGGGACTGTCTCAAATGACAACCTACCATCGGACCACCCTTAGCGACGTGAATTTGCTGATTTTGCCTTGGAACAACTAGAAAACGATAACGATTTTTTAAGAAAATCATCTTCTCCAATGAGGGCTCACTTTCATCTGAGTGGTGCGGGAAATAAACAAAACTGTCGATTCTGGTGCAAAGTAAATCCACAAATTATTCATGGACAACCATTATATTCACGTAAATTGACAGTTTGGTGTGGTTTTTGGTTTGGTGAAGTCATCGGTCCGTACTTCTTTCAAAATGAAGCCGGTGACATCGTCTCATTGACAGAGAGAAGTTTATCTTTACGACATCGGGATCCAACAAGACGGGGCTACGAGCCACACAGAACGTGCAACAATTGATTTATTACGAGAAATGTTTGGAGATTCGATTATTTCAAGAAATTGGTTCATTGAATGGCTTTCAAGAAGTTGTGATTTAACACCATTAGACTACTTCTTATGGGATTATTTGAAGTCTTTGGTCCTTAGCAATCTCTCTTCAAACTTTAAATGTAAATATTGAACATGCTATTCATATCATACGACTTGTTTTAATGGAAAAAGTACTCGAAAATGTACTGATATGAATGAATGATATTATATGCAGAACTAGATTGTATCGATTGTACTTCACATTAAATAAAAAGCTTTTTTCCACAATTTCCTTAACAAGTAGTGTATTTTTTTAAGGAAAGCATATCACTCTTATTGAATAATCCTGTACATATTATCACTAACGTAGTATATTCAAAATAACACAGCAACATATGTATGTACTGTATAGCCCTTCGTTTACTCTATTCACATACTTATGTAGTTCGGAATGTTTGTAATATTTGCACGCTGGGTATTAGGGTATGGGTATGGTGTATTAAAGCTTGTCAAAGCCACCCTGCTAACATCAAATTCCATGGTGTTAACGAACTCAGTGTGATTTATCCCGCTCTTTCATACAATTTAGTGAGCCAAATCGGAGTTGTATACGAATGGACCTAAGCCACATGGTTTTATATCAATGAATAGTAATACATATATTTAAATAAATAAAAATATAAACAATACATAGAAATATAAACATAGATGTATATATACTTAATACACATGCAGTTAATGTGCAAATCCTGCCAAAACTGTAAAAACGATGGTTTCAACGTTTTCGTTCTGGTGTAGAGGTGGTCGAAGATGCGCCACGCTCCGGAAGGCCTGTCGTCGAAAATTGCGATAAATTCGCTGAATTGGCCGAAAGAGACCGGCATAGTAGCAGCCGTAGCATCGGTCAAGAGCTGGGCATGAGTCATCAAAAATTCATTTCAATTTCAATAAAAAAAATTCAATAAAAATACTGCAAGACTTTTTTGACAACCCATTATTTGTTTAAAATTACTACGAAACTTTCACTGTTCGTTTCGTTTATAGTGTACTATGTCGCAATCACATTTACATCGTTCTTGATCTGGCAATAGGATGCTATATTCTACCCAAATTCCATTGACAAGTGAAAGCTTCAAACTTCTTTAACAAAGTTACACAGCATTCATTAGTAAATTATGTTCACCAAACTGCATTTGAGCAGAATTTTGTCAAAGTAGCAGATATATAAAAAGTTTTCGTCATGAAGTAAACTCTGTACACAGTTGTGTCAAAAATCGATGGTCGAATGTGGTACTTAGAGATACACAATGTCTCACAAGAGTCAATAAAGGAGATATTTCGTCACGATTCAGAGACAAAGCTATCTGGATAAACACAGGGGGAAATTAGAATAGGGTTCAGCAACAAAATCGACTGTTAGAAAAAATTTTATGAAATATTAAACAAGCTGCAGTGTTATTTTGCAGCTTGTTACAATAGAAAGCAATATAAAATATATTAAAGAAATTTAAAGTCAAAACATATTATTTTATCCTCGATAGTGCTAATTTATTTTTTATATATAAATATAGGACTTCACTTGCTCAAGCCAATAAATATTAATTGTTTTTCCTTCTATCTTTTCAGGTGAGTAATTACGACAGACACTCGACGATGTTATCTGGAAACTGCTGCTACATTTCTGTTGACCAAAAAGTACTTAGAATCATTTCCAATCCGAGAAACTAAAAAGCGTAAAAGATCTGGTGGAGGGACCAATTGTTGCAATTTTACTTTGCCTTCAGTAGAACGTAATCCAGGATATTCACTACTGTATTTTAACGCCTTACAATATTTACAAATTATTTTAGGGTTTCATATAGTCTCATAAAGTTATAAGTTATAACAATTTTTTAAACAAGTTTAATAATTTATGATTTTATAGTTTTACGATGCTTTATGACAAGTTGTGAGTTCCCTATTTATCATTTCCCCAATTGTTACCGATTTGTCGTTACAATAATGTAATGCCGAATCATAGTGGAGTGCAGCTTGTCTCAGGAGCACAGAAGCACTGCGTTTGCGGAATCGCTCATTTCATTTTTTCTCTTCACTCTTGTTGCGTTTGACACGAACTCAACGCATTCTAAGCGTACCTACTTCATCATCACTTACTGAAGAATGCAATTCTGACATAGAAATACGACTATTTTCTTGGCAAAAAGGCTACATGCCATCAGTGCGGCTAGTACGTGAGGTAGCTCTTCGCACATTTGAGTGACTGCGACGACCGAAATCAGATTGAATTCTCCTCGGCATCGGAAATTGTAATTAAAAAAAGTTCTCGCAGAAAGTATCACTATCACAAGCGATCAACACAAAAAAGAGCACAAAACTTGAAATGTCACTATCACAGTGCGTCCGATGGGTTTTAAATGTAAAATATTTTGATTGAGTTTAGAAACTTAATTTGAGACAAAGCTTAAGATTTATCAATCTATATAAAAATAATCTGATATATAATTAACAACAGAAGTTGGCTAAATTCATGTTTATTTTTGACCTCGTGACAATAAATATGTAGTTAGAAAAATTTAAAAATTCTAAAAACTATTATTTCAATTTTACGGAGAACACATCAAAGGAAAAACAAAAGCTTATATTTGTTCACTCTTTAAACCTTCCCTGGACTTTCACAAATATTTCAAAACTAAAATTAGCCAAATCTGCTAACCGTAATTAATTTTTATATATATAGACTATATGGTTCTAAACCTTTCGAAGAAAACAACAAATTAACTTTAATTAATTGATTCGTCTCATCAATGTGACCAATGCAATAATGAATGCCTTTATATCCGTAATGCAAAAAACATCTATAAAAACAATTTGCAAAAAAGAAGAGAAATACGTATTATGTGGTTACGCAGACAATTTCAGTAAAATATACACGCTTAATTTCACCGATTCCGTGATTGGTAATTTCGCATTAATACCGACGTTGTATCGTAAGCATTAAATTTGAATAGTTTTATATATCCTTTGCTTAATACACAAAAGAAATAAATGAATTTTATTACCT
The DNA here is from genome assembly GCF_016617805.1 of Bactrocera tryoni. Taxonomy (NCBI): domain Eukaryota; kingdom Metazoa; phylum Arthropoda; class Insecta; order Diptera; family Tephritidae; genus Bactrocera; species Bactrocera tryoni. Next base: position 27,160,839 of record NC_052499.1, read on the forward strand.
CAGAACTAAATTGGCCAAACATACAGACATTTATATATTATTGTGTATTGTTACCTTTATTTGCAATTTTATTTATTAGTTACTCATACGTCATGTAGTACCAATACCAAAAATTATTGTGATATACATATGTATATGTACATATATTCAATGTTCGCCTATAGACAGACACTGCGTACTGGCAGCATGTCCATTTTAGGGAAATCTAAGCATAGTGTTACAGATAATTTAATCTTTTTTGGAAACTTAAATAATTACAACATTTCCTTAGTATCTAATGAAATCTTGCTTTAAATTAAAAAAAGGTTCACAAAAATTAACTAAAGTCTCCAAGATTTAATGATTTCCTGCAATGTGCGCAACCTTTGAAAGTAGCGAATCGCACGATCAACTGTTATAAGCCACATAAACTGTCAAATATTACACTATTGAAGAATACAAGATTATACTTCATTATTTTGGAAAACAATTTTTTCATATGAAAGTGTTGCCTAACATAGCCAAGACGAAAACTAAGTCTGTAATTTCAAATTGTTGATCAGAAATTTCTTTCCAACAATTTGGAAGTTTCTGTCACTTATTTTATTCCTCAATTTCTACAGTCTCACAGTATAATCAAACCAAATGCGACTAGACTAGTAGGTGAAGAAAAAAGTAATCAAACTTATGTAAATATTCTCAAATGAAATGATTTATATTATTTTATTACAAAAGTAATAAAATTACTCATAAAAGAATAGGGTAGCACTTTCTGTAATCGGCTCTTTTTGGACAGAGTTATCCACTTACAAACTTATTTATTAGAAAATACCAGCAAGCATTTGAGTTGGCAATAGTCATACTGAAATAGACATAAAACAAGAAAACAGGTTAACTTCGACTGCACCGAAGCTATATTAACATTCACAGGAGCATTTTATCGTTCAATTTGAATGGCAGATATATGCTATAGTGGTTCAATAACAATATATTCGAATTTTTACCGTTGCCTTGGGCAGTAATTCATACAGCTTCTTGGAGAGAAAAGGAAGTTTAGAAAATTTCAGAGTAATATCTCAAAACCAGGGGATATATGTCTATAATAGAGTCAGCTGGTCATGCTGATCATTTATAAATATAATTTATAGGGTCTCCGACGTTTCCTTCTAGGCGTTACAAGCTTCGTGGGAAATTTAATATACTCTGTTTAGGGTATAAGAATAAAAAGGCAGACCAACCCACAAAAGTTGCAATCAAAGTATACAGATAGGCAAATAAATACATGAAAGCTGGAAAATAAAACGTGCCTGAAGGATGTTATGTAAGGAAAAAGAAAAAATATTAAATGGTTGGTCTCAATGCGACTGTGTACTCGGATACGTATAGTATATACTATATTTATTCATAACTGAATATTATACGTCTGCTGTTTTGTGATAAGTCTGTGAGCACTTAGCACGTACCGTTCACTTGTTTGCTACAACGTAATTTAAACCAAATTTTCCGCTTCTGCTGCTCTTCTTAATCATAGCAACATACATATGCACATATTCTTGTATATATGTGCAGATGCGCAAGTATTTACAACCGCTAAAATAACTCAATTTAAACTTGATATTAGTTAGGAGTTTTTAAAATTCCACAGATATTTTTCACGCGCTCTCACCATGGTGGCAATGTGTGCGAATATAAGATATCCCTCTAGGCAATACTACATACTTCCATTGTTGTTGCTAACCTTCATGTTTGCCTAAAGATGTGTATGCATGTAGCACAATTGTTTGAGTATTTCTTCAGGAAATTTATATGCATATGCTATTGGTATGTATGTATATATGTTAGGAAGACAAAAAGCCAAATACTGGGGTCGGATATGCGAAATTTCAACGGTCTCATATTACTAACACCTAAAACATAAGTAAACTACACACAAACACTGTTATGTTTATTTGAATGCCTTGTTTAATGAAACATATAACAAAATTGATGAAAATTCAGGCCTTTTTAAATTAAATATAAAATTTACTAAGTTTATATTCATGTATTTGAATAATATTCCTTCATGTGTCTAAAATCAATCTACAGAGACGCAAAAGCAGCGCAGGAGTAGAGAAATTAAACAAAGGTATAACTGATATTCTATCTAATCGTAGATAATTTGAAGAACCTTTCACTTATCTGAAGTGAGTAGTAGTGTAACCAGTTGAGTTCTCCGAAAGTAACTGTTTAATGCTGAAATGTATGACAAATAATAATCGTGAAATATCTGTAATAAAATTACCTATGTATAAATTATGATTTTATCTCTAAAGGTTGTAAATATGTATAAGCGCAGACATTTAGGTCAAGGTCTTTCTCAGTCAAATTAAAATTGAATATCTTCTCATTCACTTTACAAAAAGATCTGCGACACCACTTAAACTTTTTGAAATAGTTGACTGGCTCATTTGACAGACTCAATAGGAGGCTACACATTTTTGATAGACTGCGTGTCCAAGCAAGTTTATTGCTGAAAAAATACTCATAAATAAAATATTTTTCATCTTCAAATTAATTGTGAAGGTATCTATCTACTACACTAGTTAAATAGCAATCATTGTTGAACTCAACGCATACGAGGTGTGTTCAAAAAATATATTAAAATGGTACCCATTCAAAATTATGTACTTATGCCAGCACTTCTTCTCATCGTCAAAGCACTTCTCGAACTAGATTTTTGAGATAGTCTTCAGCTCTTTCAATGATGTTTTTAATATCGTCTATGCTTGTAAAACGGTGGCCCTTTAAGGTTTTCATAATTTTTGGAAATATTTTAGAAATAGAAAAAAGTCACACGGAGCCAGGTCTGGCTAATATGAAGGCTGGGGTATAGTTATAGCATTGTTTTTGGCCGAGAATTCACGAACAATCAATGAAGTAACGAAAACCAGATCATAAAAACATGTCTGACCTTAGCGGCTGAATAAAGTAGTGAATAAGAAAACAGCTGCACATTAACTTCGTACTTCCAGGGCAAGTGTAGCAACGAAACAAAAAACGATAATTTTAAATGCTAATTGGCGCTAAAGTTCAAATTAGCTTTGAAGAGATAAATGTTTCAGGAAAGAATGTGCTTTAAAAAAACTTAATATGTCGAAAAATTTTGGTCAGAGTACAATTGTTCGCTTTTCTCAAAGGTGTACAGCTAACAGAATGATAAGTGTTCGTCCTACCGTGGTTCAAATCAATTCAGTCATAGAAACTGTTCGCGAACACATTCGCATATTATATCCTTATACTCGTAAAACAGAAAATGATTTCAAAGACAATCGACCCCTTTGAAAAAGTTGATAAAGATTCTGCTACAGCACTCGATACAGAAACCTCCAAGCAGTGGCTTAAAAGCAATATTCCTAGTTGCATGGCTGTAGATGTTTGGCCGTCTAAAAGTATAGATTTCAACCCATTAGACTATAGTTTGTGATCAGAGTTGGAGAACATGACCTGTGGAATAGTCCATAGAAATTGTTCACTTAATAGCAGTTATACGTCAAATATTTTATACGAAGAGTTTGCTGCGTCATTAATTTAGTGCGACAATAAATCCCTAAGGTTAATCCAATTTGATGGTCGATTTAAAATTTTTGTTTGTGCGGCTTATTTGCAAATGTGCGGTTAATAACTCTGATGTTTAAGTAGTCTGTACTTTTGGTTGACTGCCAAGCTAACTGTTGATCTCCCGCTCGCCTGACCCCTCAACGTAAACCTTAAAGTGCATATTTACGTAAAATTAAATATTCTTGCACACTAGCATATTGACAGTTACTTTGACAACAATATATAACAACACTACTCAACAAATTTTTTTACATGAAAACTTACATACATATATATGAATAAGAAAGCATTGGCACGTCAAGTTTTCTTGTGATAACAAAACACATATTTTCTTAAAAAGTACAAACATCAGCCTCATATAGAGAAATTATTGTTTAATATAGAAAAAATTTTTATGATATCCGTGAATATATGGCTTCTAAAAAACGTTTTTTAAGTCCCCCACAAAAACTGCTAGTTTTCCTGCGCTCCATTCCGTTTGGTAGCGTTTCTCCTTTAAAGAAATGTTTTGATGAAACCTCCCGCCTTGTTCGTCACTCACCGCATCCAAATTTGCCATATGGGAGTCAAGTATATGCATTCTTAAGAGGATAGAGCTTTATATGACATTATAAGTTTATTTATAAAGTCTTTGTAATTTTCCGATTTGTGGTTCCCCAGACAATTTTGTACAACGTTTACAAAGCATTTCCTGGCAAGTTTTTCCGGATCGTTCAGTTTTTCTGCAAAGCTCTTATTCATTATCAGTCAGTGGCGTAGCTACAACTTCGGGCGCCCGGGGCCAAAGATGTTATGCCGCCCCTTTTATCTACCTACCTACAAGTTTCATGACAAATACAAATTACAAAATATCTTTGATATTAAGTATATAAAATTAGGAACTAAAAGCTACGCAAATTTTGAAGTTCCAAAATTCTCACAATACGGTTTTGGAGAAAATTGATAGTGAATTTACAAGACATCTTATTAAAAGCCATAGAAAAAACCCATTTTCGCCCTATATCTTGTACACTTTTGACATAATTTGCAGGAATTTTTGCCCGAATTGGAGTTTTAAAAAAACAGCGAAGATCGTTTTGCCGCCCCCAAGACATTGCGCCCGTGACCTGTTTACGTTGAACAACCGTTTGTATGATGTAATAAGTTAGTCGAGTGCATAACAGTTATATAGCCGTATAAAAGAAGTTATTTCAACAAGACAGTTATATGAGGTTAGAAATGAATATATAGCTTTTACAAGAAAGCCAGACGTGATGGAAACTAAATTATAACATATTATTGGTACACCAACATAGACAAAAATCATAACAAAGTTCGTGTGACAAAAAACGGTACTGACGAGTGTTAATATATGATTGTTCTCCGATTCGCTGACAATTTCTTTCCTGTATTACGTTTTAAGATAATGTTTAATATGCTTCTTAATAACTGCGCAGATTATTTGTCCAAGAGTGCTACTTTAAGCCGATACGGCTCGCATTCGATTTTCTCATGCCCAATAATAATTTTATGCTATTTTAAGTAACTCATAACTAAAAGTTTTTCAAAGAATTTACGAATCTTTCAAAACAGATTGAATCTTCTCAAATCATTTGAATGTTCTTATGCAACCTTTTTTCGCAATTCAGCTGCTTGTCTAGCAAAAAAAGGAATTAAATTCCTTAATTTTTATTTTCTGTCACATTATCATGTGCATAACGACCCTTGGGTGCGAATGTCTTCAACTTAATTTCGGAGTTGATCAATATTTACATGAAATGGGTGGGCGTATTTTGGTTGTTTATGTATTTTAAGTCTCACCCAAGCTATCAACCATAGTTTGCCATTTTATGAGAAAAGGTTTTGTTGTTATTTTTCTCTCATCCAAATTGTCTCAAAGCTTCACAACGAACTCCTCTACCACATAAATGTAACAACAAACCAAAACAGGGCAGCTTATGCTTTCTAATGGATAACAAAGATTTTTAATCGAATGCACAAATTTCTTCAACAAACTTAAAAAGTACTCGTTAACAACAACAGCAACAATAACAAAAGTGTTTTGTAATATTCGCTTGAATAAGGAATTGGTAAATCTGCGCTTATCCGAGAAGGGCACACGTGCCTGCGCAAGAATATAAGACCGTAGAGCAGGATATCCTGCTCTTGGTACCTTCTGTTGCTCTGTGATTTGCCGAACTTGCGCACACACACACACACAGACGTGCGCAATCTCATTAATGTTTTGCACATGTATTACAACTGCACAAACAACTGTATGTGTGCACATACTTAAGTGGAATGTAAGCAAATAAAGTACATGCATTCGAAATGGTGTGTCCTTATGTGTGGAAAGGAAAATAGCTCCTACGGGATAAGTGGAAAATCGACCATGACACCACACCCAACGCTGAGTGGTAAAAGGTTTTTATTATATTATGTGCTCAACCTGACCAGTTAACGCTGTGTTGCCACAAATAAAATTTTATTTACTGCTATTTACAATAAACAATGCTGTTGTGATTTTTTCTTCGTCCAAGGTAAATCCTTCAATTTTATCTTTAATAGAAGTAGGGAAAAATAAAAAGGCATTCCAATTTGCAAAAATCTTGGAACTTACAATAAAATAGAATTGCTAAGAAAATATTTTGGCTCTTGCACTATAACAAAATTTGTGACTGTTGGCCAACAATATATGAACTGTTAATCGGTTTTAGTAAATGAATTTGAAATTAGTAAAACTTCATAAACAGTGACGTCAATGAAATTTTTTCGAAAAGATTCCTTCGACTACTCTTGTAAAATCTTTAGAGTTGACCTAGTGTCTGATATTCAGAACCTACTGAAAACTGGAGAAGGCGAACCCGATTCCCCAATTGATAACGATGAAATTGATGTTCCATTGCCCGACTATTATGAGGTTCGAATAGCAATCGGCTAAGAAATAATAATGCGGTAGGGCCCAAAGGGTTACCGGGCAATCACCGTCAATAAGCCTCCTGAATATCGCATATTAGGTTCTATCGAGCGTAGTGTGTGAAAGACTGAAGCCCACCGTCAACGTGATTGGACCTAATCAGTTTGGCTTTAGACCTGGAAAATCAACAACTGACCTGATTTTCACCGTGCCCAAGTCTTGGAAAAGACCCACATCTTTATTGATTTTAAATTCGCCTTCGACAGCACGAAAAAGAACTGCCTCTATGTCGCTATGTCTGACCTTGGGATCCCCTCAAAGCTAATACGGCTGACGTAGAGAAACACCAATCGGGATCGGAAAGGATCTCTCCGAGCTGTTCGCTACCAAACGAGGTTTCAGACAAGGAGACTCTCTATCGTGTGACTTCAATCTACTGCTGAAGAAAATAATATATATATATTTAATACACCAAAGCTTTTTAAACGATTTTTTATTTGACACCGATATTGTGATACCAAATTAAATCTAACATTTTGCTTTAAATTAATTTTTCAAACAGCTGGCAACCTGTCCCAAAAATATGTTCAATATCAATGTTTTTCAATTCCTAGTCTAGCCTAGTTCCATGTCCAAATTGACCGCCGTAATTTTTAGATAGCAATGAGCAATATAGAAGCAAACCTGATCTCAAACATCATTGTTGACAGATTTATTTGAAATATAAAATGATTAGTGTTTTTGCTAAGAAATCAAACAAAATTGTAATGATATTTGTCATTTAAAATTGTAACTCAGAAGGTTTTTATAAAAAATATTAAGCTCGAAACCCCTTTAAATATATGTATTATATCTGCACTTTCAATTAAAAAATATTTACTCATTCAAAATAGAGAATAACATATATGTAAGTTATACAGCTGTTAGCATTGATTTTAAAGCGCGTTACAGGGCGTATGAGTTACTTGCATGTACTTCGTTCAATGTTACACATACGTCCTGTAGTGCAAACAGTGTCAACTTGTAATTATACAAACAGTATGTATGTGTGTAGCTGGCAATAAGTACAAGTGTCAATATTTCCAACGATAATTGCAGTGAAATTCCCACCATTATTTTCCCGGGCTGGGTGGCGGTCACTAAGGTACTGGTCGTTTTTGCCACAAGTAATTCCCATGATTATGAAGGTGCTTAACTAAATGAGTCAAACGCGTTAAGGAACAAAAATAAACAAAGCTAAATGTGAGTTAAAAAGCAAAGCAAACATTTCACATACATATATCTAATCCAGGGAGGAGAGTGTTTTATATATACACATATGTATGTACATATATTTTTTGCCAATACAAAATCTTACTAATACAGCTTAGTAGTAGACATCAGTGTCCTAAAAAGCTGTTTTCAACAATGACGCAAAACCAGATATCCGCTTCTTCATCGAACATAGCGCTATTTTCACCTTAAGCAGCGGTGTTTGTGACTTTATGGCCCATCGGATTTGCAACAACAACAAAAATAAGTGTGATGATTAAGTATATTTATTGCATAACTATAGCGAGGAAGTAAACAAATCGTAACATCTTAGCAGCCGCTCATAAAATGCTAAGGATACGCTCACTTCCGCAGCGTAAACAAAAATATGCTTGGACACAGCAACTCGTCAAGCAAAGTACTACTAACTTGATGGGCTGAAACGCTGTGAATTATGATTTCCGCCGCACTGGCTTAACTAGTTCAGTTTCCAAAGGCGATAGCGACTACTTGGTGATGAAATTTTGTTTCCGCATTTTTGTTGGTTTAAAAATTTCATTGAATTTTCTTCTTCTTAATTCTTTTCAAAACGTGAATAAAAATTTATTTTGCAGATAGAACAAGAAAAACGTTAACTTCGGGTGCACCGAAGTTAATATACCCTTCACAGGTGCATTTCTTTTAGTAACTATGTGTTTAAGTAAATGTAAAGACGTAACCAGCCAGTGGTTTTCATCTAAAGGAAAACATTTTACTAGTTCTTCTTAGCCAGGTATAACATTAAGGTTATTTAATAAAGAAAATGGATCTTTTAGAGGTTTCTAGTTATTTAAAATTTTAAGAAGATTTATTGTTAACATAAACTTAATGGAAGTAATTCATGTCAAATTTTGTGATGACTATGATTGGTCAGTTCGTATGGCAGTCCGACCTTAACAATTCTTTTGAAGATTAAAGCGATATCTTGGTCAATAATCCATGCTAAATTTCATGAACATTTCTTGTCACATAAAAACTTAATTTTGATTTTTCAGTTTGAATGGCAAGTTTTGTTATCCGACCTGCAAAATTTCTTCAACTATTGTATTGTTGCCTTAGAGAATAAACCACGGCGAATTTGCAGAATATATCTCTTTAACTGAAAAAGTCTCCAATGCAAGCATTTGATTCCGATAGTTCAGTTTGTATGGAAGCTATATGCTATAGTAATCCGATCTGAACAATTTTTTCGGAGATTACATTGTTGCCTTAAAAAATAATCCATACCAAATTTCGTGAATATATCTTGTCAAATCCGAAAGTTTTCCATACAAGCCCTTGATTCCGATCGTTCGGTTTGTATGGCAGCTATATGCTATATTGAGCCGATCTGAACAATTTCTTCCGATATTACATTATTTCTATTAACAATAACTCGTACCAAGTTTCGAGAAGATATATCGTCAAATGAGGAAGTTTCCCATGCAAGTATTTAATTCCGATCACTCAGTTTGTATGGCAGCTACATATATGCTATAGTTAACCGATCTGAATGTCTTCAATTCAGTGGTGCAAAAACAGAGAGCAACAACGACGCATAACACACAAACAGTATTTCTTGTTGACATTTTGGCTGGTCGGAAGAAATTCTAAGTGCACCACAACTCGATAATCGAAGAAAACTGTCGACGTAACCTTGATTTTTGACCTGCTTTGAAGTGGTTTTTTCGGCTTCGGCTCACCTTTACCACGATATTCGGCCAAATGATCTTCTCTTTTCGGCTCGTAAGCATAGAATAATTACGCCTGTAATAATACGTTTACGACATTCTAGTTTTTGGAAAGAATTGTTTCACAGACGTCAACGCGATGCTTTTCTCCAAAAAAATTAATGATTTTGGAACCAATCGTGCTTTCAGCACTAGAAATTTTATTCAGCACACAAAGATTAAGGGAACTTCTTTGTTTACGCATCGTAAAAATCACCGAATACCCTTTCAGTACCTCAGAAAGATAAGCGTACACTAAACACTAACGATTATTTTGATGTGAAATTTGGCACAGATGCCACTGACCAAGAACCAAGAAAAAAATATTTCGACGAATAGGTTTTCGCGCGAAATTTAAATTTAAAAGTCTTACTATTTTTTGTCTACAGGCTTATACACAAGCATTGATCACATATGTATGTACACTCGGAGCACTGCGTGCTTGAAACTCTGTTTTGCGGATTTACGCGCTAGACAACTGAATTCAGCATTCCCTGGGTGCCTTCAAACGGCAAATGGAATATCGTTTTGAAATTTTAAATTATTTATGCAGAGGCAACATAATACATCAGAAAGTCATTTGAATTTCTGCTGAGTAATTTCAATAGGAATACCGGTTTTTTTCAACTACTCATGAAAGTAAGAAAATTTTTTATCAATATCAGACAGACTTTTAATATGTTCAAACAAATTTAAAACTCTTTTATATTTACGGCCTACAATGGCAAAAATATTATTACTATTTTTAGAGTTATGGAAAGGGTCCAAGGGGTGAAAAAATTAAGTTCTTTACAAAGCAAAGGCAGTAAACATTTTCACTAGGTGTGTACCTAGAATGTAATAGACTTGCAGGATGGTAAGGAGTCTTTAAATTGAAGCAAAAGCTACAACACTGCCGGCCTTTATAAATACCATATCTAAAGAACTCATTTGCTCAGAGGGCTTACTGAGATCCTATAAAATCCTAAACGCAAATTAGTCGTATCGTTTTTCAGAACAATTTCTTACAAGTGAAATATTTTCGGTGAGCTCGTGTTTCCTATTTCCTCTCTGTAGAAGTAGCTATATCTGCCGCTTCCTACTTTTCATCTCAATTTGTGGTACATAGTTATTGAGACCGTGGTTCTGCATTCAGAGTAGAGTGGATGTAAAAGGATATACAAGAATACTTCAATATAGTACATTTATATAAAGAAAATTTTAAATAAATTGTAACCAAGGTAGCGAGAATACGTCGTCCAAGTATTTGCTTAATGTCTCCAAACATAAGCATCAGTTGGAATCGTGTTAATGACAGCGCAAAAGAAGCGAAAGTATGGACCAACTGGTATATGCCGCAGCTATAGGCGACTCGGAGGAAACTATGAATATTTAAGAAATGTGGTAACAACTTTCTGTTTACAACCTTAAAGTTTTTTCTTCCCTTAGAATTGAGATCTACATTGCGTAATTTGATTACTATACTAAAGGTACCCACTTCAATCAATTTTCCGCATCTGCTCACAACGAAGCGCCCATTTGTCTCCTATTGCCAACTTATTGTATGTAAACACAAGTGCCTGGGAATATTAACTTCCCTCTACTTCGCCTTCAGAAATACTCTCAGCCAATGTTAAGGTTACGAAATGCCAATAATAGTAAAAAAGGCAGAGTGTTTGTGTCCCTCATTCGTATGGTTGCTGTTGGTTTGTTGTTATTTATACTTATATGCTCATTTTCGCTCTTGCGGTTAGCTAGTTCACTCCCAAATCCTTAGAAACAAATGCACACACACACATTGGCATTGAATTTGTTGGCAAATTACTTGTATTTTCCTTAATGATACTCGTAGAATTGGATGAGGCGGTAGAAGGTCGAAACTCAGTCAAATTTAAGGACAATTATAGCAAATAATAAGTATTTGTGGCGCAAACAGACAGCATGGCAGACGGTTTTGCAAGCACGTATCCGTACATACATATGCATTTACATGAAAATAATTGGATTTACACATATCAACCTACTATCATATAGTTGACACAAGCATCTGCATATAAACATTTCTCTTCTTGTTGATAGCATATGTAACTACAGTTAAGTCTACTTTAAAGCAACCTTGAAGTATGTTTAGAAATTTTTACTGCAGCTTATAGAAAAGTAAGTTGAAGCCTAGCCCTTATATAACTAATATTAGGATTTTCAAATATCCGGCTAGAGTAACGTCTACTCTATATGATTATCAATTTGAGGCTTTACTGTAATAAGTACAGATGCCTTTGTAAATCATATGTAATTTGGTGTGAATTATAATTTCACGACTGAATTAATGGCTTCCTGCTTTGTGTATATTATACGAGTATATGGCTGCAAATACAGATATGCACATACATATATATTATATGTATATGTCTATGACTATGTATATATAGGTATATATTATATATATACCCAATTTAGTGGCTATGCACTTATCTTTATTTCTAATTTCAAAAACTTAACGCTTTATTACTCAATATCTTAGCTTACAACTTCTTACTTTTATCTCAGTTTCATATATGTATGTATTACAGATCTACTATACGTTCCTATATACATATGTATATAATCTGTCTTTAAAGCAGATTATCGATAATCAATTGTCAGCGTTCACCTGCAAACAAGTCTTTTCACCTCGCTTCTATACAAATAGACATTTTGGTTAATCACCAATCAAAGATAACCAATTTAACAATTGAACTGAGTGGCCTTTTGTCATCTGTAACTTGCTTCTAATGTGGTGTACGTGTATTGCCTATATTTATTAAATTATATTCACCGCCATTTTCACGGCATTCCAACTCGCCTTTTCTTTCTAGCAATGACTGGCATTTATTCATTGCTGAAACTTCAGCATACATACATATGTATGTGTTCTTGTGTATAAACTTATATACTAATGCGATATTTTATTACCGATTTTGCTGATTCCTTCATTCTAATGCACTGCGAAATAATGTTGTTAGGTCAATAGCCTCATTGTTTTCCTCATTTCGAATTCAATACTTTTAGTATCACTATTTTCAAATGGATGTCATCCAGGCTATATTTACTTAAATAATATCACATGATATCGAATGTCAAGAATCGATTCAAAATCGACTTCGACAACTGAAGATTGATTCCGAAAAATCGATTATTTTACGAGAAAACTCGATTTTCGCGTAGAAACGGAATCGAGTTTACCATCCCTACTGGCAGCCATCGCGTGCACATATAATAACCTCCGTACAATAACCACCACAAAAAAAATGATTTTTTTTCTATGTGATCATCATCTTTTGAGTGACTTTTTTTCCACATTTCGAAAGTTTTGAGCCTGTTTTTCAGTTGAAAAAAAAGGTTGCCTCAAAATGGCACACCCTAAGCTACATATTTATATATCGCGATTTTTTTTAATAAAAAAGAAAGAAAGCTATCTTGGAAATTCAAAGAACAAGGTGTGGCAACTCGGCTATTTTCCTTTCGCCCTTTAATTATACAAAACGTAATCGAAAAAGTGCTTAATCATAGCTTGCTCAAAAAATCTTTTCAATATTCCCAACACATTACTCTGGTTTCATAATATTTTTCATTAGCCTGCGAACAGAAAGTGACCAAGCTACATATCATTTCCATATAGGGCCATTACAACGGCATTTTTTGCATAAATCGCATTTAAATGATGAGTTAATTTTTTGCCGGTCTTATTCTCTATTATTAATCTATTTTTATTTTGCCATTAAAAATATTATATATGAATTATTACACACACACTCGCAAATAATTTGTATACCTTGAACAGGGTATATTAAGTTTGTCACGAAGTTTTTAACACCCAGAAGAAAGCGTCCGAGACCCTATAAAGTATATATATAAATGATCAGTATGTCGAGCTGAGTCGATTTAGCCATGTCCGTCTGTCTGTATATATACCAACTACTCCCTCAGTTTTTATACTCTCGCAACAAAGTTGCTAAGGAGAGTATTATAGTTTTGTTCGCATAACGGTTGTTTGTAAGTCCTAAAGCTAAAAGAGTAAGATATAGGGATATATATACCAAAGTGATCAGGGTGACGAGTAGAGTTGAAATCCGGATGTCTGTCTGTCCGTCCGTCCGTCCGTCAGTGCAAGCTGTAACTTGAGTAAAAAATAAGATATCATGATGAAACTTGGTACACGTATTCCTTGGCTCCATAAGAAGGTTAAGTTCGAAGATGGGCAAAATCGGCCCTCTGCCACGCCCACAAAATGGCGAAAACCGAAAACATATAAAGTGTCATAACTAAGCCATAAATAAAGATATTAAAGTGAAATTTGGCACAAAGGATCGCATTAGGCGTGGCCCCGCCCCCTACTAAGCTTTTTGTACATATCTCGGAAGCTACTATAGCTATGTCAACCAAACTCTATAAAGACGTTTCCTTCAGGCATTTCCATATACAGTTCAAAAATGGAAGAAATCGGATAATAACCACGCCCACCTCCCATACAAAGGTTATGTTGAAAATCACTAAAAGTGCGTTAACCGACTAACAAAAAACGTCAGAAACACTAAATTTTACGAAAGAAATGGCAGAAGGAAGCTGCACCCAGGCTTTTTTTTTAAATTGAAAATGGGCGTGGCGTCGCCCACTTATGGACCAAAAACCATATCTCAGGAACTACTCTACCGATTTCAATGAAATTCGGTATATAATATTTTCTTAACACCCTGATGATATGTACAAATATGGGTAAAATCGGTTCACAACCACACCTTCTTCCAATATAACGCTATTTTGAGTTCCATCTGGTGCCTTCTCTGTATAATATATGTATACATTAGGAAATGAAACTACAATTCAATACTCAAAGTACACAAATTGATCTAATCTAATTAATTTTACAGCAAAATAAAAAAATATGTAAATGACGAATAATGAAATCTCGATTATCACTTTATCATGCGAGAGTATAAAATGTTCGGTGACACCCGAACTTAGCCCTTCCTTACTTGTTAAGATATCGTTTTCAAATTTTGCAAACGTCATTTTCTCTTCAAGAGGCTGCTCATTTGTGGGAACTGCCGATATCGGACCACTATAACATATAGCTGCCATACAAACTGAACGATCGGAATCAACTTCTTGTATAGAAAACTTTCACATTTGAAAAGAAATTTGGTACAAATTATTTACTAAGGCAACAATGTAATTTCCGAAAAATTGTTCAGATCGGATTACTAGAGCATATAGCTTCCATACAAACTGAACACATAGATACTAAAAGAAATGCACCTGTGAAGAATATATTAGCTTCAGTGCAGCCGAAGTTAACGTTTTTTCTTGTTTTTCGTATGCATATGTAATGAATGTAGTCACACATACATATGTGCAACGCACTTAATATTATTTATTTACAACGCGTGTGTCACGTTTTTGTTCATAAAATTCTAATTGAATCTGTGCTCCTAGCAAGGCCCTCCAAAAAGTTTCATTCGGCCGTAAGCAGGTGCACCCTGGGGCAAAGTAATGATGGTAGGCTTATGGTAAAAATTCATTTAAACTCTTTTTGTGCTAATTTATAGACCACATGAAAATGTTACACAACTACGAACACATTTGAAATTTATGGGCACTGTTTGCTTATATGAATATATGAATTGCTACTTGAAATAAAGGCAGTCTAATTTATTTGTAGTAAAAATAATTACATTGTTGCCCTCAAGAATTTTTCTTCTACCCAAAAAGACCCTCAATGAGGAGATTAATCTCTTGTCAAACATACTGACGTTGGGAAAATCTGTGATCGTGTGAAATAATAGTTATGGTCAATTTTGAAAAATTTCTAAGAGCAACCTTGAATGGTTGGTTTTGAAGCTTTAAATTTATTTTTATTTGTTTGGCGCTTTTCATAGTTATAAAAAGTCCCAATGATAGGGCTGTAAAATTCCTAAAGGGATGCCTGTGAAATTAAACACATGTGGTTGGCATTTATGATTATGGTAGTATACTTTGGCAAATTGCAAAAACAATCTTACTTCTTAAAAAACTTTTACAAAATTTCCTTTTTTGAGTTCGAACAAGCCGGAAGATTCTCAGTCTTCTTTGTACCTACAAAGGTTTCTGGTCGGTTTGATTGGCATGCGGAAGGCGTTATTAGTGATTGCTTTTAAAACTTACGATGAAGTTAACGTTAAAGGCATATACGTATTTCGATTTCCAATGCTATCAATCGGTCAATACGACGAGCTTTCGGTGTTAATAGAATCATATCACGAAATGTTCTTGCCTGTTGGTCACGTTCTTCTTCTTCTTTTTTGGGTTAGACACCGCTTACGCGGTTAAAACCGAGTTTACAACAGCGCGGCAGTCGCTCTTCCTTTTCGCCGTCAATTGGAGATTCCATACGAGGCCAGGTCCTTTTCCATCTTGTCTTTCCAATGGAGTGGAGGTCTTCCTCTTCCTCTGCTTCCTACGGTGAGTACTGTGTCGATAACTTTCAGAGTTGTTTTCGTCCAAACAGACGACATGACCTAGTCAGCGTAGCCGTGTCGTCGTGTATCTCATACAGCTCATCGCTCTATCGAATGCGATATTCGCCGTGGCTAACGCGCAAAGGACTATAAGTCTTCTGCAGAACCTTTCTCTCAAAAACTCGTAACGTCGACTCATCGGTTGCTGTCATCGCCCAAGCCTCTGCACCATATAGCAGGACGGGAATAATGAGTGACTTATAGAATTTGGTTTTTGTTCATCGTGAGAGGACTTTACTTTTCAGTACGAAGTAACAATTGTTGTCAAGAGTTATTCTGCGTTGGATTTCGAGGATGACATTGTTGTTGGTATTAATACTGGTTCCATGATAGACGAAATTATCGATTACTTCGAAATTGTCAACAGTGACGTGGGATCCTAGTAGCGAGTGGGACGGCTATTTGTTTGATAAAAGGAGATATTTCGTCTTGCCCTCGTTCACTTCCAGACCCATTTGCTTCCCTTCCTTATACATTCTGAAGAAATCAGAACTAAAGGCGCGGTGTTGAGGACAATGAAATCAATATCATCGGCGTACACCAACAGCTGCACACTCTTATAGAAGATGGTACCTTCTCTATTTAGTTCTGCAGCTCGAATTATTTTCTCCAAGGGAAACATCGCACTAAAGGGAGTCGTAATATCTGAAACCTCATTTCGTATCGAACGGCTCGGAGAGGTTCTTCCCCATCCTGACGGAGCTTTTGGTATTGCTCAACGTCAGTTAGCACAGCCATATTAGTTTTAGGGGATTACCAAATTCCGATTGCCTGGCATAAAGGCAGCTCCTTTTCGTGCTGTCGAAAGCAGCTTTGAAATCGACGAAGAGGTGGTGTGCTTCGATTCTTTTTTTAAGGGTCTTTTCCACGATTTGGCGCATGGTGAATATCTGGTCGGTTGTTAATTTTCCAAGTCTAAAGCCACACTGATAAAGTCCAATCAGTTTGTTAACGGTGGGCTTTAATCTCTCACACAATACGCTCGATAGAACCTTAAATGCGATGTTTAGGCGCCTTATCTTACAGTAGTTGGCGCAGATTGTGAGGTCTCCCTGTTTGTGGATTGGGCAGAGCACACTTAAATTCCAATTGTCGGTCATGCTTTCGTCCGACCATATTCTACGAAGAAGCTGATGCTCCTTATCAGTTCTTCGTCGGCGTATTTAAATAGCTTTTGGTCACCTATTTCGTGTAATTTGATTCCGTGACACAACTACCCATATACCAAAAATTATTCTCAAGTACTAAATTCCATTAAATTTTTCTACTAATAAAGCCAAAGTAGTTAAGTTCTTTACCACTAAAAAAGAACATCTCTATATATTAAAATGTAAATGAATGGTTCTACCTTCAAATAGATCGTTAATCTAGTATATGGGAGTCCGAATTTTTATCACCCAATAGTTTTTACCTCGATTTTTTGCTATTTGTTTTTAAAGCACAACCATAATACTATAACTCCCTCAATTAAGATTTCTAAAGTATTACAAATACCTTTAATGTACCTTGTATATCAGATAATAATATCATATGAAATAATCATTGATGCGTAATTTTTAACTGTCAAAAACACAACAGAGTACAACTGTATATGCCAACCTCATATGGGAGAGGAAATATTCAAACAAAATATCAAAGAGAGTTGAATCATGCGAATTATTGCATTGAAGTGTGTAATGTGCTAGTAGAAGCAGCTAACAAAACTGAACGCTTATGGAAACCGGAAAAACAACGGAAATTGATGGCAATTATCAAATGTTTGCGAAAAACGAAATTTTTTGCACAAAAACAGGATTGCTCTTCCATGAACAACAAAAAGTAATGTTTATGATTACCTGCGATATATAAAAAAATAAAAATAGTTGGTATTGCCAAAGTGTATTTTTGGTTGTATAATATAATGCACTCCGTCAATTATTCATTAAATTATATTTTTATTTTTCAACAATATTTTCGCAAAAAAGCAAAAAGTGCTTTTAAAACGATAGCCACTCTTCTAGGCTATGAAGCCATGCTGTCTAAAATTTCTTCGGTCGTTCGGTCTTCACTAGTCGCATTTCGTGCGGAATTCAGCCTGCGTATAGTCGAAAAAGATCTTCCACTGGAAGAGTTGCAGCGAACTGCAGACACCGATACACAGTTGGGTAGAACTTCTTAGCACAAATAGTAAGGATTGCAATCAATGTTTTTGGCTCTTTCCCATTTGGTATCCTTGAGCAGAGCCTGAGTTTCAATATGTGTTAATTTTGCAATAACGTTTATTAATTTAAGAATATTTCAGCCGAAACTTAACCTTTTCTCTTTTTCAAATTAAAATTATGTTGTTGCATACTGTAGAGCAACAATAATCATTATACATTTTTTATTTCCTTTAGAACAAATTCTTTCATAAGTATTGCACATTTAGATATATGGGCCATTCCATCAATTGGCGACATGGTTTTGTACCCGTGGTTCTCCGATTTTGACGAAACTTTAGAATATCATAATATAGACCAAGATAAGAATATCTGTAAACTTTTTAGTGGTCAAAGTTGCTCCATTGTTTTTTAGCGCGTAAATCAAATTGAGATCAAACAAAAAAAATGACTATTTCTTTTATTTTTTAACGACCTCAAAATTGAGTGAAAAAATTTTGCAGCTATCCAAATTTATGTAAAAAAATCTCAGCTTTCTTATAAAAATATTTTCATAATCCAAAAAGAACATTTTTTTTCCAAAAATCCCGTTTTTTGTGCTTTTCCCCCAATTTTTTTTTTTTCAAAATTGGCTATTTCATTCGATTCCTTGTTCAATTTTACATAAGAATCAGTATTCAAAAGTATGGGACTCTGATCCCATGAACAGCAAAAAAAATGCTAAGTTGTCGCTATACGGCGCAGTCTGTTCGCTTAGGAATGCTTAGAAGGGGCGCAGAATTTGGATTTTGCCTAACACAATTCTCCTTTAAAGAATTAAAAACAAAAAAATTGTTGGCTTTCAGATTAAAAATTTTCCTCTACCCTAAATTTTGCCATCAAAACGCACGCTCAAGGCATAATCAAAGTAGCACCACCACACACAGCGAGTCTGTTTACCACATTTTCCAACATTCGTGCCGAGCAAGCAAAAACACATATTCAATATATAATTCTACTAATATATTCAAATACCGGAATGTAACAGAGCACTCTGATCTTTTCTCACCATCATGCTGTACAAACAAGCTTCCAGCTACGAGGAGGTAATGAATGGTAACTATGCAAAGCAAACGACCAAAGGCCAGTGCGCTTGTGTGTCACGCAGTATTTTTTTCAGGAATCTTTTTTGCAATATTCATTTTATTTCAACAAAATTCTTGATTCTCTGTGGGGATTTGTGAACCCAGCTAAAATTTACATACACCCACAGTACATTACGATTTATTGGCGAACCAAGTGCGACCAAATGAAAAATTGTACTGCTCTAAGCAAATTCAGAAATGGCTAACGACTGTAAGATACTGTGATGAAACATATTCCCCTATACAGTTTTAGAGTTATTAATAGTACGAAATATGCGGGCACATGCGTCTTATTGAAAGCGCAGGTGAACCAAATGTATGAATTCTAAGTATGCATGTGTTTCAATTTATATTATATACATAAATTTTTAACGCTTGTTTTTGTTTTATATCATACCGCTACAGCTGCCTTTCTTACCGCATTAAAAATCTGCTTACAACATTCTTCTATATTTAATGGTTGTCTGGCATGGCGTATACATAACATTATTTAGGAATTGGTTGGCAAGTTAGTTAACTGATGATGAAATGGTGAAAAAAATAGATTATAACATAAATCTCGGGAGTATAGAAATCTATACATCTTTCAAATGTTAGCAAAATTTTTTTGGCAATGTGATGCCACCGGAATTTTTCCGAAGCCAACTAGATCGTTGAGAAGAAATTATTTGTAGATACAAAAAGTTTTAACGGTTTCCAAACGGCATTAAAATAACGGCTATATTAGTCGCTTAAAACTACCAGTATTTAGGTTGTCAAGCTTTTCCAATCTGAATTTTTCTTACTATTTACAACCAACACATATTTGTTTAGCCACATTTATATATATGTGAGCTGGTCTACGAAAAGGGAGCTAACGTGCGAAAACTAGTTTTCTGGGAAAAGCTGTTAAAAATAATCGTCAGTTTCTCGTTATCTCATTAATTGTTCTCCTTTTTTTTGACACCTAAGCCCCCTTTCCGTAGACCAGGTCACATATACATACATAGAATTTCTTGTTTTCAAATTGAATTCTTAAATTTTGTTCTTATCCACCATCTGATGGGTTAGCTATCGTAAGCCACAGTCAACTATCGGTTAAATCATACGTTAATTACCATAGAGCGCTACGAGAGATTTCTATTAAAGCTTCTATTGGTTTCTTAAAGTCGAATTGACCAAACCACTCAAAACTCTTGTGCTCGTGTGATCTTTCATCTCTTTCTTACGCATAAACCTATTCTGAATTGGAGTTTCGGGTAGTCGTGATTTGCTGTGGTATATATGTACATATATTAAAAAGTACATACTCAAACATATGAATGAATGTAGTAAGCATACCGGATTTAATATGTCACTTAGTAACACTCGTAACACAATTACCAACTTATTAACACTTTGTTGTTAATTGCTCAATCATACAAGTGCAAATAATAAATTATTTTGTTTATTAGGAAAAATATAACAAAATAGGTATTAATTGGGTATTAATATAGCGTGAACACTTAATTGTAATGGTCTCACTTAACGAATAACCTATTCTCACTAATTAATTTGTTTTTCTACGTACAAACGTACAAAAGAAGCATAATATTTGAGACAGACAAACATCATAAAGTCATACTAATTATTACGAATAATCAGAAGCATAAACAAATTGTTTTTAAGCCCCTAATAAGCGATATTTAATTAGTATATTAGATAATATATTTGTTCCAGACATCACTACTTTAAATACGTAATATTTCGAATGGGATTCGCAAATGACAATTTAATTGATACACATTAAAAACGTATATTAGTCGCTTATAAGAAACTATTATGTGAGACTGTTATCAGACACGAAATGGTAATTACGTCCGATTTTGATCATTTTCAAGATATATATTTGCATGACATAGTAGAGCGTTTACTCTATATTTATCATAAACAAAACTCGAGGCATTTACCACAAAAGGGTGATTTTCGGTATTTCGTATTTTATATTTTGGTTAAAATATCAGTGGATGAACGCACAGAATGATTGTACAAGAAAATTATTGGTCAAGAAATCTATATATATGACTGAGTGTGAAAAACAAGAAACAAGATGAATAAAAGTTAGAATGCCTTTTACAAATAGAAAAGTTTTTAAGCAAGAACTTAATTTTGATCGGTCAGTTTGTATGGCAGCTATATGCTATAGAGATTTGTTCGGATATTGTTGCGTTGCCTTGGACAATAATACAACCCAAATTTCGTGAGATATCTTTTCAAATAATAAGCATTCTTCATAAAAGAACGTAATGTTGATCGTTCAGTTTGATAGTTATATTATAAGGATTCGATATCTTCTCTTCTTAATTGGCGTTGACACTGCTTACGCGATTATAGCCTAGTTAACATCAGCGCGCCAGTCCTTTCTCCTTTTCACTACGTGGCGCCAATTGGATATTCCAAGCGAAGCCAGGTCCTTCTCCACCTGGTCCTTCCAACGGAGTGGAGGTCTACCTCTTCCTCTGCTTCCCCCGGTGGGTACAGCGTCGAATACTTTCAGAGCTGGAGTGTTTTCGTCCATTCGGACAACATGACCTAGCCAGCGTAGCCGCTGTCTTTTAATTCGCTGAACTATGTCAATGTCGTCGTATATCTCTTACAGCTCATCGTTCCATCTAATGCGATATTCGCCGTGGCCAACGCGCAAAGGACCATAAATCTTTCGCAGAACTTTTCTCTCGAAAACTCGCGACGTCGACTCATCAGTTGTTGACGTCGTCCAAGCCTCTGCACCATATAGCAGGTCGGGAATTATGAGTGACTTATAGAGTTTGGCTTTTGTTCGTCGAGAGAGGACTTTACTTTTCAATTGCCTACTCAGTCCGAAGTAGCACCTGTTGGCAAGAGCAATCCTGCGTTGGATTTCCAGGCTAACATTGTTGGTGGTGCTAACGCTGGTTCCCAAATATACGAAACTATCTACAACTTCAAAGTTATGACTGTCAACAGTTACGTGGGAGCCAAGTCGCGAGTTCGAAGACTGTTTGATGACAGGAGATATTTCGTCTTGCCCTCGTTCACTGCCAGACCCATTTTCTATACTTCCTTGTCCAGTCTGGAGAAAGCAGAACTAACGGCGCGGGTGTTGAGGCCGATGATATCAATATCATCGGCATACGCCAGCAGCTGTACACTCTTATAAAAGATGGTACCTTCTCTATTAAGTTCTGCAGCTCGAACTATTTTCTCCAGAAGCAGGTTGAAAAAGTCGCACGATAGGGAATCGCCTTGTCTGAAACCTCGTTTGGTATCGAACGGCTCGGAGTGCTTCCCGATCCTGACCGGAGCTTTGGTGTTACTCAACGTCAGTTTACACAGCCGTATTAGTTTTGCGGGATACCAAATTCAGACATCGCGGCATAAAGGCAGCTCCTTTTCGTGCTGTCGAAAGCAGCTTTGAAATCGGCGAAGAGGTGGTGTGTGTCGATTCTCCTTTCACAGGTCTTTTCCAAGACTTGGCGCATGGTGAATATCTGGTCGGTTGTTGATTTTCCAGGTCTGAAGCCACACTGATAAGGTCCAATCAGGTTGTTGACGGTGGGCTTTAATCTTTCACACAATACGCTCGATAGAACCTTATATGCGATGTTGAGCAGGCTAATCCCACGGTAGTTGGCGCAGATTGTGGGGTCTCCTTTTTTATGGATTGGGCATAGCACACTTAAATTCCAATCGTTGGGCATGCTTTCGTCCGACCATATTTTACAAAGAAGCTGATGCATGCACCTTATCAGTTCTTCGCCGCCGTGTTTGAATAGCTCGGCCGGCAATCCATCGGCCCCTGCCGCTTTGTTGTTCTTCAGGCGGGTAATTGCTATTCGAACTTCTTCATGGTCGGGTAATGGAACGTCTGCTCCATCGTCATCGATTGGGAATCGGGTTCTCCTTCTCCTGGCGTTGTGCGTTCAGCAGGTTGGAGAAGTGTTCCCTCCATAATTTAACTATGCTCTGGGCATCAGTGACTAGATCACCTTTGGGGGTTCTACAAGAGTATGCTCCGGTCTTGAAACCTTCTGTAAGCCGCCGCATTTTTTCGTAGAATTTTCGAGCATTACCCCTGTCGGCCAGCTTATCAAGCTCTTCGTACTCACGCATTTCGGCCTGTTTCTTCTTCTGTCTGCAAATGCGTCTCGCTTCCCTCTTCAACTCTCGGTATCTATCCCATCCCGCACGTGTAGTGGTCGATCGTAACGTTGCGAGGTAGGCAGCCTGTTTTCTCTCCGCTGCGACACGGCACTCCTCGTCGTATCAGTTGTTCTTTTGCAATTTTCGAAAACCAATGGTTTCGGATGCAGCTGTTCGTAAGGAGTTTGAAATGCCGTCCCACAGTTCCCTTATACCGAGTTGTTGATGAGTGCTCTCAGAGAGCAGGAGTGCAAGCCGAGTAGAAAATCGTTCGGCAGTCTGTTGTGATTGCAGCTTTTCGACGTCGAACCTTCCTTGTGTTTGTTGGCGTGCGTTGTTTGCTGCACAGAGGCGGGTGCGAGTTTTGGCCGCAACAAGATCGTGGTCCGAGTCGATGTTAGGACCTCGGAGCGCACGCAAATCTAAACCCTGGAGACGTGTCTTGACATGATTGATCTGATTGGTAGTTTTTCGATACGTAGACAGCAAGGCAGCTTGATGAATCTTTTTATGCTGGAATCCAGTACTACAGATAATCATATTTTGGGCCACGGCGAAGTCGATAAGCCTCAACCCATTTGGGATGTTTCCCCGTGGAGGCTGAATTTACCGACCGTAGTGCCAAAGATACCTTCTTTGCCCACCCTGGCGTTAAAGTCGCCAAGCACGATTTTGACATCATGGCGGGGGCAGCTCTCATAAATGCGCTCCAAGCACTCATAGAAGGCATCTTTGGTCACATCGTCCTTCTCATCCGTCGAAGCGTGGGCGCAAATCAGCGATATGTTGAAGAACCTCGCTTTGATGCGGATTGTGGCTAGACGTTCATTTACCGGAGTGAATGATAGTACTCGGCGACGGAGTCTCTCTCCCACCACGAATCCAACACCAAACTTGCGCTCCTTTATATGGCCACTGTAGTAAATGTCACAAGGACCTACTCGTCTCTGTCCTTATCCCGTCTATCGCATTTCTTGGACGGCGGTGATGTCAGCCTTTATTTTTGCGAGGACATCAACCAGCTGGGCAGCGGCACCTTCCCAATTAAGGGACCGGACATTCCAGGTGCATGCCCTAATATCGTTGTCCTTATATCGTTTGCCATGGCCGTCATCAAAAGAGGGGTTTCTCATCCGAGGCTGTTGGTAGTTTTTCATTGGGGTAAGCTTTTTACGTGGCCGGTCCCAAACCCAGCGCACAACCCTATGTAGGGGATGTTTCGCCTTCTTACTTTAGCTCGCCTTCGAACAGATGTTCTTAGGCTACCCAGAGGATACTTGGTCAAAGGAAGGATTCGATATCAGAGGTATAAAATTACGTGCGCAAAATTGAATACTACAGAGGAAACACTTCGTAATATTTGCTTGCTCGTAATCACTTTTCGTTTTCTTTTTAGCTTCAGACATAAACTAAAACACTCGCTTTTATTTCGTTTCATAGAAAAACAATCTACGAATTTAAACGCCAATTTGTGAGTTTTTAATGAGTTGTAAAATTTCAATGGGAACTTTTTATATTCTCGCAACATGTTGCACAGAGTATAATAGTTTTGTTCACCTAACGGTTGTACGTATCACTAACTGAAGATATAAATGCAGATATACAAGGTGCATTCCAAAGTAAACAGAACTTTTTGAATCTAGCGCCCCCTGGTGGCGCCATCTATATGCCGACTGGTGCGTTAGAATCTGCTATCTTTATTTGAGAGAATTTCATGACATTTCATAGATTGTAAGTGAAGTTATTGCGTTTTAAGTGTCAGTATGTTTGTGTTTTCGGTGCGAAATGGGATTCGAACAAAGAACCAACTTTAAATCTTGTTTTAAAATTGGTAAAACTTTTACCGAAACGTTTCAATTGATGAAACAAGTTTATGGCGATGATTGCCTGTCCCGACGAGTGCACGAGTGGTTTCAACGTTTTCAAAGTGGTCGTCAGGACATAAATGACGATCAACATGTGGGCCAATCAAATCCGTGATCACCGGGAATTCCGTCGAAACTGTGCGTGAATTCATCACAAATCAGCCGAAGTCATCATTGAAATTCATGGAAATGGAATTGAACATCTCCAAAGCAACGATTTATCGCATTTTGAACGAACATTTGTGCTTACGAAAGGTGTGTGCACAGTTTATTTCGCACAAATTGACTGACGACCAAAAATTGTTCAGAATCCAACATTCAAAGGACGATTATTTGACCAAAAATCACATTTTAACCATTAACCACTCCCCGTATTCATTTGATATGGCACCGTGCGACTTCTTCCGGAGCACAGGCAAGATTTTTATGGGAGCCAGTAGGAAATTTGGACAATTTAGTGTGGCACCGCCTACTTTTAGGTAAAATTCTAAAAATTACTTAAACAATTTCAATCGAACTTGATGTGTGAGGTTATCCTCTTATTACTACTTGTCTCATAACAAATTTGTAAACTCCATCTGATTTTTTCATTTTACAGTATACAAATTAAATATCAATGAAGTTATGAGGGTAAAACTTTGCACAAAAAGTATTTAATCTAACACCCAAAAATTATCGAATTCAGACTATATCTTTTCAAGAACTCCGACACCAAATATGAGAACACAAGTGCTCATGGCAGATTATTATTGGACATATCGGTCGGTTTATGAATACTAGTATTGAAATTCGGCAAGAATATTGTTATGATAACAGCATACCCTTGTGCCAAAAATGGCTAAAATCGGATAATACTTCCCATAGCCCCAAATACCTAATACAAATACTTTTGAACGGTATATCGTATCTATCGGTCAATATGTAAGAAGTAAGAAACCTTAATGAAATTCAGAAAAAATCTCTTTCTAATAATAGTATATCTCTTGCTTGTGATTGTAAATAATGTATGCACTACTTTTAATTCAAATATATGTATGTATACGAAAATCCCGTATATAATTTTGCCTTGGAGAGTGTAAAATGTTCAAACCCTCCCTATTGTTCGAAAATAAATTTGCTACATATAGAACCTGGTGAAGAAAATAATTTTAGGAACTTCTTCGAAAGAAAATATCAGTGGATCACGGCATACTGATCATAACTGAATATGCTATAACTTCAGGCATATTCTTAAATTGGTTAAACACATAACTATCTGCATATCATGCATAAAAAAAAACTCGCAAATCACTCACTGTTTATGAATTTGTAGTTTAACTGAGCATGTGAAAATTTGAGAACTAAGGCTGTATGCGATTATTTATCTAAGACCAAATATTCGGACAAATTTGTCATACAAGCTTTGAAATTGATTGTGCATTATAGAACTGTTTTGAATTCTGATCAAGTAAACTACATAATTTAACGAAAAAATAGAAATGTTAAAGGACAAAATTACTTCATAGCTATCCGAGCATGTAAACAGTTTCGTGGATGTCCTTGAATACTTAAATCAACACAAAAAATGTAGGTAAATGGGGAAAAACTTTATTTTTTGGCAATATTTGAAATTTAGTTCGAAAACTGAAACCGTGACGTGTGCAACATAATAGGCAAACATATAGTTATACATATATTTGTATACAAGCAAACTTACACTTGTTTATAAATAGTAACTACATATGTATGTACACAAATAAGAATACTTGCATGTATGTAAATACCCCTAAAGTTTTCATTTGAACCACGTTAGTGTTTGGAGACATAGAAGTATTTGCAAAATCCAGTAGTATCGATAACACAGCTACATATTGTATAACACGCTGACGTATTTTCGCAAATCTGAATTTTCCTTGCCGATTTCTCGATGTATAGTATGTGTGCACTTAATCCCTGTAGAAAATTTTACAATTGGTGAATTTGGTGGCATGAAATAAATATTGTAGAAATGAATTTTTATATTATCCGAAGAAATTGTTCAGATCAAATCTCTATAGCATATAGCTGCTATACCAACTGAACGATCGAAATCAAAATCTTGTAAAGGATTTTTTGTATCTGTAAAGGGCATTATAGTTTCGATGCAACCGATATAACCGTTTTTTCTTGGTTTTTTTAGATACTGTGGGAATATTGTGCGAAAAGCAAATAAAAAGTTAAATTATCTTAATATTAATATTGTGGTTTTCGATTTCGCATATAAATAACAAAGGGATGCTTTTTTATTTTCTTCAGATGTTTAATGCATTTGAACATAATATTGTATTTTCGCAATGAAAACTTATTATTATTAGGGAGTTCAACGATGCACATAAAGCTCTAAATTTATTTTTTCTACGTCCAATCACTCAAAAGTTATTCGAGGTCAAAGTCCAACCTTAAATCGCAAGGCATAATTTTTACAGTTGTTGGTAACATTATTTCACAAAGTAATGATTTAAAGTCATAAAATACCTTATTATCTTAAATTTTATTATTTTCGTTATGTTTATTATTCCATAAATTCATAGAAATTTTGTTTCTCAATGACCACCATTGAAAAAAACGTTAAAAAATACATTTTATAATACATTTTATTATGTTATTCAATTGAAAATTTTTTAGAATATATTTTGTTAAAATATTTTTGAGAAGAGCTGCCAAATTGTATTTATACTTAACATTTGCATAAAAAAATTTATTAAGGGAAATTTGTACCGAGATTTGATGATAGCTGCCAAATGTTTAAAAATAGCTTTATATTAAATTTATAAAGAATTGCAATACCTGAAAATGTCTTTTATCCAGCTCTTTAAGTATCACATTTCACTCACCACAAATAAATGAATTGTTATACTTATAAGGCAGAAGAATAATAAAACTAGTGTGCTTCCTTGCTGGGTTATTTCCCCTTTGCCGAAGTATTAATGGCATGTGGCACGTGCCAATCATGGGCGCTTAGTCGCGGCTGGTGCATAAGCTTCCGGAAATACTCGCATAGTAAATATCCTACATGTATGTATTTGTGCATGTACTATTGTATATATTTCTATGTATGCCAAATTGATGACAGAAGTTGTGTTTTACTTCAACTGATACGTGTGTTTGATGAAGAATATACATATGCACATAAAACATGTAATGAACTTTTTTGAGATTGATGAAATGAATGCAACTACAAACGTACGAGTATAAAAACATACACACGTGGGTACAAGAAAGTTAGGAGACTTGTATTTTGTGGTACAGTATTTGCAAGTAAAAATTATTTATTTTTAGTTTCAAGGTTGTTGTATATATTGCCGTTATTTGTTTATCTCCACTGCGTTGAACGTCTTTGCACTAAAAATAATGTCAAAAAGGTAATTTAATTCAATATCAAGGCCATTGTGGCAATATCCGTTGGCGTCCAAGTAATTACTTGAACGATTTCATTCTTTTAACTCTGACTATTTTAACTTCCGAAAGCAAAAAATTGATTAATGCGAGTTGCTCTTAAAATATTCAAGAAATTCAGTGGATGACTTTACTTGTACATATGTATGTATATGGTATAAATATATACATTTATATATATAAATATTAGATAGATTTTGCGGGAAGGGCATGAGTTATACTACTGTGCTCAAATTGAAAGCTGTATTTTTAATTTTTACTTCGCGTGTTTTTTGAAACGGTACATTTTTTTCTGTAAGTTGATAGTACTGTTAGTGACTTCTATGTTAAACTTCACAAAATATTCATTAGTATTTGCGCTACGCGTCGTTTTGTGAGGCTCTAAAAGTAAATTCTTTAATTTTACTAAGTCTGAATTTATTGAACAAAGAAGTGCGATAATGCACCACCTCATACTGCATTGGTTCTTCGTGATCATTTCGCCACATTTTCAACTAATATCGTGCCGCAACCACCGCATCCGCCTGATTTACCTTCGTGTAACTTCTGGCTATTCAGCAAATTCACATGACCACTCCGAGGACACCGTTTTGACTCAATTGAGGATATAAAGCTGAATCGAAGAAGGCTCTGATGGCCATCACGACGGAGGATTTTTCCAAGTGATATGATAACTGGAAAATTCGTTTTCATAAGTGTATTGCAGCGGGAGGGGATTACTTTGAAGGAAATGAAATGGAAAAATTTCGCCTTTCAATTTGATCACAGCAGTATATATTTCTGCACAAATTAAACCAACATTGTATTAAGTCTAACTGTAGCATTTAGCATGTGTAATAATTATAAATATCTTTATCTTGATTTTGATCGTTCAGTTTGCATGGCAGCTATATACTATAGTAGTCCGATCTGACAGAGGGGCATGACTAAATTGATTCAAGTTATGACGCTGATCATCTGTATACATACATATATAGTATACTTTATACGGTCTCCGACGTTCTCTTTTGGGTGTTACAAACATCGTGGAAAACTTAATAGTATAACCTGTTCAGTGTATACAAATGCAAAATTATATATTCTATATATTATAAATAAAATTCGTTTAAAAATATTAAGAAAAGGTAAGAAATAATCCCATAAACACAAATCTTTTTGTTTCTGCAAACATAGAAACTGTTGTAGTTACATTTCCCTTGTGAACGCTTAGTAAACAGCTTTTATTTGATTAGGACAGCAGACAGCATGTTGGCTTTCGTTAAACTTGGACCTGTTACATTCAAATCCAAATAGTATTGTGCGCAACATTTCCTATGTTATAAAAGTTAAATACAAGTTTTTGTCTCAAGAGTATGAATTTGGACTTTTTGCGAAGTCTTAAATCAAATATTCAGGAATGTACTTCACATGGGTGAGAGAATTCGAGTAAATAATTGCCACGACACATTCCTAAATGTTACTCCTGCTGTTGCTGACGGTAATTTTTACCAAACTCTTACAAACTCACTTTCGTTGAGTTATGAAATTTAATAAAAAAATATTCTATATACTTATGTCGAACATGGACAGCCAAGCAACAATCAAGCTCATAAGTGTCTTGGGAAACAATAGTGCCGCTAAGAACAGGCAAATTCACTTCACCAAGCACATCGAGGGAAATGAGATACAGGGTTTGTCCGTAAAGTAATATGACTAATTTTCTTTCGCCGCGTGCTCGCACCTATTGGATTTGATAGAGGGCGTTCCTAGCTAACGAACGAGCGGCTGTCTCCGAGTAAGTGGAGAGTCAAGACAAACATTTTCGCCCGACGTGTTACTGTGTGTGCTGCAAGCCGAAAATGCAGCGTTCGTTAGAGCAGAGGTACTCGATTAAATTCTATGTGAAACTCGGTAAATCTGCGACAGAGATGTTTGACATGGCTTACCCAGATGTTGCTTTAACAAGAAGTGGTGTGTTTCGGTAGCACCAGGCCTTTTTGGAGGTCCAGGAAGAGGTCGCTGATGAAGACCGTGCTGGGCGACTTCGACAAACACCGACAATGTGACTCGTCTGCGCAAAGTTTTGAGCTCAGGCCGTCGACTAGGTATTCGTTTAATTACCCAGATGTTATATTTAGCAAAATCTGTGCGCGAAGATCCTCCCAAAAGTGCTCACTGACGACCAAAAATTGCGGCGTGTGGAAGTGTGAAAATTTGAACATGTGTGAAAGTGACCCCCAATTTTTGAATAACGTAATCACAGGTGTCGAGCCATGAATCTTTGAGTATGATCCCGAGACAAAGAGACAATCTTCATTTTCTTTGGAGATGACAGAGGGGATCCAAGCAGCATGCACCTCTGTTTCGCTCAATTCTGGCTAGTATGCTACTACTATATATTACTTATACACATTGCTGTTAAATTTGGATTACGATTAGTAATCAATTAGATTAAATTTGAAAAGGAATGGTATTGATTACATAATTCTCTTTTTAACAATTCCTGATTATTAATTAATTATGATTACAAATAATCCAAAAATAATTAAGATTAGTTAGGATTACGAGAAAACAATCAAAAATAATCAAAAGTAATCAAGAAAGTAATTGGCTACTTTTAAGGATTATTTTTGATTATTTTCGATTATTTTTAAAAAAATTTGAAAGCTCATCATTTTATATTTACATTTCGTTTTGAAAAATTTGCATTGAAAACATTCTGACACATCACCTTCATACCTGTACTTTGAAAAAGATCTATAAAGGATTTTTCTTCCAGAATGGAAAGGGGCAATGAACAATCAATCATTGCATGTAACAGTTTACCATCGAACTCAGATTGCATGTCATTTACCGCCAAAAGGGCTACCTGTTTTTATAACTTTTGTATGTTTTAAAACATTCACTATGACTTGACTTGCAAATGTTTGATGAAATTTGAAGTCACTTCACCACTTCCTCTAATCACTCGATGACATGCAACGCACTTAGCACAAGTTGTCTTGTCGGAAATCTAACAATAAAATTATAAATTCATAGTGTGCTTTAATTTAAAAAAAAACTAACTTTTTCCACTTCTGTATAAAATTCTTCTTTGAAAATAATTTTTTTGTGAATTCACACGGACTTTTTTTAGGGCCAGTCCTGATTTCGCACTTAATGAACTCTTTCGTTTACTTCCAGTAGTAATTAAAGTCCAGATCTTTACTGTCGTCTGCAGAAAAATCCGGTTTCGAAAACATGAACAGACATTTAGACCTAAAGAATAAATTTTATTATTAAAAGTTAACAACAATTATATTTAATACTCACAAAGTACAATAGTTCACAATTAATGTTTTCCTTTTGCTAGTTAAACTCTACACCCTTCTTTACTTCGAATTAAAACGTGATTTCTTGAGTGTCCTTGCTACTTAATTTTGCACTCTTAAAAATTACAACGGAGCTCAGTAGTAAAGCAGGTTAGTTATTATGTAGTACATATGTTTATGTAGAATGTTCAAATGATACAGCGAGACAGAAAGGCATTTTGCCTTTTTGAGACATTAGCAATTTTTTCACGATACAATTTTCTGGATAGATTTTTATAAAAATGTAGTTCATCCTCTAAAAAATGTCATATGATTTACAGTTTAAAACTGTATACAAAATTTATGACCACTTACAAAATTTTCGTACAAATTTCAAAGACTTTAATAAGACCGTTTATAATATTTTCGGGTATGCAGTTTTATAGTCCATTCAATGCTAGTAAGTATAATAAAGAATCAACATCAAACTTTCAAAAAACCTATCGAAAAAAATGTATCATGAAAATCAATGCTAATACCTCAAGAAAGCAAATATGTTCTCGGTTTTCCACTGTAAGTACATTCAAGCAAAAGAGTTACAAAACAAAGTGGCAAAATTCTAATGAGCACTTATGCTAGCAAAAGTACATATGTTACATACATATGTATGTGCAATATCGCTAGCTTATAAGGAAAAGCTAGGCCGACGATACGTAAGCATGCATTAGTTAAGTGTTAGTTTGTAAGTTTGTTTGTAAAATTGAACTAATGTTGCTAAATTGGAGTTATTGAAATGCCATATTTAAGTGAGTACTATTTTTGGAATTGTCAATCGATGGCAAACAAAATCTCACTGACCGTACTTTTGAAACGTTGGTTAATACCAAGTAGAAAGCAAATAAAAAATAAATTATGTTTGTCTAATTTTAGTGCGGTATAATTAGAAGTCTCTATTCAAATACTCATACTGCTTCAGCTTATACATATGTATACATACGTAGTATTATTTTTATTCTTTAAGAAACAGTGTTATGTTACTGAAAAATGTTCATTATAACTAAAGGTGTTCACTATTACTAAACCTTTAATGGTAGTGCAATTTGTTTTTCAATATGAATAAAGGTTTAGTGATAATGACATTTTTTCCACTATCACTAAATTTTCAGTGATAATGGATTTTGCTGTTTAACTACCACTGAAGAAATAAAAACCTTATTGTACTTATTTTTTAGTGTACTATGCCCAACCCTGATAACAAGTATGTAAAGTGTAACATAACACTCACAAAAAAATATACGCAAAAGAAATATTTACTTTATACAAAATGCAGAATCAAAAAGAATATAACATGTTATCAATTATCAAATCGATGAACATCAGTAGTAATAACAAAAAGTGAAAAAAAAACAACTACCATGAAACACTAGTGCCATAATTTCGAAAAATATAATAATCAAAAACAATCAAAAGTAATCTTCAAAAGTAGTCAAATTATTTTTCGATTACCTTTTATTATTTTTGATTATTTTTTCGAAATTTTTATTAATCTTGACTATTTTCCGATTATCTGTAATCGTAATCAATTAGTAATCGTCCAAATCTGAAAATAATCGTAATATAATCATTACTTGACCTTTCAAAAAATAAAAATCTAATTACTAATTATTATGATTAGTAATCATTACTTAACAGCTTTGCTTATACATATATGTATAACAAAGTACCTTAATTTAGAATGAAAAATGTTTAGAATTTCATACAAGTGGCTTAAACTAAATGCCGTGGTTGGAGAAAACACGAATTCGGAAATTTCATTGAACGATATGTTTCAGTCGACGTTAGAAAATCTTTGAATTCGGAACTTTAAAAAGAAGAAGAAGCTAACTAAAAGTATTTCCTTTCGGAAATGCCTAAATTTTTACAAAGTATTATATATAAATAAAATTATATTATTCTTCTTCTTAATTGGCGTAGACACCGCTTACGCGATTATAAGCGAGTTAACAACAGCACGACAGTCGTTTCTTCTTTTCGCTACGTGGCGCCAATTGGATATTCCAAGCGAAGCCAGGTCCTTCAACACTTGGTCCTTTCAACGGAGTGGAGGTCTTCCTCTTCCTCTGCTTCCCCCGGCGGGTATTGCGTCGAATACTTTCAGAGCTGGAGTGTTTTCATCCATCCGGACAACATGACCTAGCCAGCGTAGCCGCTGTCTTTTAATTCGCTGAACTATGTCAATGTCGTCGTATATCTCGTACAGCTCATCGTTCCATCGAATGCGGTATTCGCCGTGGCCAACGCGCAAAGGACCATAAATCTTTCGCAGAACTTTTCTCTCGAAAACTCGCAACGCCGACTCATCAGTTGTTGACAACGTCCAAGCCTCTGCACCATATAGCAGGACGGGAATTATGAGCGACTTATAGAGTTTGGCTTTTGTTCGTCGAGAGAGGACTTTACTTTTCAATTGCCTACTCAGTCCGAAGTAGCACCTGTTGGCAAGAGCAATCCTGCGTTGGATTTCCAGGCTGACATTGTTGGTGGTGTTTACGCTGGTTCCAAGATAGACGAAATTATCTACAACTTCAAAGTTATGACTGTCAACAGCTCGTGAGAGCCAAGTTGCGAGTGCGACGACTGTTTGTTTGATGACAGGAGATATTTCGTCTTGCCCTCGTTCACTGTCAGACCCATTTTCTGTGCTTCCTTGTCCAGCCTGGAAAAAGCAGAACTAACGGCGCGGGTGTTGAGGCCGATGATATCAATATCGTCAGTACGTCAGCAGTTGTACACTCTTATAGAAGATGGTACCTTCTTTATTTAGTTCTGCGGCTCGAACTATTTTATCCAGCAGCAGGTTGAAAAACTCGCACGATAGGGAATCGCCTTGTCTGAAACCTCGTTTGGTATCGAACGGCTCGGAGAGGTCCTTCCCGATCCTGACGGATTATAATTAAAAGAGAGAAATAAATAAAATATAAAGAAAACCCCTCTTATTTGTACCAGAACTACATAAATTCTATTAAAAAAAATAAATTCATAAAAAGTTATATACGAAGAGAGAGATGAAAAACATTCAGTTATGAATTAATGAAAAAGTAGCATCTAAAGCAAATACTCGTGCATACACACACGGCAAAAGTTTCAAAAACGATCAGATTGGTGGGGCAATCGAGTAGTGGAAAAGGAATTCCTTTTTAAAAACATTTAGATAAGCTTCTTAATTCTTAGAAAATTTATTGGCTTTTAAGTGAAGCTTCTTTTTGATAGCACGTTTATTCTTGTTTTTTGTAAATTTACTTTTTACGCTCCAAGATAATAACTTACGAAACATGAAAATAATTCGTTCTAAAAAGGCCTACCTTGACATTCATTAGTTAATGGTAGTAATGAAAATATACACACATCTTCTAACGATGAAAGAATTTTTCAGAATTTTATGTATCAACGTTTCCTTTTACGCGTAAAAGTAGTAGTAGTACTATGTTGGTGATAGCGTAAGGTTTTTTCAATTAGAAAGATGGCATCTCAAAAGGAATTATAAAGCTTGTTAATAATTGTAAAATTGTCAGTCACATGCATACATACTGCAATATGTGTATCAACATTAACATATACGAAAGCGTACATACATATGTACATATATACACATACGAATGCGATGCTGCTGCTATCTATTTCCACTTCAGTGGCTATGTTGACATGGAGTGGAAAGTAATTGCGTTGTTGTCGTTGCTCCAGGCAATTTGACTCTTTATTATTTAATGATCATTTGCTTGTTGGAGTTGCCTTTTTTCATAAAATAAATATATAAAGGAGTCTATATAAGCATTCATTATATAAACATTTCAATTTCCTCCAAGTATTTAATATTAAGAAAAGGTGGCATCTACTGAATTAAGAATTTTAATAAACATTTAAGCAAGATGACTTTGTATACATTCATATTCATTATTATATATTGAAATCGGTAGATTCAAAGGTCAATGATATGCTCTCTTCCTCTCAATGTAGTCTTCAATTTATACAAGCACAACGTTGTACCCAAGCTAGAATACCCTTCACAGATGCATTCGTTATACCATAGCAAAAAAGGGTATACAAAATTTTTTATTGATTTTTATCGGTACTATCCATGCTATAATAGGAAATAATAATCTGCGCCGAATTTCATGGAGACAGCTTCACAAATTCCGGTCCCAAATTCATGGAGAGCTCTATAACTGCCGATAAGACATGGGTTTATGAGTTTGACATGCAAACAAGTCAAGAATCAACGAAATTTAGTGAAAAAACTAGCCGAAACTAAAAAAAACCACGCTAAATCCGCTCAAAAATCGTGCATTCACTCTTTGTTTTTTTCGATATTCGTAGCTTTGTGCATCATCACATCCGTCGAAGACGATCAATTAATGGATTTTACACGAAGATAATTCGAACCACCATTGTGACCGAATTTAAAGCAAAAACACAATGAATACCATCGATCATCATATTCACCAGATTTGGCTTCGTTCCCCAAACTGAAACGTTTTCAGTCGATCGAAGAGGTAAAACAAAATTTGCTAAAGGAGCTGAAGGCCTTCCCAAAAAATACTTATGAAAAGTGTTTCAAGAGCTGGTAAAACCGTTGGCATAAGTGTAATACATCTTGATTACTTTAAAGGCGACAAAATAAATATTGATGAATAATTAAATATTTTGCGTTTATTTAGAATTTAAAGCACTAGGCAATTTCAGCTGCCGTTTGAGCAATGATTAAATTATTAATTGTTATGTTCATTTTTTAATAAGTTACCTCCAATAGTACATAATTTAAGCACAAAGGGTGTATAGCAGATTTATTGTTAATTCTTGATTATCCAATAGTTTTCAGTGAATTTACTACTTTTAAAAACTGAGCAGATTTTTCTCTTAAAGTATTTTTTAACCATGCCGATGCTTAGTTCAAGCTTCAAGTTGTTGTACAACCCAATTCACGAACATACGATAATTTGATTTTGAAGGCTTGAGAACGACATGCGATAGACTGATTTGGGTCTTCCTCAATAGATGCGCTAGCGGCAGCAATATTCTCGACACTACGGGCACTTCTGTATCTCATTGGCACGGGAACATTTTGTACTGTGCGTGTGGATTCAAATTTTTCCACTAGACGCTCAATTGTTACGCTCAATTAATACGACCATAAATTGGACGTAGCGCTCTTAAAATTGAGACCACTGACTCCAAATTTCGTTAGTAAATTTTAATAATTTCGACTCTTTGTTGGATCGTATATCTTACCATGATAAAATGGCAAACCTTACTGAAGAGAAATGTCAAAAGAGCGGGGAAAAATATGGAGCCGTTTGCTGTCCCTATCAGTCTACTTTTGTAGCGCCTCTATTAAAAAACCCGTTACAAGCTAAACCACTCTAGCATGTACTAGGACTGACTACAATTACTGAAATGAAATTAAGATCAAATTTAAGGTGTCTGAGGCTATTGCAAAGTCGACAAAATCTTCAAATGGCAAATGTTTATCCATCTCATTGTTGATTCCATAAAAGAAATATTTACGTATTTATGAGTATGTTTTCGTATCCTACTATATGTACAACTTTGTCTCTCGCTGTCACCTGTCCTACACGTATATTTAAGTATGTAATCACCTAATAAGGAGACGAACATTTTTATATTCGTTCATGCCTTATAAACGAGCATATTAAAGTACTTTTACTTTTCGTCTGGTTTTGAGAGCTGACTATCAAGATTATGTACATATAATTGTCAAAATGGCGACAAATTGTTTGTTGCCCTTCCGAATGCAATTGCCAAGATGCCCAGGTGATCAGATTTAAATATGTATACATACTTATACACATGATTACAGTACTTTAAATTCTTTTACGTATATAATTAAATTTAGTTAAATAACAAATAACTTTCAAAGAGGAAAGTTAGAAACAAAAAAATATTTATTTATATACATATGTATTATATCATCTACTACGGTTTTCTTACCTTGGCAATCTAATTTTGAAAACACTGAGTCCATCTCATTGAGTCTGCAGAAGAACTCTTAAAAATTCTAAATGTTTAGTTAACTTTATCAATGAAACTTAACATTTTTACAAGTACCATGTACATATGTATGACATATTGAGTTAACTAGTCTATCTTTCCTTTGTCCACCGTAGTTCTATTCTCACTCTTTATGTCATGGGTTTTATGAAAAGAAGCATAAAATTCAGTTTCCATCGTGAATTAGACTCTCTTGAATGATAACTACCTATGTATTATATGTCATAGGCTATTCACTAAATTTGAATTTTCATGGCCTCTACAAGTTTATGTAGCTTTCATGAAGCGATCGATTGGCGAACTTAGTTTAGTTTTATGTGTCTTTTTTACCGACTCTAAGACACCCGCTTTAACAGAATTCTAGACAAAATTCGAACGAAAATGCTTTCATTACCTTCATAATCACACGCACAAGTCCTTTGAACTTCGCTTGGAGCCCTCTCTAACGTACAAATATTTCAGCAAAGCAATTGTTCAGAATTCGTCGAAAATATCTAACGGTTTGGGCCGCTTTATGCGAAGAGTGTAATAATTTGGACAAAGTCGTAAAAAATTAAATACACACTGAGTGTCAGTTTATGGCGCTGCTGATGATACCAGTCCAGCCGCAGCTGTCAATTTCACTTCATCACCGCTACCGAACTCAGATGTCCG
Organism: Bactrocera tryoni; assembly: GCF_016617805.1. Taxonomy (NCBI): domain Eukaryota; kingdom Metazoa; phylum Arthropoda; class Insecta; order Diptera; family Tephritidae; genus Bactrocera; species Bactrocera tryoni. The sequence goes on from NC_052499.1 coordinate 27,199,492, forward strand.
CTTATTAACAGTAATAAAAGCCATGAAAGGTGGAAGTATGGCAAAGTGACGCGCATTGGCAGTTTTTGTTGTCTTTTCGCTATTTAAGGTTTTTGTTTTCTTTGAGATTTTGCCTTTTCCATCGGTTAATTAATATAATATTGGGCTTAAATGTTTATTTATTCGCCGTGGAATAGGCAACTTTCACTTTTATTTCCTCCTGTCGCTTGTATTAATTAGTGTACGCCTTTTTGTTGTTCTATTTAAAGGGAAAAGTCGAACTTATGTGACAAAAGTGCGTGATGTAAATTGGCGGCGTTTTCTACATTTTTAATGTTATATAAAATGCTTGAATATTTACATAAGTAGTTAGGGTGAAGTTGGGTCTCCCCATAAAAACCTGCATAATGTGTTGTGCGCTGAGCAAAAGTCCCTGGGAAATACTTATAACTAAACAAGTTTATTTTAACTTTTATACAACAAGCTAAATGGTTTGCGTTTTATGATATCTCAAAAACCGTTTTTTCACTCTACGGGTATTAGGTTTTTCTTAAGTAAGGGAAAAATAGAAAATGTATCGGGTGGTTTACACTAGTTTACAATCGCTTTGCGACTGTGATGTTTTTCTAACACGTATGATTTTTTGTGATGTAGTAAAGGGATGCGGTGTCAAACCAAAATCAAATTGGTAAATACGAAACCTCAAACACATCAGACACAAATTTTTCCTTCAGATATGTTGAGTAGTGTTATTTACTATGATGCTCCCAGGGAAGTATGGATTTAAGGAACACTATTCCTTAAAACATTTGGTAATTTCCAGATAACTAATACTTTTATTTGCTATTCCTCTCCAGAAATTCTGACTGTACCCTAGACTTGAAAATTTCTTTCCGATTGAAATTATCCGTCTTGCTTAGATTCTTAATCATCATCTATATTAACTACCTTGGAAACCAACATTGATATTAAGAAAATATTGTTACTCACTAATGAGCAAACTAAAACCTTCCGAATTCATTATTTTTTATTGCCTTAAAAGCATTAATAGACATCTCGCCAGAAGAAGTCCTTCTTAACACGCTCAGTTAGACCCGCGCTTTTGGTTAGGTAATAAAGCAAAGCAAAGCAAAGCAAATTCTTATAATAAATGTTGTTAAATGGTTTTTATTTTTTATTTTGAATTTTGAATGTATTATAAATTCAATAATATTTCATTATTAATAGTTATTTTTTAAAGGACTTTTGGAGAGTTTGGTTGAAGTTTTAAGGAGAAAAATTGTTGAGAGTTAGGAAGACTGTGTCTCAGTTAATGTGAGAAATATTATATCAAAACAAGCATAACAGTTCAGCGGTTTCTAGACGTCAGCATAGTACCACGGGTGAGAATAAACTAGAGTTTTATATTTAAATAATATCATTCCCGAAAACTTTCTAGGTCATACCTTTGTTTTAACGCTAAAAGCTTCTTATTTCGTTTGCGAACAAATGTTTAGCGGTCACGAGAGCCATGCATGATATTTGTTTTTTAAATTGCATAATATTGCTCGCCAGTCGTTTCTTACTTTTGCAGTGTGGCGTTATTTGGAGGTTCCAAGCGAAGCCAGGTCCTTCTCCACCTGATCTTTCCAACGGAGTGGCGGTCTTCCTCTTCCTTTGCTTCCCCCGGCGGGTACTGCGTCGAATACTTTCAAATCTGGAGTGTTTTCGTCTATTCGGACGACATGACCGCTGCTGTTGTTAACTCAGCTAAAGCCGCGTAAGCGGTGTCTACCCTAGTAAGGAAGAAGAAGAATATTGCTAGCTAATGTCCCTTCTACACATTCCCTCTCTATAGAAATTCAAAAACATCTAAGGTCTACGGAGCTGTTATTAATAACCCTTGAGGTTCGAAAGTTTCGGCTCGACCCACCAATTAATTAAGGCGGACTTTTGAAAAATGAGACTGTAGAGATTGACCACGATGGAACTCGACTGCCTAATAACAATTTGTGATTTTGTGTGAATTTTTTGTTTGCTATTAAAATTCATACCTGCAATCACTTGGAACTTTAAGAGTCTTAAAGTTGGCTTTAAATATGCTTCAAAGTCACGCTAAAATGAAAATTTATTTGCTCTATATGTCCTCTTAGCCCACATATAACATAATTACTGTTATGAATTAAAGGTACAACATCAATTTATAAGATTTTATAGTTTTACGTGTTTTCTGATAAAACTGTACATTTTGACCATTTACGAGTGAAAGCTTAACTTAAAGCGAATTCTAGTGTTGTCGAAACCTTCAGTTCATTTCTCCCATCGTTTATCTTTGCAAGCTAACGGGGCTTTTATGTTTACATTTGCATCGTTAAAGCGCCAACCTGTTCCGGCAAATACACACATGTATAGTACATATGTATGTATGTGCACTTATGTATAATTTACCAGTGTACATATTGTCAATAAAAACGTACATTTTGGTGAATCATTGAGTGTTTTCTTAAACAAAGGCCATAAGTTACGCCAGTGAAGCGTCTGCAATGCAAAATAATCCTACGCTGATTTGTTGCACCAAATGCATTTAACTTAAACTCAGAAATAAAAATATTTGTACATATCTACAGAGAGATACTACTTTTAATAAAAAACTAACTAAACTTGCATGTACCATCTTATCATATATAATCCAAACCTCTGCTACGTTCATCGAGTATCTCTTTTGCGACCTCTACTAGACATCGTTTTTCCAATTGACACGTAACATATCCAAACTAATAAATATAATGTATTGAGTCCTGAAGAGATTATCTAATATCTCTCTGATGTCAATACGACTTTTTTACCGATTCGACATCGTAAACTTTTAATTGGCAGTAATTTATTCAATTTTAATTCATATTTATAGATAATAGTTTGTGTAGATAATCGTTTGTGCGTTTCCCAAATTGTAACGGTTATTATGAATAAAATACACCAACACGTGCTAATGCATTTGAAGAGGATCGGACTCTCTCTTCAACCAAATTTAAATTTAAGTAAACCACCACCAAAGAAAATGTGTTCTTAATTTATAAATGACATCCATCACTTTTGCCAAAAGCTCTGTGGTGAGTTCAGTAGAGCAATCAACTAAGCGTAGGTCATCCATCAAAGCCCATAGCGTCATGAAGATATGCATTAACATTACCCTTTGCAATAATTATAAATAGTCTTTTAATATATGTATGTATGTATGTACTTATATCTGTGTAAATCTTAAGTTTGAGGAGATTAAGAAAGCCCTAGAATATAACTACGGGTACACAGTAATTTATAATTGCATATATGTACATACATAAACAATAATATCGATTTTAATCAGTAAGAAGTGATGCTATAAAAACTTGTTCTCTGCTTTACTTTCGAATTATCGAATAACATCAAGAAGCACCTAATAAAAAACATTGACATAATCAACAAACATTATTATAATAAGAAAGACTGAGCTTTTAAGAAAAGTTCTGAAAATAAGCAAAAATTCAACAATTAGTAGCAATTCCTTTTTTAACGTAGCTTAGTTATAACAGATACGATTGTACTTATTAGCCTTCCATGTAGCCCATAACACCAAAATTGGTAGTTCGCATGCATTCGATTCCAATTCCTATTTATATTTCTTTGGAGAAGTTATAAATAATCGATGTTGTCGGAACCGCCATGATGTCTAGTCATACGCAGTAAAAAGTGAAGCTACAGTACTCCAATTGGCCTCTCTAGATTTCTCGGTTACCTGCATTTATTTCTATTTGAATGACAAGACTTAAACTTCGAATTTAAAATAAAATTTAGAGAGATCATAAGCACCATGGAACTGGTCTAATTCCATAAATCTGAAAATAATAGCAAACTTAAAAAATATAATTTTTGTTTGTCGAGTTAAGTCCTCCACTACCGAAATAATTTAATGAAAAGGAATATGCAAACCATTTTAAATTTATCAAACCAAACAAAACGCTTATATTTAAATGAAGTTCGTGTTTTCTTTAATACAAGTTGGCAATGCAATACAACCTTTACACTTCTGTCCACGCAAATTTAATTATGCACCCTCTGGAGCTTTTCGCAAAAACAAGCAGGCGGCCGAAAGTGCGTGGTGCGTGGTGCGTGGCCTCAAAAGAGTGGTAGGATAAAATCATGTCGCACGTAATAGCTCACCTGTGAGAGGAGTAAAGGCCCAACATACAGTAGTGTCCGCTTAATTTAACTTAAAATTTATTGGGTTGCAAGAAACTTAATGAAGATTCCTTAGGGAAGAAATTCGCTTAATTACACATATGTATGTTTTTTCATATACTAACCTAGTAATATAAATTTGAGGGAGTTTTAATTATGTAGAGATATTTTTTTTTATAATAATCTGGAGCGGTGGCCATCATAGCAGTATCTACTGTACATATATAAAACAAACGAATACACACACATATACATATGTATGTTTCACGCTACGCAAAAAGACTTTACCGTATTTCATTTTTATACTCTTGCAACATGTTGCTACAGAAAATAAGAGTTTTGTTCACCTAACGGTTTTACGTGTCACCCAAAACTAAGCGAGATAGATATAGGCATATCTAGTATATATGTACATATGTATGTATATAAACAGTAAGTTTGATATAAGATAGCTTAATGAAACTTGGTACACAAGTTCCTTGACAAGAACGTAAGGCGTATTTCGTATATACATACTTATATGATATATAATATATAGGTATATGTATATACATATGTGTATATATAATTGCTTGGATTCCGATCCTCTGATTGACGTTTTGCATCTTAAGGTATTTCCATGGCTTTGATTCTTGTAAGTTGCAAGAATAAAAAATGTTCGGTTACACCCGCATTTAGCTCTTCCTTATTTGTTCAAATCTTGATTTAAATGACTTCACGTGTCACAAACCTGTTTGCCTCAGTTGGCACGCAAAGTTTTGGGCTTCCTCAGAATATTGCAAGAGTGTTGTTATAATTTTAAAGTTGTGTACTGAAATGTAGCTAAGGAATGTCAATACGCAGGTGTGTTAGTGAATTTCTCTGTTCTTTGTTTTAAGATAGTAATTCGGGAAATCCAGACGCTGCATATCATTTTGCACAGTGGGTCGAGTAATAAAATGAAATAAGTTGAACAAAATTATCCAAGATGACTTTTTGACTTATATGATAGCTGCTTACTCCTCATAGTCTTTATATTTCGAGAGAATAAAAACAAATATTTACTATTGAAAATCGCTTTTTTGTTGTACAAAATATTCTCCATTAAGATCTATACACTTTTGAATACGTTTGAGCCCATTTTCGAAGCAGTTTTGCCCCTCTGAGTGAGCGTTCTAAACGCATCAACCGCCTCATCAGGTGTCGGAAATCGTTGACATTTTAATTTACTTTTACGCATAAGAATAAAAAGAAGGAAATCGGTGCCAAATCAGGACTATTTGGAGGATGATTCATCAAATGATGTTTTGAAAGGTGATCCATCTTCGGCCGTTGGTTTTTTTATTTTCTTAAAAGACAATTGGCAACTAATATCGCGCTGGTATCTTGAGCACGACCCACTGTGGGTACACAAATTTCTACATATAATTTCTCTTGGTGAGAGGAGTTCTGAAAAATGTTGTTCATTTCCTATTGAACTGAGAGCTTAAAACAATTTCGTCAACAAAAATCGTTTTTTTTTAGCTCTCATACTTTTCTTTATTTGATGTCCAGCTGCAATTTAAACACCTCTTTCTTTTACTTTTAGGCCGAATCGCCGTTGTTGCCCACCAGCAACAAAGACAATACCAAACCAGCAGAAGCGAATAATAATAACAGCAACAACAACAATAATAACACCGTACCTAACCACATATCAGCGAAAGCACACCAACACAACTACACAGCCCTCGATACCACCGCAAACTCACCGATCCACCAATGTTCCACAGACACACTCAGTCACAATCCCAATCACAACCACAGCGTTTACAACTCAACTAACATTACAGCCGCCTCGAGAGAGCAACTTTCAGCTAACAAGCTTTATCTGGACGCACTTGCGCCATCAGCTTCGCCCACCTCATCTGGACCGAGTATTTACGGCACACCGGCCAGTGAATGTCGACGTCGCAGTTCGGTAGCATCTTTACAGTTATTTGATAGTAATACGGTGACTATAACCACCACCACATCGACAACGATTGATGGCAGCGGTCAAACTGAAGAGAGCATAATCGATTTGGACGACAACGCGGATAATACGGACAGCGATAACTATAGCGAATCGAACGATAACAGTTATTCCACACCCACCACAGCGACACTGTATAGCAATTATCACTACAACCAAACGCCCACACATACACATCAATATAATTTATATCCAAAAGACTTCTTCTCCAGCATCGAAGGCGAACGACCGGAACATTGCTCGAAAATGAAGACGAAAGTCGATGCTGTTGGACGCATAACCGGAGAATGGGGACGCTGGCAATTACGTACTGTATTACTGATCTTCTTGTGTAAGATACCATCCTCGTGGTTTATGGCTTGTATAATATTCACAGCGCCCGCACCGCGACATGGTGAATTCTTTTGTAAACCGCCAAATACGGTGGGCGCACAAAACGACACACTGTGGATAAAGGTCTCACATCCGCAAAAGGAGGAGGTGGATGATCAAGAATTTAGTATAGATTTTTGTAATATATACCAGGATGCACAAGAGCATGCGCATCACTATTACCGTTATGAACGACCCGAACTGGAACCGCGCGTATGGGAGGAACCGACTTCGCGCAATATGAACATTATCCCATGCCAGCAGTTCGAGCATAGGGCCGAGTACCATTCGGTAGTGACCCAATACGATTTGGTATGCTCGCGTGACATCCTGGTGTCAGTAACACAATTCTTCCATTTGTTTGGCGTCCTCACCGGCGGCATATTGGCGAATCATCTGCTCAAATAGTAAGTGGTCTCATTTTAATTAATTCATAAGTTTTTGTTGCCTATAGAACGTGGATATCTCATTACTTTTGAGCTCTTGAGCTCAAAGGGTGGCCCTATTCATTGTTTCGGATACATTTTCTTGAAAATTCATCTGTAAAATTAATTAAAAGTTTCCTTACAGTAAAGCCTTTTCAGACAAAAATATATGTAAATGATTATATGTTTAGGTTAGATTAAGTGAAGTCACAGTTAAACAATAGGCCATACCAAATAATACCATCACAATATTACTCAACATTAGTTTCGTAAAAGCAGAGAAGCCACGCAAGAAATGCTCAGAAGCTCCAATAACTTCGACAGTTGGGATTGGGAAACACTGAGTTTAGTATCATGGTGGAAAAATTTAAAATCGACGTTCTAATATCAAATCCTACTAAATTAAAAAAAAAAAAAACACATTATAAATCATTTAGGTCTACATCGCAGTTCTTCAACGTTTCCAATGCAGTAGTCGATAACTTTTTATCTTTCGACTTTTGCTCTTCCCCCAATGGCACTGATCAAGTTCACTTTTGAGCTTCAAACGTCACACGACGTTGGAATCATCTATCAAACAGTCAATGAGGTTTTCCATTTCTTTGATTTTCAAAACACATACTTTTTCTGGAAGCAGCAAACTCAGTTGAAATCCATCCAATAATTCTCTAGAAAGGAGCGTCTTGCCCCGGGCGCAACGTCTAGTCAAAGGACAACAAAAATTTGTTGAACTACTCACGAAACCTTTCAAAATACTCGCCTCAGTATATTGCATTTACACCTTCTAACCCACGATTTAAAATTAGTAAGTGTCTTGGACAACAACAAATAAAGTATGTATTGCTGAAACCCAAATGAACTTAATGACCGCTACCAAATCTAATTCAAAGAATTTAACGAGCTACACTCTTTATAGTATGTTATAACCACCCTAACCTCACTTAAGCGGCATTAACTTTTACCAACATACATATATACTAAATATTAAACACTAATAATTTTAAATTTAACGATATTCACATGATAAATATAACTAACTGTCTTCGCCACAGCTTCAGTCCACGTAATGTGATGCTCTTCGGCATGATAACGCAGATATTCTGTGGCAATCTCACGGGACTAGTTGCCTCATACGAATTACACGTCTTCTTCCGCTGCTTGTCTGCGGTATGTTGTGCGCAAATGTACACAGCTGGCGGTGTAATAAGTAAGTAATACTTTTAACAAGCTTCTTGCAGGCTGCTCAAGATCACTTTTACGTTGACTCATTTTTACAGTGGCCGATATAACGGGTGGCGTTTATAAGACTTGCGTTTCGACACTCTTCGAACAATTCTGGTCAATAGGTGTTATACTACTGCCCGGAGTGGCGAGTTTCTTCTCCAGCTGGTCGCATCTTTATATGGCCATCTCATGGCCCACTGTGATACTCATATACTTGTGGCGGTAAGTTGGAGCCTGTCGATCGCTTTGTATGTCGTAACAATACTTTATATACATTTTATATGATAGTTGGATTCCCGATTCACCGCGCTGGATGATACAGCGTGGTCGTGTAACAGACGCTAAAAATATTCTCATGCAATGTGTGGAGGTGAACGGCACGCGTTGTGGGCTTCCGCACGACATCGATCAGCAGCTGCAATTGCAGGCGCAAACCGCTATGGACGCACCGCCACCACCAGGCTGGTGGTCAATATGGAAGGGTAAAAATGTCGTACGTAATTTGATCTGTGTACACTTGGCGTGGTCCCTCTACATTGTCGTGTACTACGGCATGTTGCTGAACATACGTTCGTTCAGTCGCGAGCATCTCGAAGTAAACACAGCTGTGGCGGGCTTAAGCGAAATAATCGGCACTTTTATTGGGCTCTTCCTGATATTGAAGACTACGCGCAAATGGTTGTGGACCGGTCTGTTCAATGTTGTGGCCGGCCTGATTGCATATCTCGGTTGGCTGGTGCCAACAGACTGTAAGCTAGTTTTGTTATACAAATAGAACTATTTAATTTATTAATTTGTTCCTCACTTCCGCCAACATTTAGTACCGTTCGATGCACGCGTTGCGCTGCTCATGCTCTCGGCTATGATCTCGAAAATGGCCATCTCCACCACACTCTCCATACTCACCACCTGCACCGTTGAGCTAGTAAGTGAGGAGAAGCGCAAAATCACCGCATTCTCGGCGATATGTTGGGCACGTTTTTGGCTACTGGGTGCGCCATTTATCGGCGCTACTGTGATCTTTGGCATGATGGTGCCGCAAACAGCTTTCGCGTCACTCGCAATTGTTGGTGGTGTTTTAACCGCCCTCATTACAAGTCCGCGTACAATAAGGAAGGAAGCGCTTGGCGGCAGCAATCGAGCGACCGCTACACAGGTGGATGGCATCGATAATAAAGGCTTCACAACGGGACCGACACTCAACAATCCAATATTCACAAATATTACGAAACTGGCAGCACCCAACTCTAATTTACCACCGCCAATGGTGCCCGGTGTTTGGACGACGAAACATCACGAAGACAGTCCACCCGTCTAACCCCCAAACTACAATACGAATAAATGGCCATCAATCGGCGATATAATTTCGTAAATTATGTCGGTTGTAAAAGTTGTTATGCTGTGTACAGGATTGTAACGCACAACGCTTCCTCGCATAATGTCACATGGTCGACAGAGGTCGCTAGTGGTTCGCTTCACATACAATTAGACTATATAAGTAGTAAACATAACAAATTTTATTTCGAACAAATTTATTTTAACTATTGCATAGGTAGAGAATCGAACGCACTCGTTTTTGAGACCACGATTGCATCGTATGTTACAATTCTGTCCACACATTCTTTCTTTGTTAAATAGTTTCCTTAAAAAGTCATAATTATTAAATGCAGTTATAGTTGAAGAGGAATGAGATAAAGCTATAAGCAAAAATATTTATATAATATAAAAATATTACGTATATAATGTAACTAGTGAACAAATATATGTATATGTAATATATATTAGGGTGGTACTTAAACAGAGAGGGCAAGTTTTTAAATATCACGTAGATACCATTACAATCTAAGTCAAATATATAGTCAAATATATATTTCTTTGATTGGATGTGTTACACGCAGGGTAGCGAATTTTCTAACTAAAAAAAATTATTAATAATTATAATTTCTATTTTTGATTCCAATGTGGGGATTAAAAGTTTTAAGTTACGTCTTAATTTTCTCAAAACAGAAACTAAATAAATTATTTTTATTTTCATATCTGAGCTAAAAATATAGATAATATTTTTTTGGGAAATAATTTTTTTTAATTAAAAATGTCTTGGTTTATAAATTGAAAAAACTATTTTTTAATTTAAAAATTTGAGTAATAAATATTTTTGTTTTTAATCAAAAGCAGAATGAAAAGTGCTAAAAGAGCAAAGATTTACATTTTTCTAACTGAAACATTATAATAAAAAGCAATTAAATATATTATTAGACAAAATAGCTAAAATATGTTGATATTTTATTAAAAATAAATTTCCCTTTTCAAAAGTTAACCAAAATGTAAGAACAGGAACTCGAAAAATTTAACGATTCCAAACGAATTTCTATTTCTATTTGAAGATTGGAATCAAACATTATTTTTTTGATCCGGTATTTGATAAACCCAAATTTATTTAATTATGTATTTTGGATTCTTAAATCGATTTTTGGTATTACCGTTTTTCAATTCGGCATTTAAGGTTAAAAATTTAAAAAATATGTTTAATTCTGTTTTTTAAGATTAAAATATAAAAAGAATTTTAATTCAAATTATGTTTCAATTATTTTAATGTAATATTTGCAACCCCAAGTTCACGGGAGTTAAAGTTCGATATGGAGACTAAGGACCTTAAAAATTTATTTTCTTATGCTCAAGAGCGACGCTACGATAGCCAAAGATATCGTCTGATCACTGCGCTTACCTCAACTATCTATCAGCACCAAATTCTCAAATTTTATGTCATAACATTGACTCTTGGAGCAATTGGCCATAGTTGTGAAAGAATAACTCATTTGACTTTTTAATGGCCACCCTAATTTAATAATATTTAGAAATATAAAAAATAAACTATCTGTGAAACCATATAACGAGAGTAAAAGATACAAATTTATGCTATAAGTCTATTACCTATGTTATAATAATATAATTGTGTATATACCAAGTTTAGGGAATTCAAATGCAATTATTTCCCACAAACCGTGTTTTTGAATTGTTAACTCTTTTGGAAAGATTTTTAAATACATAAATATTATACTTTCAAAAACTAAATACTACGCCCAAATTAGTTCATTCAACAGCGAAGCTAAAGCTTCACTGAAAAACACGCCTTAAATGCACAAACTCAGCTTGAATGGCATGTGAAATTACATACTCATAGAATATCTGCTGTCAAAGCGACGGATAAGTTGTTTATGCAAAATAACATGGCTTTACACTGCAAAAAATATACAAATTAACTATCAAATATGCATACAATATATAAATATATGTGTATGTATGTGTGTGAGTAAATCTCAATTATAACATTTTAATAAATCTTTAATCAAGTCCAAACTGCAATTTGTCGGTTCACAAATAAAATAAGAAAAACTTGATAATAATATTGAAAATGTTCTTAGAATGTCCAAATGTCAGTCTGGTATATAATTTTTCAAATATTTTGGCAAATAGATGCAATAGAGGAGACCGAAAATTAAGACAATTTCATACCGCTAGTTCCTTTGACAGAAAAGTAACATGGTTCGTGCCGCCATGTACGAAAGGAAAGCAACTACAAAAAAGAATTAACTGACAGCTTATTAGACAGCTACATATGTCAAAAGATGTATCGCTTTTTATCTAATATCTAAATGAAATCTGATAAAGTTTGAAAAAAATGGGCAACATAAGTCACCTCAACTGTGTAGTCTTTGTTCTATCAATTTTATCAGTGCGGAATTTCTTGATATCAAGATTAGAGTTAAGTTTCAGATAAATAAATTAAAAAATAATAACAATTTTTTTGTTCGAAGCCGAAATATTCACATCATACACACATACATATGGATATACTACATATATAACTTTTTGCTGGAACTGTTTGCCTCGCACTATGTGAAATATATGTATGTACATACATATATACATAATTATTCAATGCACAACAAGCTTCAGCGATCTAAACAAAAGTACAAATATTAAGTAAAAAAAGGTTCAAAACAAAAACGAAAAACAAGATCAAAAACGAATTGCTCATAATTTAACAGTAAAATTGAAATCAGATAATTTTTACAGTGTGAAATGTTGAAAACAAACACTAACTTAAAGCCTGGGTTTTTCAACTGTAAATACGGCCCAATATACATATATATTTGACCGGACTAACCAGTGCTATATATATATTTACTATAATAAAGTAGTAACAAAAGTAGTGAAATCCGAAGTGTATTCTTAACTTTTCAAATAACAGTAACGTTTTTATTTTTGTTTTGTTCAAATCTGTTTTACGTAGATCATTTAAGGGCGTATTCTAATCTAGAGGTCCGAAATTCGAGCGTTTTTTTAACAATTGTTAAAAAATTATTTGATATTTTTACTATCCATTTTTTATCATTTGTTTATTTGTAATTGAAGTGTAAATTAATTTAAAAAATAATTCATTGAGTTATGCGTCGTTGAAGTAGTGGGGAAAAAGGCCGTGCCCTCATCGCTATGATTTCTACCTTTGAGATCATCTGAAAAATAAAACAATGATAGATTATTGATTAGTACAAATGTCGCTATCTCAAAACTGAAAAGAAATTTCATAAAATTGCGACTACAAAAAAAAACTCGATTTTTTCACCATTTTTTTTTTTTATTTCTCGAATTATTTAAAAAATATTACAAATTTCAATTTTTCATGTGATAGAGAGATATTTAAAGAATTTCCATGCCATATTTCAGCTGCATTGGCTGATAGAAGTTTTTTTTTACGTTTAGCTTAAACCGCTCCAGTTGTCACGAAGAAATTCTGGAATAACCCCTTAAATTGAAGATTTGTGAAAAAATTCTGAATGTAAAAAATCAAAACTGTATTCAAATTGTATACATACATTATTAATTATAGCGGTAATTTAGATTAAACAAAATGATTTTTGTTTTATAACTACAAATTTAATTAGAAATCGTGTTATTGTTGTCGCTGCTGTTGCACCAGCCGTAAGCACTTCACAGCGGTCGAGCGGCAGTGTTTAGCGTATCCGCTCCGATTACGTCAAACAACCTTTTATCGCGGGACCAAAGGAAAGCCTCATCAAAGCATTCTGCTTCCAATATTATGAATATGAATGCGCTTAAATTTTCTGAAAATGTTTTTGAAACTCATTTTAACTATTTTCTTTCTTAGATGAAATATGATATAAGTAGGTACATATATTATTTATGTATGTATGTGAGTACTAAATATTACATACATACATATATTGTTTGCATATTTAAGAAATTTAGAAACTAGAATCTCGAAAATTTATGCAAACAGTCAATTAAATTTGAATGCTAAATAAATAAGGTTAGAAATGAAATACAAATGGCGCTGCTAAACAGTTAGAGAGTTACCTAAAATAACGAATAGTAAATTGAGGTTCAACAAAATATAATTTTAATCAGTTTAATTTACTAAAAAATAAATATCACAAATAATAAAAGACAAATGAAATGCCTAAGAAACTAAATAAACTTTTAAATGCTATTCATTTGGAGTAATTACGTAAAATATTTCTGAAAATTGTAACGGTCTTGCAACGTTACATGTACCTTAAAAATATTACAGCAACAAAACCATGTATTAGGCACCATAAATGATAGTAATATGCTCCCTAAGTACATAAATGCACTTGTCCGTACACGGGTGTGTATGGATGTATGTGCATGGGAAGTTGAAATGTTAAATGATTTTGAAGAATATATGCATTAATGTATTTAAAAAAGAAACTAAATTCTGTAAAAGAGCAATATTTTTTTAATAAAACGGGCAAAAAATACTTGAAAATTGCGTGTCTAATTATTTATTATTAATTTATAACAAAAAATTTTATATTTTATATAAATTTTAAAACCAAGCATAACTTTTTTTATTTTAATTGAATTATTATTTTTTTTTTAAGCTGGTTAAACGTCCAGCGTTAATCGTTCGCGTTAAAAGAGCGTTACCGGGTTTCACGACACTCGGATCAACGAAAAAATTGCCAACCCGACAGCATTACCGCAAACTACAAACGAATATTCTATATGAAAAATTTTGTGCTAGAAGATGTATTTAAAGTGCTCTTTCCACGGACTTTGACATTTAGAAAGGCTTAAAAGTAGACGTTGGAATTATACGGTTTTAATCCGACAAAATATAATTATTTCGGCTATATAACCCTTTTTTGGATCAATAGAACAACATATAATGAGTCGACAACTCAAACACTGGCGGAAGAAAAGTCATGACAGTATCCAGCTTTTCGTTACATTATTAGCACAAATTTTTTATTAAAAGTCGAACCACTTAGCTGCCGAGGGCAGTTGCTAATTTACCGTACTTTCTTACTTTTTAGGTAACGCTTTCTTGGCGACTGACCTTCTTGTTTGTGATACCTGATAGTTTTGCTTTCGTTTCCTTTAGTTTTGCGTCAGTTGCTGCAGTCATGAACAAATTAACTACGACAATACACATTATCGTATTTAGTCTTGGAAACAAGAAATTATAAGATATAAATACAAATGTGCTAGTCTTGCGAAAATAAAATACTGGAAGAGAACCTGCTGGTACAATTCAGGTTAAAAAGGAGGATGTTTTTTTTTATAAAAGTGTTTTTAATGAACGCATTGCAGTGTTCTGACAGGAAGATACCACTTTTTACTTTACAGAGCGTTGGGCTGATTCGAATGTTTATCAAAACCGGAAAAGAAATTGATTTTAAACTTGCAAGTAGCTAACTATTTGTATTACATATTAATATGTTTAAGATGTTATTTATAAGCTTAAATTTTCAATCACAATATATTGTGATGTATATCTTTAAAGCTGTTAATATAATATTTAAAAATAATATGAATAGTTAATAATGCATTTCCTTCAATCCCACACTTATCATTTGTCAGCAATGCCGCCATTATGGTTGCATCGACACAGGGTGAACTTTTTAAAGTCCCAACTAATAACTACATTATAAAACATTTGACGAAAACAAATCACATCTCAAATACCTGTAAACACAAAATTAGTATTGAACCAAAAAATTATAGGACTCAAGGAAACACACACATTTTTTTTTGTGTTTCAGAAAGTCCTTACTAATGTACTGGACTGTTCCACCGGTATAATAGTCGAATACTTGTTAAAGGTTCTTACCGTTTTCAGTTGAAACAAAAACATTTTTACATGGATTTACTTACACGTCTGAGTCAAATATATTTATTATATTTACAAATGCGTTTGTAATTAAAATGTATCCATATAATAAAGTTTCTACTCATAGATGGCGCTCAAAACGAAAACAGAATGTGGACGATACAATTATTATTTTGCTTTAAGCATTACCCATTACTATAGAATTTCAGAACACTTTAACTGTTTGCAAATCATTATATATGTAAATGTGAAATGTATTAAATAATAATTGCAGTAATAAATAGTTTCAAATAATGTTTTTTTTTTTGCTTAGAGGCATAAAAATTTAATTGGCAACAACCCCAATTACTCGTGAAGTTGGCTGCAATTATTTCTATTTGCTAAAATCAAATTGAAACGGGAATCTGTATAAAGTGAGTCCAACTGAATATTATTTTACGCATTTCTATTAATATATTGTTATATTTAGTCATACAAGTGTTTCAAGAATTGAACTAATAACTAAAGTTCTTTAAAAATAAAGTTATTGCTTCCTAATTTGCTTTGTTACCGAAAAATTGTCAAATGGAGTGCTTTGAAAACAAAGAAGCGCGAACCGCTAGCTATGGTGACCGCTCTACAGAAGCGCCAAAGTTATTGAATTGCAGTGCAGTTAATCGTGCGGTATTAAAGGAATTGAATTCCAACAATGAAAGCAATTTGGTAAGCCAACAATCAACGTGTTTGAAATAGCGTAGCTCCTATAAAATAAAATCATTTTGTAACAAGTGTGTAGATTTTCCAGGAGGAAAAAAAAAACAAATTACTACATAAGTATTTCTCAACTGTATATTCAATAACTAGTGGCTATAATAATTCGGGTAAATTTTAGAATAGCATCTCCCGATTTCTTGGTTAAAATGTGTTTGTGGGGATAGTAGGGGCTAGATCAAGAAAAAAATTTCCGCTGACTTATGGGTTTTGAGATATTTGCATTAAAAGTTAAAAAATTATAATATTTAAAATGCGTTTTTCTCTGATTTATAATAAGTTTTACACTTATATCCGTTCTACACATTTTTGTTGTATTGCATATCGCAAAAACAAGTAACTTTAATCCCCCGAAATCGGAGGATGCTATTCTAAATCTTATCCACTAATTCAATTAATACTGCTTAATTTAAGGATTTGTATGCTTATTTTCATATCATGAAATAATACAGTTTGCAAGGTCAATATATTAAATATATGTCAAAAACAAATTAACTAAAGGCTTTTATAAATCTTCCAACTATGTGTATCCTATTATGCACGTCAATACATCCAGATGTCATTCTTTTCCCTTTAACACTTCAACTGTTGTTGTTGTTGAGGAATGACCTCTTGATGTTCCTAGGAAGCAGTTTTGGTCCAAGCGAAAGCATCCCAGCAGGAACTTCCTGGAGAGGAGTTCATTATGCTACTTAACTGGGAGTATACGGGCCTCACTATGTACATAAGGTGTTCGACGGGAGATATCAAGAGACAACCTGTCGTAGTCCGGAGTGCACTATTCTAACAAGTCTGTAAATATGCTCACTGTGGATTTATTGCGGGAGAGTATTAAGTACCGTGATGAGAAGAAGCGATAAACGTCAGAGAGATAGCCGTTTACCTTTGAACCCTTTATGTTTTATAATTTGAGATACAATAAGTTTGAACCTTTTATAATTATCTCAAAATAGTTTATGGTTATGAACCCGGATACATTCTAATTACATAGACCTAACTTTTGTGCTTCTATGATGTTCTTGTTGAACAAATATTGTTTGCTCGCTGTCACTGCCTATCAGACTTACAGCGGACTTTTTCTGGTGTGAATAGAAATTCAAAATGTCCGATTTCGGAACGAATTTATCACTTAAGAATATGATATAATAATTATTTATATTTTTACAGCATGAATCAACAATAGGACATGCACATATCATTCATTTACATGAATAGTGTCATAACTGAAAAAAAGGAATTTTTACTTTGAGCATGCAGAAATGTGCGCAATGTCATTGTCCATAGTATTGTGTAAAATTTGCATATTGATGCATAGAAACATAGAAAGATAAGAATGCTCAGCATTTATTCAATAAATTTTTAGTGTTTTCCTATATTTACTAAATATGAAAGCGCATGATGTATTTCGTTGTGTATTAAAAGAGAATGTTTTTCTTTTAATTTTTTTGTTGAATCTCTTTTCGTTTTTTTCAAGCAACGAGACTTTATTTTTTTTTGCATTTTTTTATTTTATATTAATGTACAATATCTTAAGATTATTCTGTGAAAATTTGAGAGCAATTAAAGCAAAATTGACGGAGATATACACTTGTAAGTCTCCGCCCTCCGATTTGATTGTGAGCGTCTGTGAAACTTTAAAGCGTTTTTCCCACAACTCACGTTTTCAAAGTCGCTGCCCCTCATAACTTCAAAACTACTGCACCGATCCTTTTGAAATTTTAAACACTATATCTGTACATATTTTACGAGGTAACGCTGGTAAGTTTTTTTGTTCATAATTTTGATTTCGCAATAACAACTTAGCCGATTTTTTCCCAAAAAACTTCGAAGTCTTCGAAAAAATTTAAAATTGGAATTTCCAAAAAACCCGTATAGCGTTATCAGGGGAAAAATATTATCTAACGAATGAATTTTCATTTTTTGATTTCGGATAATCCAGCAACGGGTTATGAGGGGCACCGCAATTCAACTTTTTTTTCGAGACCCGTCCGGACAATTGCTGCCATTGCCGTATTTTTTAATATTTCTTTGTAAAAAATTGATAAGACATTTTTCGAATGTCATACTTCAATGTGCCATTGGGTGGATAAATCAATTTTAACTGTGTCGTCAGGAAAAAAAAAAACACAAAAACATGGCTTTTTTCGTATGATTTGACCTGAACTGTAGATGGCGTCGTCAATGCTGGTTCAATGAAATTTTTATATTTTGTTCAAAGTGAAATTTTTTATGCAAAAAATAAGTAAATGGGTAAATTTATTTGTTTTAAATTATAAATTGTTATTACAAATGATATAACAGAGCTATTTTATGCTTTTATTTGTAAAATAACGTCAGGTTTGTTAGAGCTTTGAATAAGTTTACATTTTACATATTCTTTCTACTGTCGTCGGAAAATTTAAAAATATTTTTAAATTAGCGAGAGCGACAACTGAAAGCTTGCAGTCGAGTAGTCGTACAGCTGTCTAAATAACTGTGTCCATAAGAACGTGTGTATTTTGATATTTGAGAGAGGTCGCTTGAAGCCTGTCGCGCTCTATGTGTTCAGCACATAAAAGACAATGGAAAGCTTTAAACGGCTGTCGACTTTTTTGAATTATGCGACTTTTGAAGTAATGGAACTACTTGTTTTTGCGCTAGCCTAATTAGCTAGCTTTATCAGACAAATATTTTGATTTTGGGGATATATAACATAGTAAAATCATATGCGAAAGGCATTTTTTTGCTTAAAATTGGTTTACGCTGTTGTACATTGACTGAAAAAAACTGTATGCAGATGTTGATCATATTCAATAATATTTTTGTTATTTTAAAGTTCTGCCAACCTCATTTCACCTGCAGTTTTCGACGATAAAGTGGACGCGGCCGAATTTTATTAGCCATTGTATTTGTTTACTTCAGTTCTACGAAATTTTTGAATTATTTTTGAATTGTTCATTTGTATACAAATACAGGGTTTTCCAATAAGAGTGATTTGATTTGTTTTCAAAAACAAACAAACTATTTGTTAAGGAAATTAAAATGTTTTTTATTTAATGTGAAAACAGTCCATACAAATAAATTCTGAATGTAACATCATTCAAATGGCCTCCACGACTTCTTTGCCACAATCGACAGTTTTGTTTATTAACCGCACAACTTTATCATTATCGTTTTCAAGTTATTACAAGGCAAAGTCAGCAAATTCATGACGTTTAAGGTGGTTCTACGGCTTCAGTTCTGGCGTGAGAACAATTTTATACGGACGCAAGCCAAATTCCTTTATCAAAATCTGCCAGGTTGTGGTTTGAGACAGTCCTAATTCTTGGAAACGTTTAGGAATCGATAAATTTCCATGCAAAAGCGCACGAAAAGTTGCAATTGGAGAACGATTATTTTGATAATAAAATGAATAATTTAAAAACGTGAATATTATGAAAAATATTACAGTTCATGACATTAAAAATAGTCAAACGACTTAGAGTTACTTAGAAATCATATCATCCCTATTGGAAAACCCGGTACTTATATGTACAATATGAGCATATACATATGTATGTACGTATTACTTTCTTAAACGAAATTTACTGCAATTCTTTTTAGCAAATGGGAAGTCGGACCGCTGGGCCATAAAAAATACAAACAGTTCGCTCATAGTCGTTGTATGTATTCGCAATTCCTTTATTTTATTTTCTTTGCTATATATGACACACCATAAGTTGCGGTAGCGCTGGCGACGCTGCAAATGCCTTTTTAATAGGCAGTCCATTTTCGTATGTGCTTCCACTAAGCTATCGAACTTTTTACTTTATACACAAAAATCGAACGTTGGCCGGGAGAGTTGTGGACACAATGGAGCGAAGCGTTCTGAACATAGTCAGCCCATACGAGAAGTGAAATGCTACTTTTGTGTCTAAACCACGAGCAATGCGACTCCATGTAATTTTGTACAGAATGAAAGCATAGTATGAGTGATCTACAACGTCATGATCGCCGATGCTGCTACTGATTGTTTTGCTTTCATTAACGTTGTCGGCGTCCAATAACACCGCAGCCAGCCATGCCACCCATCATACTTTCTTGTCTGTCTGCCTGCCTGTCTGTCCGATCGTCCACCCGATCAAGCTCGTGCAGCTGGCAGTAAAAGCGCAGCAATCTTTTCGCTTTTCTTTCTACTATATAGCACGTAAAAACTTTTGTATGTTTGAGTAATATGTTTTTTTTTTGTTTTCTTATAATCGTTATTGAGTTGCTTCTGTCGTTGAACTTTTTTGCTATTTTACATTTTTTGCCAGTTGGTTGTAAGTTTTGACGGAAACGGTTATTCACCAAGTTGCAAACAGCAACTATCTGCATTTTCAGTTTTGAAAAAAAATAATAATAATTAATACCGCTAGTGTGTGCAATAACAAAATTAGTTGTTTCTTTTTGAAACAAATACTATATGCCTTTTCTAATATAAGGCAATTTTAAATGTGTTTCCGTAAATGTTAACAATATTTTCAAATACTGTTCAATAAAAGGGAGCAATGGGAAATTTAAGTGGAAAGCAAAGTTCTAAGGTACCTCCTGATGTGTGATTGTATATTTTCATTGTTTTTAATAACTGAAAATTGCAATATACGTATATTTTAATAATTGAAAATTTAAGTCATATATTTGTAAGATGGCCATTGGCACAATAAATAAAATAAACTGGTGAGAAATGCACGAAAATATGCACTATACTTTGTGAATAAATAACTTCCAATTGGAGTTACATGATATAGCCACTGTTTCGATTGATCAGTCACTGAAATAAATTTGAAAAAAAAAACAAGTTCTATCTGTGCATGAATAGGTTATCTATATGGCAGATTTTGTGTAAATAATAAATTATTAACAAATGTTTTGTTTACTAAATTAAAAAAAAAGTACTATGTATAACGACGTGCCACGAAATATTGTCAAGGCAGAAGCGCAATCTCAAATAATCAACTGATCGCCTATTCTTTGACCGCGCACATACACAAATGTGAAGAAAAGTTGATAATAAGTTAGTTCTAAGAAAAAAACAATAATAAAACGGTTTCTTATTTAGAATAAAAATTATTCGTCTATTATGAAATTTAAAAATTAAAATCAAACATCTGCAT
This sequence comes from Bactrocera tryoni, assembly GCF_016617805.1. Taxonomy (NCBI): domain Eukaryota; kingdom Metazoa; phylum Arthropoda; class Insecta; order Diptera; family Tephritidae; genus Bactrocera; species Bactrocera tryoni. The sequence goes on from NC_052499.1 coordinate 27,220,702, forward strand.
AAGTTGTCGCAACATTTTTAATAAAATCCGTTTTGTTAACGCGGTTTAAAAGTTGTAGAGGTGGTCAAAAACAAAAAAGACTAAAAAGAAAAAGTTCCGACTTTCACGTACATACATACATGACGCATTTGTATTATAAATAGACATTAAGGTATTCATCGGGAGGTTATAGAAATGCAGAAAAAGTTTAGACTTCCAAAGAATATAAACTTATTTGAGGGTCCGTTAATGAGTGCTTTCACTGTACATTGAACCGTAAAGCGTTATAAACCAAAATAATAGAAATTAATGGCAACTTGGATATTCCTGTCACTTGTTGCTAAATAAAATAAAATGTACCAAAGTGATTGAATTAAAATACATAGGGCGACCGCCCGCTAATGTTCAAAAAGTAGTTGAGCAAAAAGAAAACTTCAACAACCGAATTTAAGTAAAGATTAAAATTTAGGCTTGCCTTTTACATACATACATACATATACATATGTACATGCTTGCTCTAAATATACATAGGTACGTTGATTGTGAAATTAACTAATTGAATTTATTTTTACACCTAAAGGTATTTTTTAATTAATTACAATATAATTGATTGCAATGCATTTTTAAGAAGTAAATATGTAAATATTAATAAAAGTATGTGATATTGTTTCGATTTACATACATAGTATAATTTTGTACCAGCAGGCTCCTCCCTTAATGTAATCTCTTGTCACAATATACCCAACTTTCCGCCTAACTTAATCCGTTAATGTTGGGCAAAAGGTTTTATATTTTACTGAAATGAAGTGAATAGGTTTGCCAAAGCATCTACAATTTGGTCCAAACCCTATATCCTAATATAGCAATTTTTGATTTGCATAGCTTTTGCCTTATTAATCAATGTGACCGAGTTAATATACACATGCGTCCACGCACAACTTACCACCATATTTTCCTCAATTTTTTCGTTTTCTCTTTTAATTTTAGTAATAATAGTAAATTATATTAAGTTACCTGAATATATTTATGGTGGTTTAAAGAATAAAATACAAAATAGCCTTTCTTTGCTTATACTCAAGCGTTTTACTTTATTGTTTTTAAATTAATAATGCGACTAAACTTTGTATTTAAATTTAAACAAATTTAAGAAAACATTAATTTTAATTACAGCTAAGATAAATTAAAAAAAAAATTAAGAATGGCTAATTTTTCATCGCGTGTCAGTCTTATATGTCATTTGTAAGCCTCCCTAACTTTTAAATGATTTAGTGTAGAACTGAATGTGTTTTGTTTTTTATATTTTATATTTTTGATATATAACTAACACGTCACTATCTATAAAAATAAATAAAAATTCGATACCGAAAAAAGTACTGCTTTTAAGTGTTGCCAAATATGCGTAACACTTAAAAAATTTGAATGGTAAGTTGTGGGTTGCCGCTGGTGTATGTTAATAAAATACCAAATATTGTTTTTATTCATTTACTGTCTCGTTGAAAAAAAATGGTGAATTCTTTCTTTAATATAAACTTTAGCCAAACCTGAAAGTATTTCTCCGGTTTTGGACCCTCTAATTTGGTTTGGTCACCCGAATTTAGCCCATCCCTACTAATTTTCATATCCGTTTTCTATTTTTCCTTCAATTGACCACTGTTTTGCTACTGTGCATATAAACATACACATACATATGTATGTATCGAATGTAAAATAAAAATAAACCAAATAAGAACAAATCAACCGAAATAAAAATTTGAAAATTGGTGCATAAACACATTAGAACCCAATGAGCATTCTAGCAGTTGCAATACAACAATTCTCAATAATGTGATCTTTCTCTACACTAGCGTGGGCAGACACCGCGTATAAATTGGAACAAAAAAAATACTATCGTGGCCTCCAGTTCGTGTGCCCACACTTTTGTAATAATTGCACATTCATGCGGCCGCTACCCTCAATCTCTTGCTCTCTTTTCCTGAACAGCTGTGCCTAGGCTTTTGTGTTTTAGTTGTTCTCTGTGTGCAAGAAAGCCCCAAGTATCATTTACAAATATGCTTCTGGTATTGGACCACGGCAAAAAGACTTCTCCACATAGCCTTTCACTCATATGCTTCGCTCTGGTTCTTGGCTCTGGCTCTTCATGTTTGTGTTGACTTTTGTGTATATTTTATTTTTGTTGTTGCGTTTTTTTGCTGCAATGAAAATTTCTTGCTTGTCACGAGGATGCAATACTGCGACGCTTGTCTGCTCGATATTGTAGTTTGGTGCTGCTATATTTAGCCAACTGATGCCAATGTGTAAATTTTATTCTTTTTACTTGTTTTACCTGATTTCATTTAATTTCTGACGTTGGCGCGCCTCTTTCGTGGCCTATGCGCTTGCTCATTTTGACAGGCGACTTTCAACTGTGTTTATATATGCACATATTGTAACAATGTATTCTGTCCGATCAAATTGTATACATTTGCCGGCTACAAAACGGTTTTTATTGCTAACACTGAGAAAGTTCAAATATACAAAGGGCTTGGAGGTAGACTAATTCCAAAGAGAATAGCACCAATACGTTTATTCCAACTTTATACGAGATTGATAAAAACTTGGTGAATTGGGGGACCGGACCTCTCATGTCTCTTGTTGTTGCCCGAATTGGAGCCCTAGTAGTTTCAAGCAGGCTGATGGTTTTATATAAAAAGTTTTCTAAATGTTGGAAATATACTCTATAACCGGGCAGCGAAGTTAGTACCCAGTTTTGACGTGATGTTATAAAATTTACCCGTAAAAGCATTGAAAGAAATTATATTCCTAACACTTGGTATATTTTGAACATGTTTCTTCGAAGGTTAAACAAGATGTAACTCCATTTAAGTTGTTTGAAAGAATTAAAATTGTCATATATTAGCAATCCTTAGTATTTCGCTTTCTTTATTCCAAAGTTATGCGCCATGATGTCACACCGAACGCGAAAAGATATGCCACCAAATGCATATACATATGTATGTACATATATTAAAATCAAATCATAACACAAACAATATTACAATAATTTTTCAATTTAATTAGCCCTCAACACTCCTTGCTCCCTAACACTCAACCCATATTGTTGTATTATTGTAATAGTGCAGTTCACCCCTGTCTGCTTTACGTAGTCTTTTATTGCACTCACTTATGCGCATTCCAAGGTACATGCACCCATGTCATTTGCGCTGCACTTATTAGCACCGGCTCCATTTAATAGCTTGAAAGTGCTGCAAGTGTTACTCTCTACATGGTGACGCTTTAGAGCGCTTCAACTTCTTGGTCATGGATTGCAGCGCATTTCTTCTGTTGCCTCCGTTCTTCTGAATGCTCATTTTTCTGCATTTTATAGCGCATGTGTGTGTATGTGTGTGGGTATGTGTGGTATCTTATAATCAGAAGACAACCAAGTCACTCCCACCTCTCGAGAAACCATTGACTGGCGGTTCGCCTGCTGTTGTACATGGTTATTCGTTGTTGCACCATGTTGTCGGCTGTATCACCATCGCATCGCATTACACTACATTACAATTTGTGTTGCGCGTAATAGTTTTGGATTTTTGTGTTCGTTCATTGTTGGTATTTGGTTTTTTTGGGAAATGCTAATTCTATGAACTAGTTTGTGTGCTTTAAGTGGAACTAAATATGCAAATTTTTGTCGATCGAAAACTTATTGAGTGGATATAAATACATATATGTAGTATATAGTATACGTATGTATATGTTAAATGTGAAACTGAACGCAATCTGTAAAATTCTGTAAACTTTATTAAGTGTCTGAAGCTAAAAGACTAAGAGGTAAGAGGTTTATATTACAATATTTTTCTCTGTTTTCGAATTTATTTGTTATTAATAATAGTTATTTGCTTATGAAAGTGAGTTTACATTACTGAACAAATAACGCATCGCGTTGATAAAATTTTAATTGATAACATTTTTAGTGAGAACCATTGTCCATGAAAAATAATTTAGTACTTTGGGTAAAGGAACTGAAAAAACGTTGATGTCAACTCCAATAATGATTTCAGTTTAGTTAGAGAAATAGTATTAGGCAAAGAAATATAGATGTCTCGATAGTTTTCATACTTTTAAGAAATTTTTAAGTTGGCGTATATATTCCTAGCCTCAGTTGTAAAACATTTAAAATTCACAAGCCTAAATGTTTAACATGTTTTATAATTTAATAAATCTAGCCATGGGCGTCAAGTAATTAAGAAGTGCTTTCAGCTACTGTGAAACTACATATCTGCTAGAATAGAGAAAATTACAGTCAGTATGCGTGTCGTTCCGAAAAGGTATGAGTGGATTTCTAGAGGATAGCAAAAATATGGTATATAACCTATGATATGGGATACATCAGATTACTCGTGACTTAAAAAGCAACTCCAGCCCTTTGTCCGAATATTTTAATATGCAGAGACATAGACAAAAAATCCGAATATAATAATTGCATATTTGTAATTAAAAAATAAAAATTTTCGGTTTTATTGTTATTGTATCTAATGATTCTCTTAAACATCAATCAAGCTGCAATAAATATACATCTTTATATATGTACATATATAAATCTTCTGACCGTGTGTTTGTAATTGAACTGCTCCTAAACGGCTGGACCGATTTTGATGAAATTTTTTGTGTGTGTTTAAGGAGATTCGAGGATGGTTTCGATTCATAATTTGGTCCACTGTAAAATGTTTTTTTAAATTAGTTTTTCATTTGTAATTATAGCTTGCGCTACCATCGCAGTATCCAATATTCAAACCTTAAATTGGAGTAAACGTGCAATAAACAAAACGATACAAAAGGCGACATCTCTAGACAAGTTTTCATAATGTGGACAGAGTTGTTCGTTCTTAAGTAATAAATTGGGTGATTCAATACATCTATGGGTAGCTATATCTATATACATATAAAAAAGAAAGTTGTGTTAGTTGCACCATTTATAACTCAAGAACGGCTAAACCGATTGGCTGAAAATTAGTGGAGAAGTAGCTTAGAACCAGGGTAAGGACATAGGATACCTTTTATCTCTTTATGTCAAAATTTAATACAACTCATAAATACAAAAATTATATTTCAAATAATAAGCATTTGTTTAAAACTTATGTTTGTAGAAATCATTTGAATATATGCGTACAATTATAAACAGATTCTTCCTCAAAAATAATACTATTGCTAAGTAGTTGGAATAGTAGAAAGGAACTACATCCAAATACGCGGTAAAATAGATTATAACTGGCTCGGTAATCAGACTTTGAGTATGTATTATACCACGTGCATCCCAAAAGACTGATATTATAACCTTTTCAGCCGACTTTTTCGTCTTTCCACGCCTGAGAACCGGTTCATCATGTACAGTCCACTAGAATGACAGTCGATTAGACTTCAGTGGGAAATGATGGAGTTATGTTTCTATTGTCACACACTGACGCAAAATTCGGTTTTATTATGATTAAAGAGCACTCAAACACTTCTCAGAATCAGTTATTCGTTGTTTTTGTTGGATTATGAACTTGCGAGGCACCCATTTTGCACAGTGCTTTCGCCTCTTTAAGCTTAGGAAATATCTTTTCATCTATGGATTTCCCTGAGCCCAAATTCAGCAGTATTTTCCCCCAAAAAGCAATGCTTTATTAACACTCGGAATGTCGTATGATCCATTTTTTTTAAAAACTAGCACAAGTTGTTTCATAAAAATGCTATAGACGTATGTCATTAACTAATAGTTATAATCCAACTAATAGAAATCATATAGATGGTAGTAGTAGTATTATCTATGTATCAGCCACAGTGAAGCGGCGTGAACGGGTCCTCTAGTACCTATATAGAAACGATCAAATATGTTGAATAGCGGAACCTTTCAACCGTTAATTTACGGTTATTTGAAAATGCGGAGAATTTTATAAAAATTAAACTATGATACATTTTGTAATAAAGCTCATTTTTTTAATAAATGAGCGATGAGGGAAATTGCATCTGTTGAGCTTGACCAACAGTTGACCGACGATAGGCTTTCATGTGGGGATCATCTCGAATAAGTCTTGACATTTTTCTGGTCGTTGTATCAATAACCCATGACCTAATTATTTAGTTTCGAAGTGAATTTCTGCAAATGCGTTCGCGAACAGTTTTTATGGCTGTATTAGTTCAAACCACGCAAAGACGACCACTTCTTTTTCTGTCATCAACTGTAGACGTTTAGTACGTAGTATTAATAGTACGGTAGACAAATATTCTGAAAATATTAAAATAAAAAAAAAAAAACTTAAACGCGATTGTACCGAAGTAATAATACCCTTCACAAATAAATGTCCTTCACCCTAAAAGAATTAAGAAATTGCACCGTTGCATTAGAGAAAAACCCATGCCAAATTTCGTGAAGATATCTCCTCTAATGAAAAAGTTTCCAAACAAGCACTTGATTCCGCTTGTTCAGTTTGTATGATAGCTATATGCTATAGGTAACCGATATGCACAGTTTCTTCGGAGAATGCACCATTGATTTAGAAAATAAACCATGACACATTTCGTGACGATATCTCGTCAAATAGAAAAGTTATATGTTTGTACTAGATATTGAAAGTCCCAGTCTAACATAGTAAAGCTCGTTTTTTGGCAAAATACGTTTGTTTTATTCAACAACTGATTTGTGACACGACGCATTGGCTTAGTGAAAAAGGACTTTCTTTTTCTTCAAAAGCGGACATTTTTCGGCGATTTCGTCTCTCAAACTGTCCAATAACGCCTTGTAATAGTCGCTGTTGATGGTTCTTCCTTTTTCAAGGTAGTCAATAAAAATTATTCCAAAATACAGATGCCTTAAACTTGCCAACCGACTGTTGCCTTTTTCCATGTTTTGAAGCGGGTTCATCGTGTGCAGTCCACTCGGATGACAGTCGATTGGACTTCGGAGTAAAGTGATGCTGCCATGTTTCATCCATTGTCAAATATCATCGAATCATCAATCCCTCGTTGTGTTTGTTGTACAGATCTTTCTCATACCCAAATATTCGTGAATTATATGTATGATGTAAACGTCCAGTTGATATCTAAAGAGTGCATGCTATATGGAATAGCTTCACTTTATGTGCATCTAAAATTATTTATCTGACTTTTTTGATGTTTCTTAGGTAACAACCTCTTTTGAGTATCCCCTGAGTTCACCGACTGCAGTGCTCATTCCACCATGTCAAAACTTAGTATACTAATCCTTGTCTAGAAACATGCTGTCAAGCCAAATTCTTGCTTCAACTGTATTTTTGCCCTTCAAAAAGCGATTTTTCTATTATTGTTGCAACCTTTCTGCCTAAGTTAAAATAAGATTTCGTATACAAATACATAGTTCAATTAAAATTTACTTACTCTCTTAATAAAAGAAAAATAAATAAGTATCTATTTTATTATCTGCAATTTGTGGAACTGTGCATTCGAAAATTAATTAATTAGTCAATTTTCGAACATTAGACCAACCCCTTTTTCATTACAAAGAATATATACATATGTATGTTTGTATGTATGTACATGCCGAATTTGCGAATGAAAATGAATGAATGAACTCACGAAGCGGTGCTGATAATAAAATTTAACGGCAACCATCAACGGTGGAAACACAATTGCGGCATCCACAACAAATTAGTCTCACTGATCTGTTTGGCGATCAACGGCGCGATGTGATTGTACATAAACATTAGACAAGTGTTGTTGTTGCGAGAAAGAAAGCTGAAATAAGCAAGAGATCAATCAAGAGCAGCACAAATTAAAGAAATAAAGAAAATCGTGGAAAATTTCAATTCGATTTTGAACTTTTATACCAACATACACAACTACAGTGAAAGGTGCTTGTTGATCGTAATTATCGCACGACAACGGCGCAATTAATAACTCAGACTGAGCAGCTGGCGAACGCCCGCACTTGCGCGCCACAGGAACAGCCTCCTCGAACATCTCTCGAATAGTTCGTTTGTCTGCTTACGTTCAATTGTGGTCGCGCTGTTCGGACCGTCGCATATAATTGTGTTTACTCGAGTCCAAACTACACATATACATATGTACATCCCATACATAAGTATATGTTCGATCATATAAAAATACTCTGAATATTTTCGTTGAACTCACAGACAAGAAGCAACACCATAATTTTCAAAAATTGATATTTCTGTTTGAAGTAAAGAACTGAAAAAAACTAAATAATTGTATGAAAATAAAGTAATTTGAAATTATTTTAAAAAAGTAAAAGTGTTGCCGACGATCGCTACAAAAATTTTGACAAAGTTAATGGTGCATGCAGCAGTGATCCTCGGATCGCACAATATTTTTTCATTACGTGATTCTTTAACCTTTTTTGTCGTGAAAAAGAATAATTTGGCGAGCAATTTCGGCGGCATACGAGGGCGTGCCGCCACGCACTACAGGCGTTAACGTAATTGTCGTAAATCAATCGTGCGTGCTAAATGATTTTGGCAAAACAAAACAAATAATTCAAACCAAATACGCAAATATAGTAACACCAACGGCACCATCCCGCTTAAAAAAAAAACGCATTCAGCTAAATTTTAAGTTGTCACAAGCTACCGAAATCAAAAGCTCTTGTACTATAAAATTCGCCACCACATACAATGGAGTTCATTTCAAATCTTATAAAACGACCAATAAGTTTGGTGCGCAGCGATTCAATGCCACCAACGTCAAACGAGCCAGAACAAGGTACGAGTAATTCACGTCCTATCACACCGAAACAAACTCCGTCACCATCACACTCGCCATTATTGACCTTTGAACGAGCCACCACGCCGGATCCACTACAACAACATTTAGTCAATTCGCTGATGGTGGCATCAAATATAATGGACGCAATAAATGGACAAGATGAATTTCGCCCCATTGCTGTGGCAACAACAACACGTGCCTCTTCACCAATTAGTCAATCGCCTACACAGGCACAGTCACGTTCTTTACAAACAAGCACCAGTAGCAATGCCAGTGCTAGTGGCAACTTGAATCCTCCGTCTAATAGCGTTGGCAGCACAATCGAAGAGTTGCTCATAGAAATCAATGACAATTTAAGCAAACAAGATGATCTACATACCGCCGGTGCACTGAGTCAACATCATTTGCCGAATCGACCATTATCATTATCACCAACTGCTTTGACGCAGGCTTTGGCGACTGAGGTATGTGACATTACGTGACACCACAGAATTCATGCCATATGCATTCGTGCGTTCTAATTAGTTGCTAATTACAACGTAATCTATGTAATCTGTTCGTTTGTTGTGATCGAGGTTAGTGTGTCACTGTTGGTTGGAAGCTTTCAAGTGAAAGATCAAAGTTATCAGTGAAAGGAGTGAGCACATTCAATGCTGTCAGCGCATAAAAAAGACTGCAGTTGCAAACCTGTGGCATATGTTCCTATTTGTGGGCGTTCTTTAATGTATTATTCTGAAAACAATTCTATATCTTTATTATTTGTATAATCGTAAATTTACAGAATTTTCGTTTTAAGCGCGTACATTTTTCAAAATCAACTAATACTCAACTCAAATCTTTACAAACGCGCCGACGTGACACCCCTAAATAAAGCGGCAAATTTAGGTCGAATTCTCACTTAAATTCTAAAATTAATGCAAAATAAATGAAATGCAAAACGAATTAATTGATTAATAATACTCACACATCCATTTGTACAAGCATTAAACATCACGCGTCAATAAATTTTTCAGAAAAATTACAATATTTCCGTTATCTGCTGCGATCTTCACTGCATAACGGTCTGTCAAAATCGAATTTTTTAGCGCTCAACTTTGCGCCGCGTTTTTTTTTTTTGTTTTGGTAGGCGCCATACAAAATTTATGGGCATGATAAATATGGGCCACAAAACCAAGTTATCTACGAAGAGGCTGCTAGGGTTTTCAGGGGAACATAATAGTGTATGAGATGTCTTCTGCATTCTATTTTGTGACTATGTGGTGTAAAATCCAGAGCACTTGCTCCTCCAAAGCGTTAAAAACAAAAATTTCTGCTAGCATTTTGCTTTAAATGTAATATAATCTAATGTAAAGCAATTTTGATTTATCTGATCATTTTTTTCCACTTTTTATTAAACTTTACCAAAACATTTTTTTTACATAGTAAACTTTACCAAAACATTTTTTTTTACATAGTAAATGGGTCAAATGTACATACGAAAACTGTTCGGGATAGTTTTTGCTCACTTTTTCTTGAAAAAATGCTTTAAGTTCAATTACTATGTTAAGAAAAGCACATTAATTAGCCGTATAGATTTTAATGGACAATTCTGCATCACAAGCTATTGTTTTCTTCTTTATAACCAACTTCTGTCTCTGAGTGATTTTATCTATTTTAAACTAGCTATCAGGGGGTTAATTTGCAAAAATGTAATTAATTAATGGCATGTAATATTTTATACTAACTGATGAGGTTGTATTTGCATTTGTATATAACTAAACTTAACCAGAGCGATTCGAATACATACCCATTTAATAGTCGTTCAATAATTATCTTTGTGGCCTTTTATGCCGCGTCGTGGTTATTTTGTGGTGTTGGTCAGTTATGGTCACAGAAACTAATATAATAGTGTTCATATTACTAGCAGAGTTCATAAAAATAATAGTGAAACGACAACAGACTTAGAATCCACCAAAACAAAAGGATCAATATTTAACTAAAATAAAATAATAGATCAACTAATATTTGGTCTTTTGGCCTTGTTTTACATCTTTATACGAAATACCCTTGTTCCGTATTTTTTTTATTTATTTGTATTGTTTCTTATCGTGTTATAGGTTAGATCCTTTTTCTAACTTTATTTATATTTTAAATGATATGTATATACATATTAACATAAAGTCAAATAAAAAAATACATTATTTTTGCATTATATGGAAGGTTTTATTCAGGATAGTTATAATGATACGATTTAGGTATATACATTTGTTCGATAACTTGCTGCCCTTTTGAAGGTGATTTCATAATGCCACTATCATAAAAACTCTCGTCCCTATTGGCAATTGTTCTCTTCGGACAGACCAGTTGTTGGCAGTGATAAGTTATTCCGTGCCAATACCAATAAACAGATAGCAAAACCTTCTTGACCGTCAATACTATTTTGGTTACAGTTTGCGCCGTTTCACCTCGATTTGGCCACAACCATTTTCGCTTGAAGTTGTCGTAAGTGAGCAAGTTTTGTTGCGATTCAACGGCAATTCACTGATATAAATTTGGTCCATGAGGTTTTTTGGCCTTATTCAAATGATTCCAAACAATTACCGAAACGAAATTGTCCAAACCAATGTTGTGATTGAATATCTGTATCAGAGAATGAAGAAAAATCACAAAACTGTCTGAAAAGTTCTTTAGTACGAAAACGTACATATCTTTCTAACTTCATGTAACGTAACCCGATCGCACTTATATAACGCGAGGCACTGGTAATAATATGTAATACAAGTGAAAATTCAAGCAAATGGAAGCACACAAAGTATTAAAAATATGTTTGTTTTTTATGTTTTATGTTCATAACTATTGTTGTTGTAAGAAATTTGTTTGGTTTTGCCATAAAGTTGAAGAGTATTAAATACCTTTAAAAAAACTAATATGTTATATTATAACACAAAAACTTAATAAAACAAGCAAGCTTTTGATGCTGCATATACAGGCATATGCTTTACAGTCGAATATATGTATGTACATATATATAAAAATACATATCGACACACATATTTATGGATAATATCAAATGTTTTCAAGATAAATTTGTTGTGCGTAATTTGAGTTCGATTTATTATAAATTCGCATTTTGAATTAGGATTGTTTTTTCAATAATACAATAAATAGCAAGTTTTTGTTTAAAATCTTACAATATACAATTTATGTGATGTCTTATACTTTCAATATTTTATACACGACTGTAAATATCCACTCGCAATACGAGTACACATGAGTGTTACCAATACACGTAAAATGCTTTGTGTGACTTTAACCTTGTATTGCATTTGCTAATTGAATTTCGAGTACATTTTCCCGCCAAAAAAGTAAAAAACAAAAAAAGAACGTTCACTTCGGTTGCACCGGTGCTAGAACACCCTTCACAAATAAAGAAGTTCCCATACAAGAACTTGACAATGATCGTTCAGTTTGTAAAGCTGCTATATGCAGACTACTATCCGATCTGAATAACTTGTTCGGAGATTAATGTCGTTGCCTCACATAAATCTAAAGCACTGGCTCGAGTATATACAAACATATGAATATGGCTAAATCGACTCAGCTCGTAGAGCTGTTATTTTAAACGTCATCCGACGTTTTCATCTGGGTGTTACAAACGTCATGGCAAATTTAATATGTCTTGTTCAGGGTATAACAAAGCTTGCGCTGTTAAAATGCGCAAAGGAAAACAATAGGTTAATACAAAATAGAGGGAACTAGGCACACATTTGACTTAGTGTGAGCAAAGCCAAAAAAATGCAGTCTATACACATACACTTGTAAATATCGTTTTGCAAATAGGCCGCCATAACAGCCAGACGCCACCGCCAATTTACTACATAACATATGCATATATACATATACATACATATATGTACACACATCTCATGTTAATTGCATTTTGCTACAGAAAGGCAAGACTGTGCCTCTAAAGTGTATCACCATGAGTGACGGTACAAAGAAGATGTTACGGGCGGTGGTGCCCAGTCTAGGCTCAGTGAACTGAATTGTGTTGGCAGTTGGCGAGTTGCCTGCGAAAATCACACGAAATGCAGATTTTAAATTTACATAAAAACCAAAAAAGCGTATTAATTTGCGAAATAGGCTACACAAATTGCGTTTTATTTTATATTCAAAACTATCAGTAGCGACACGACAACTCTAAGTCATAGACACATGGGTGAGTGTCTTTTGCTTTGGTTATTGCAACAATTGCTTGGTGGCTGCTGCGCCACAAGTTTATTTTGAAAATTTCTAAACTAGCAAGTCTCGCTGCACCTGCCATAGCCTGTTTGTGTTTTGATTTTTCTTTTCATGTCTGCAATGCGCACACCTAAATTCGCACACAATATCATATTTATAAATTTCACTGTCAAAAGCGTGTAAAAAATCGAGGAGGATGCAACACTCCTGCTGCACTTGGTGGCTTTGTTGTGTAGTTCATTTTCGAAATTTCTTCACGGTCGCACACACGTGAACTTCACACATTAACTAGCTCTTGACATTGGAAAAGTTTTAATTTTTATTTTGGCTTGATTTCATTATTTACTCGTGTTTTATTTTATTGCAGTATAACGCAGTTTGCTCGAAAAACGCAAATCTCAAAGCCACGCCCTCAACGCAATCCACAGAGTCATTGTCTTCATCGCCGTCGCTACTAAAATCAACTGCTATGGCACCTGTGGCTGATAGCGTTTCTACGACATCTATTACAGCCACCGAAACTGAGCCGAAAGCAGAGCCTTTCGGTGGGCCTACTCCAGTATCGCTTAAAACGGGTGCTAATATAGATATTAAATGCGGTATGCAATACTAAATTAAATTTTGGTTTACTATTTTATTATTCTCATTTTTTTGCAGAGGCAGCCAGCGATTTGATTGAAACAAAAACACCAGAAATGCTCACAGCGCTTAATCTGAATGCGGAAGGTAAGCATATACACAAAATTAGTTTCACAACTTATCCTCCTAAGCACTTTTCCCAAGTCAGCCAGTTTAAAACTACAACAATCTGCATAAAAATGCTATCCTTTTTCTCAAATTATTAGGGCACTATTGTTGATATGTTGATGAACCTATTTATAAGAGCTGTTCCGGTTCGCCTGTGATATTGTTTTTTAAATACTTTGGGGCATTCTGCTTTAATCGGTTTGAATCGATTAAAAATTCGAGTATTTTCCGGTTATGTAGAAACGGCTAATGTCGAAACTATTATTCTGAGGGAGCCTTAAGTATTTATATTTTTTAAATTACAAAACACTTTTATGGATTATAAATATGTTGGCTACAAAGCAATGTTTATCGTAAACTTTTTGGAAATGCAAATCAAGGCAACACTATACTGCTAACACTATAAATTTACCAAAATAAAATCCATTACTTTTGATATGGGCCCTTTAAATATTTTTAAGTTTGTGTTTTTTAGTATTGAGTTCTTTCAATCAATTCTGCTTGTGCTTTTTCGAGTATTTATTCTCGAGTTGAGAAGTGGTGATACTCAGGTAATCCCTCGATCCTTCTTGGAATGTAGCAATATGCAATTAATTATACATGATTTAGAAATTTATGAATAACTTATAATGTTTAACTTATTTTATACATTTTAGATCGCGCAAAACTAACTTTTGAAGACGGTCTTATACCAACATTAACAGCAGCCATAAGTGAGCATGTAAAACATGATGGAAAAGGTAAGCCATGTTTTTATACAAGCACAACATTACCTTCACTCTTTTGCATTTGTTTTCATTTAAATGCTTTTAGGTGACTCAAAATCGGCTCAACATCTGAAGATACAACTTGAACCGGACACCGCTGCCTCATCGGATAATGAAACCTTCACAGAATGTCAGTCCTACCAAATCGCGTCTGCTAACGATTATGGTTTTATAGCGGATGAATATAGTTTTGAGAACTCCGAACTCGAATCATACTTTAGTGCTGCTAACTCAAGAAATGCTACACTCACGACAGGTGAAGCAGATCCTTTAAGTGTCACTATAAATAAAACGTCAGAACAGGATGAGAGTGAACAAGGTGACTTGCAATCACTGGTCTCAGCTATAAGTGGTGACGATTTATTAGCAACGCACCAACATCCATTAGATGTAACCTTCGATGAAGAACCAATGGATGTGGATGAGAGTTTTACTCAGTTAAAACAAAATGTAAGCGTTGAAGCATGCCAGTTGCATACAACTAATGTCGGTGTTGATAATGAGTCAACTTCGAAAACAGCAGAGCCTGAAGGTGTTGTTACTAATGACGAACAGACGGAGTGTAAGCAACTAAATTGTACTAAAAACGAAGCTGTACCCAAAAATGCTGCGATGCCTAAGCTTGAGACCGAGTTAGAAATTACACAATCAAAACTGGAGTTGTCACTAAACAAAAGTATTGAGATACCCACATCAACAACGCAAAAGAACAATTATGAGCACAATAACCTAGATATCAGTAGTACTGAAACTTTTTCGGAAGTAGCAGCCGATCTTACTCAAGCAACAATTGCTACGACATCATCAACTTCGATTCACTCCGCAAATACCAGTTTACATCCCATCGAAGAAGAGTTATTGAAATATAAAATTCCAGGTAAACAAGAATTCGGTAAGTCCTGGACTGGTTCACAAAATGCACTGAATCTGACAGTGGATATGGACTCATCAACGCATAGCAATAAAAGTTCCGCTTCCTCACCAAGTTTCCCTATAAAACATAAGGGAAACTCACTCAAACAATTTCCACGCTCGCCCACTGCAGCCGTGCCAAAAAGTATGACATTCTTAGAAAAATCGGAATACACTGAGCGTATTGAAACAGAACGTAAAAAATCTACAGCCAGTGAGCCGAAGCTGGAGTTATTCGGTTCACGAAAAACATCGACAGTCGACGAAAAACCAACACAGCATGCAATATCGGAAAACCTTGCTGCAAGCATTACCAGCACTACGGTATGTCCAAATGAGTCTATTAATGATGAAATTGCGTCAACAAAAGTGAATGGCAAAACAGCAACGGACGCAGTTACACCTTTAACAAGTGCTTCTTCCATAGACAGTTCAGATAAACGTCGTACATATAATGTAACGGCTCCGGTGGCATCTTCCTCTGAAATAGAGAGCGTGACTCAAAAATGTGTGAATGATCACGATAATCGACGCACCTTTAATATGCCTGCCGCACCACAAGCGCCAAGTATCGATGGACAAAAATCTGAAAGAGACGACGACAAACGACGTACCTTTAATATGCCTGTACCAACACAAGAAACAGACATTACTATACAAAAACCAGAGAATGAGGGCAATAATCGACGAACTTTTAATCTTATGGGCTCAGAAGATGTAATAGAGGAGAAATTTTCAAGCGAAAATAATTCTGATACAGCCGAGAGGCCTCGTACTTACATTGTTACTGAACCAACATTTTCGATGAGACCAAATAGTGAAGGAATAAATGTGCCTATGGACATAGACGACACATTACCTACAGAAGCTGGTCAAAGCAACACAACACAATCCCGAACACCGATGCAGTCCCCCACAACAACTGTTTCTAGTTCGCCACCAATACCGACCTTACAAAATCGTATTGGAAACACCATTCCAACAAACACCTCACCGCCAATACCGACACTACAAAATCGGGCACGAAATGACCAAACCCAACTTATTATGGATGATGATGCCTTTAAAGTGCCACTACCGCCATCACCAGCATCATCGACGGCATCACCACCAATAGCTACCATCCATAAACGACCGTCTATCCATGCGTACAAAAATGCGGAAGATGTCGTTGAAGCGTTATCCGCCAAAGAGCAAACCAAACGCGATGCCAGTGATGAGAAGGATGTGTTCGCTGGCAATTGTACACCCTCACCCATGGAAGAGCAGCCATCTTCAACAAGCAATTTTGGTAATTTCGACTCTAATTTTAACGTTGATATGGATCAGCAAGAATTTGCAAGTGAGCAATTTGAGAATGGAAATAATTGTGAGTTTTCGTTGTTATCTTTTACCTACTTAATACACTAACTTAATTAACTGTCTAATTTACTGACTTTTTCGGAAATTTAAACCTCACTGCTAACCGCCATTTCTTAATGCATGCACTTACATACCATATATGCAATACCACCTACCTATACGTCATAATTGTAGTCGACTCGCCATTTCTTCATTCAAATGTGGTCTGTAGTTCACGTGTGTTACATTTCATTGTTGTTTTCCCCTTCATGTAACATTTTTCGCTAGTTTTTACCACTGTGTTTTAAAATCGCTTTGCTAGCAACCCACGTCCAATTTCATATGCACTTCACCTTAGCAACTCCTTCCTACAGCACATTCGAATTGCAATGGCAAATAATAAACATCAACCGGTATTTTCTGTTTGCTATATACATGTGCATGTATGTATATGTGCATATTGGCCCGATCACTGCTGCATGCCACACAGCTTTTGATTTCAACGCATCCCCACATAAAAACAAATCAAGGCCATGACTGCAATTGAAGAGCGAATGCGCTACAAAGAAAAACTGTCAAGTTACCTACCACTCTTTTCCCGGTTTTTCCTTCTTCATTGTGGTAGTTGGTTGCAGGGCGGTTCTGACCTTCCGCTAGCACAAGCAGGCGCGTTTGAACTTGAAAGCGAGAGAAAAGTCCACAGCTAATTTACATATTTATTAGGCAGGTCATGCGGTTGTCACGACACCAGACCAAATAAATACCTTCACTCAAGTCAGGCGCTTGTGGGGTGAAAGGTAGTTTTTTTTTTGCGAAATACATAGAACAGAATGTAAAAAAATTAAAAATAATATAGTATATCAGTATTGTTATGTGTATATACAGCCTTATATATTATAAATAAAAAATTGTAAATCCTTCGCAAAAAATTAAACAAATTTTAAATAATCTTAATATGCATACTATATTTATATTCAGCGTTTGAAAAGCTACGCTACTCCCGTAGCATTTCATCTTGCTATTGCTACCGCTCTCACTTTGTCGGGAGCCATAGCAGCACAATGTAAAAGTATGTGCTCTGCTCTGCTCGGTGTTTTGTTAAATAAAAACTATAGCTGTAGCAATAGCCAAAAATGAAGTGCTGTGCTCTGCTCTGGTGTAGCGGTAGCAAAAAATTGGGAGCGGTAGTAGAGCAGAGCTTTTACTTTTACATTGTTCTGCTATGGCTCCCGTCAAAGTGAGAGCAGTAATAATTCTAGAAATTTTGCTGCTACGGTGTAGTAAATGAAAACCCTGCTTATATTGTATCTGCTCCATCTCCCTTTTGTTTTACTATTCGTAAAACGACCCACTGTCAGTGAGTTTGCTATTTCCACACCTGTAATACCTTCCCAATAACTCACAACGGTTTATTTGTGGTATTCTACTATGCGTTAATACAACGGTGTTTTTTCCATGCCACTCGCTGCCGCTATTGCAGCTGCTTTAACCCAGCGTTATCCGCCCGTCATACGTGGTATTTAAAGTCAATGACAACATTAGTACTATAGGCTAATGACAAAAGCTTTTGTTGCATTCGCTAAAGTTCCTTTCCACGTTTTCTTTCTTTTGTTTAGTATGTCCACATATATACATACATACATTGGTATGATGAATTTGTTTAGGTTTTGTATAAAAAAAATATGAAATTTTTAAGTTTTGATTTTAAATCAAAATCTTGGCATTTTAGAGTTAATGAACACATTTTTGTTTCATATTCATAATTTTTTATTAAGTTGTGTATATTCTAAATATAAAATATTACCAATTTACCTTTTGAATCAAATTGAATTAATCAAGAATTTTGTATATTACTGTATGTTTTAAAAATGGTATTTTTTATTTACAAATCTATATATATATTATAACAGTTCTTAATGTCCCATTTAAAAGTTTTCATATAAACTCAATACTGCTAGAAATGCAACTCTGACTTGTCAATCAGCCCATATGACAAAACCAGTCTCCAGCAATATAATCGCAGTCAAAAAGTCAGCGATTGAGAGAGCACAAAACAGAGAGTATTAGAATCAGTGTGCTCCATTCTATTCTCTCGTGCTATAAATGCTCTTTGAAGCATTTAAAAATACATGAGGGGCTGTCCATTTCACATATATTTACTGTATATGCCAAACAAACAGCATGGATTAACCACACCAACATGTTGGCCCTTCACTCCCTCGCTCACCTTTGACATCTTACAAGTGGCCAACTCTCATTCACGTTTCCACTCTCACTCTTACAATCTCTCTCTCTCTCTTTCAATGCACGTACTATCGCTATTTGGAAAATGCTATTCTTCTGCTAAGAACTAACCACAACTAAACTCCAGTCACCTATACAGCTCTACAAAATGCACGACATTCTCGCTTATCTCAATGGCATGTAGACTCGTTGGACGTGTGACTGCTGCTGCTTTTGCTGGAGAAACCAACTTCTACGTGGAGAATTTTGCTTTTTAGTTTCTCAAGTTTGGTCGTCGACGTCGCGTTGCGTTTCGTTTACGACGTTTGCGTTTTGTTTTATACATTCTCATTGTTGCTGCGGTATCAAATTGGAGTGTGTGATTTGTGCTGAGAATTTTCCATGAAGAAAATCTATCAAAAGCTAAAAAAGTAATTAAACCGAAATTTTCCAAATACAAAAGTACAAATTTTAACACATCTCATAATGTTTGCAAGTGTTGCGAAGGCTTTGTAAATTCTCCAAGCAATGTAATCGTTCAAAGTATCTAACAGATGCATGACGTATATGAATTTTGATTTTTTCCGTCTTCGTCTGTCTACCCAAGGTGGTTAAGTGTATGGTGTAGTGAAATAAATGGAATTTTGATTGTTTTACTTTTCATCTGCTATATGACCGCAACCTTCAATAACTCAATAAAACTTAAGTATTATGCATACATATGTATGTGTGTGCGTGTGTGTAATACGCTGCAGTCGATGTGTTAATTTATAAACTAACATAAACTTCCATCAAAAGTTGTTGCCCTCTAGAGACAATCGTGTAGATAATAATGGGTCGACATTTGGTGAAGATATACAATTACGCGTTAACAGCAAAGCAAAAGTTCTTCCGCATTGTGTTTGTGCGCTGCTGCTTTTCCGGTTGTAAGGTGTTGTAAATGAAAGGGCAAATGCGAGCGCTCATAGGGCGGAAAAGCAGTGACAAGCCGCTCGAATGAGTCACTTTTCAGCTTAAATGAAGAAAAAATGCGGCCAACTAACGCAACGCGCGTCATTGTAAACAAATGCAAAGAGCATTTCCGCACAAAATTTGTGAACCTTTAAGATTCCACGAGAAATCATTACACATTGCTGTAGTCATACCTGCTATCTTTGATTGATAATATTGCCCGCCCGCTATATGTGTGCTTGTGTAGGGGCATACATACATATATAATTACTCATTTATGTTAACGCCAATTCAAAGTGTTCGCTGCAAAGTGTATCTCCTCATCTATCCTCATTGGTTTTATTTTATTTTTACTCGCTTTTTGTGCCAAATCAATTTAACTCTGACGGTGATCATACTCATTCTCCAAACGAATTTCTACATACATTTCTTTAATTTCCTTGCCTGTCTTCTTGTTCGCCTTTGACTTGCTTTTATATTCGCTCATGTGTTCCAAGTTCTAATTGTAGGCGCTCTTAGTCATTGTTCGTGCGGACTTGACTCGTTTTCTCAGTCTCATATATTTTGTGTTATTTGATTGCTTGTCTAGTTGCCTCTCATAATTATTTGTTTATTTTCGCAAGCGTTATTGATGTACATATATTTGTCTCTGCTGCAATTTAATTAATTAAAAAGTAAATTAAAATAAAATATAATATATTATTTGCAACGTATAACAACTACTTTGTTCTTTAAGCCGCTTTTTATCCGTTTTTATTGTTTGTTTACAATTAAATTTGTTCGATTTCCCATTTCAAAAAAGTACGTATAACTTATTTTTACTTCCTCTGCTCTTAGCAGGATGTGTAATATACTATTCATGCATGCCGTTTCTGTTGTATCACTTGTATTGTCACATTGATACGCCCACGAGTAATCAATCTCTATCAGCGTTGGCGACAAACAAGTAGTTTTATTTTGCAGTTTTTTTTTTATTTTTTTTTCCTTGTGCAAACGGAAAACAAAGGGATTTCCACAGTGTTAGTTGTATTGATTTTGCATAGGCATGTGAAGGCTTAATATTTTTATTATACACCATAAGTGGAATGGTTGAAGCTATAGAAAACATAGAATCACCTATTTATATTACGAAAAATGTTTAATGCGATACACAATTTCAAGATGGAGACTGAGTTTAATTAAAGTGTTTACTAATTTTGTTGGAGACATTATTAATTTGAATACATTTCTTTTTTTTTGGGGGGTTTCACCGAAAAATGCGACTTGTAGAATCATGTATCGAACTTTTAAGATTTATGAGATTTGACTTCTATTGTCAATTGAAGAATTCGGGTTATGAAAACTTCGAGTTATGGAAGTTCAACTCTAATTTATTAAAAATCAAAAAATTACATACTCATAATTGTTGTTGTAAACGCAGCTTACCGCTATAATATAACAGTTGTTATATTTACAACGTCGTTATATGAGCATATACATATAATTTCTTTTACAAATAGTTTAGCAATAAATAATTTTTTTGTATAAAAGTAAAACCAAAGAATCAGTAAATAAGGTTTTGACTTGACAGAAATTTGAAAAAAATTAAAAGTAATGACAGCGTGTAGATCAAGTTCCAATCATATCTCCTTGTAGTGACCATCACTAATTTTGGGAGATTCATCTAAAATCAATCGAAACGTGGCCCGCCCTTAATCAGTTTAATGTATATACCTTCTAAACCACTAAAGATACAACAACCAAATTCGCCTATCGCAAATATTATACAAATATATACTCCTACCGACAGTGTGAAAATGGATGAAATCGGTGATAACGCTGCACACTCCCCGCATAACGGTACTGTTAAAAACAAATATAGCGCGATATTTCAATTACTAAATACGCCAGAGACATTAAACTTTACCCACCATATTGTATGAGGGGTCTTTAAAGTGCCGGGGTCAAAATTGGTCGATGCGCGTAGCATCGCCCAGTTTTAGGTGAAATCACATGTCTCAAGACTCACCCGACCAAAGATAGTAGTATGTCTGTGTGCTACAAATGGGTTGAATCTGGTTAATACTTCCCTTACCCACCATATACCTAATAAATAGATTCAAACTTCCGTAGGTGACGTATTTTTCTTATAACAGTGCAGTGCAAAACTCGCCTTAGATCCCATATAACTAACCAGCGTTATGTATCTGAAGGCACTTCAGTGGATCCTGCAAGTTTCAAGAGTATAAAATGTTCGATTACACCTCAACTTAGCCCTTCCTTACTTGTAAATAAGTCAGTTTTAAAAATTTTCACTTACTGAAATTTATTTTTTATTATGTAATGTACAAAATATTTGTTTTCAGCAATTCAATAATGAACAAAAAATCATCGAAAACAAAGAAAAACACTAGGCGAAGCATTAACACAGACATTTACATAAGTCTGGACGAGTATTATCTTTAAGATATTCATATAACAAATAACAATTTTGTAACTACTTAATGTATATAATCGATAATTTCTAACAATAACTGTTGTTTTATTTTGTATACTTTTCATGCACGCTCATCGTTAATGTGAAACCCATTTAAAATATCAGTAATTTTGAATCCATCCGACTTTGATTATCTACTCACAAAAGGCAATAATAGCGCTCCAATTGATCGCAGTTCAATATTACTGAAATTCGATCCGTTGCTCGGCGTGCCAGTACCTGCAAATCAAGTGCAACAACAAAAAACAACAAAGCAAACACCACAAATATTACAAAACATTTTAGGCGATAATGCAACTAACTTAAGTCCTACACTCGAAGAGGACGAGCACTCATCATCAGCGTCCACATCATCAATTAGCAATAATCAATCGTTTGTCGTTGAGACAGATAATAAAAGGAAATCTGACGAAGAGGAGAGTGCCAAGTCAAAACAAAACTTGATTAAGATTTCGGCAGAGAAGCAGCAACGCCAGCAACAACAACATCAACAACCAACTGTTTTAAAGGTGAATATGGATAGTTTTAACCAAACCGAAAGAATTTAATGAATATATACTTTTTTTTAATACATAGAAGCATGACAGTATGAGTGTCGACGTGATTAAGGATATGAATATCGACAACGATTGTAACAAATCCTTTGAGAATTCAAAGTAAGTGAAAATTGGAAAAAAATTTTACAGAATGCTAAGCGCCGGTTTATAATATCTAGATTATTAGAATATACGTAGGTAAATTGCAATTAGAAAACACGGTCGAAGCTTAATATATAATTATATTAATTAATTATAATTATTTTCTTATAACGGTGCACATTTGTGCTTAGAATGAATAAAATTAGGATGAAATTTCGCCCCTAGACCCCATTTAACTAACAAGCTTTATGTACTTGAAGGTACTTCTTGACTTTAATCCTTGCTGGTTGCAAGAGTATAAAATGTTCGGTTAGTTAGTTAGCTCTTCCTTACTTGTTATTGTTATTGTTGTAGCGTTAGAAAGTAAAGTAATTTCGAAGAATGGCGTCGAGTTGAAAGACCTCGACGGGATAAAAGTCCGCTTCTGTTCCGATTACATAGACTTGACTGTTGTGGGAACGAATATTCGCCGTATTCGCTGCGTTGTTTGAGCTCTGCTCTCTTATTAAAAAATTTACATTTGATATTTCATTGATTAACAGATATAACATTTTTTACTTTAAATATGACAATTTATTTAACCTAGTTGGCTCAGATTTGAAGATTTATTGACTTGTATCTTTTTTAAAAACAATTGTTGGCCCAGCGCTACATCCTAATGTTTAATCGGAAAACGCACTTTTCTTTTTCACTATATTAAAAGTCGATTCTATTTATTTTTACTTACCATATACGATTCGAACTAATCTTACTATTTCTTACCGCTACTAGCTCACAACCCGATGAAAAACAAATTAACTACAAAATGGATGAACTCGAGAAGAAAATTAAAAACGAAGTGTAAGTCATTGCCCTTTAATAAAAATTCAAATTCAAAGATGAATTTATCAGTGGCGCTCTTGCTAAACGCTGTAGGTGGAGCGCTGAAATAAAACAGGAAAATAAAATATTAAGCTAATTTTCACTATATTTGGCATATCTGCCAGTTGCCGTTTTAATTTGACCGCAAGCTTTTGTATTTTTCAATAATATTTATGCTTCGCTAATAATTGCTTTATTCATTGCCTTTTTTAGACTCAAAACAGAAGATATCGAAAAGAAATTGAAAGAAGCTGAACAGCGTGAGGAGGCATTAATCAAACGGATAACGGAAAAAGACAAAACCATAACAAAAATGACGTAAGTGCCTAATATGCAACCGCCCACACATTATGTATTTTAATTAATCATATTTGCCTCTTTGCTAATGCGTACAAATATTTCACTTCTTGAATATGTTCCTTTGCACATGTACAAAAATAAAATCCAATTCGACAACTTTGGGGCGCAGCGGTGTCATTGAAGCGTACGAAAAAGCAATTGCTGAGCTAATCGCTGAAAAAGAGCAATTATTGCAAAGCTACGAGAAACAGTTGGCGGAGGTCAAGGCGGATCGCGACTCGAATTATCAACATCTCACGTCACTCGAAACGACATTTGCTGATCTGCATGTGTAAGAAAGCCTGGCTTTATTTGTGTTATTTTTACTCAAGTATCTGAATCTTTCTTTTTCAATCAACTAAACAGCAAATATGGCAAAAGTAAGGAAATGACGCTGCAGCTGAAGGCAGACGAAGAGGCTTTAGTGGTAGAGAAGAGGCAAATACTGGAAAATTTACGACTTCAAGAGCAGCGATATGAAAAAATGAAGAATCATGCGATGCAACAGTTGGAAATGTGAGCTAAGCCTCTGCGAATAACAACCAATTTTAGTGTGTCTATAATAATCTCTATCTCTTGTATTACTTGTCACACAGCGCCAATAAAAAGCTCGAATCGCTTAATAAAGAGCACAGTATCGAGACGACAAAACTGAAAGCACTACTCAAAAAGGAGGAAATCTCGCGTGCCTCTATCAATGAGCAATTACAGCAAAAGTCCAGAGAAAATGCGGAGCTGGTTAAGATATGTGATGAACTAATTAATGGCCAGGGAAGTTAAGTGATTTCAGCGCTCAACGTCGGCAATGCAGCGACCTATGTATATCAAATGTTTGACCGATTTGCATATACTCTCAATTGATGTATGTGTGTTTTGTACTTGTTATGTATGAGCTAAGCCTAAATAGCGTAGCATTACATTGCATTACAATTACTCGTTATTAATAATTATTTAGTTGCCTGATTAGCAAGCAATGGCGGCATAGTACAGTGTTCGTATGCGCACGTACATACGTGCGAGTGTGACGCTCAAAGGCCAGATGCGCTTAAGAAATGCATTCATTCAGTTCGCAGTCATTCACAAACAGTTGTGTGTTTAATTTAAGAATTTTGTATAATTTCATTTTCTTTTTTAATTTTCCATTGACATTCACAATGATTTGTATTGCACTTCTTTGCCGCATATAAGTAATAATTGTTAAGTAATTTTTTTATGTGAAAATATGTAGGCAAATGAGTTAACAAATCCGCAAGTTACTTCGTGGAAATCAATAAACACACATAAACAAACATTTAAACACGAATATTATTACCTCGAAACATATGTACATGCATGGAAAGAGGCAAACAAAAAATATACTATCATAACTTACTATGTGTTATGTACTGTAATTGTAGATTCTCTTTATTAATTTGCATAGTTATGCTGTGAATATACTGATATGAATTTCACTTCAAAGAAAACTAACTGTACAATCTCTTTAAATCTTAATTTTTTTTATAAAAAATCAAAATGTTTAGAATTAATTTGTATTAAATTGTATTAATTTATTAATGTTTAGTTTTCCATCATACTGCCGAGCCTAAAATACATAGCTAACATTGGAAATATTAAATCGAATTTTATTCTGCTGTTTTTATACTAAAATTATTGTTACATGGACTTTAGTTAAGGCGTCGTCTATGAAATACACAGTTTAACGATACTCCACAACAATAAACTAGTAAAAACCGTTAGTTTTGTTGCGTGCTGCAATTTTCAAGCTTCTTTTGCTTCATATGCCACAAGCTTTGAAATCAGTTAGTATTAACACGCTGTGTAATTATGTTGTTTATGAAGTCATTGTTCCGAATATTTCACTCTCAATTTTATCTAAGAAAAATGGAAGTAGTATGATAGCAGCGAACATAGCGAATATCTATACAAAGTTATTAGTTAATACGCTTTTCTTCTAATTTTTCAGTATTTTATGTATAAGGCCGATATGTTTCTGCATGTAACAAGTCTTCAAGAATTCAAGTTTTCACTTTTTAAATTGAAAAGTAAAACGTTGAAATTTCTAACGACTTGTACTCGTTATTGTTATTCTAATATAAAATTATTTGCTTTATTTTATTATTATTTATTTATTTTATTATTATTAGTTGTATGTTTCGCACTTGTAACTCATAATAATTAATTTTAATTATTTTTTAACAAATTACTAATACATCCAGCGTGCATACATACACACATAAGATGAAAAATAGTTTAATCTCGAATATATCTTCCAAAATAGTTTACAACAACACGTAAGCAAAAGTATAAACTTTTATAAAATTATCTAAACAAACACACTTCTGAAGATGAAGATGTACTTTAATACTTAGAAACAGCACACACGCACACACTGAAGTCAAAAGTCTCATTTACATAAACGTTTGGCTTTGTCGACTTAATTTATTTGCGAGAATGTGGAACTTAAATGTGCCCATATCGTAAACGGCTTAAATCTTCATAACACAACACTGTAATAGATATGTATATTTAGATTGTATCTATTGGCCTACAAATATAAACATCTCTACATATATAATTTTCTTTAATGCAAAAGACTTGCGCGAAATTACTGCAAGTGAAATGAAAAATAAAGAAATATTTTTTTAAGATACTAAACTAAAAACAAAAATACACAATTACATATAACCTAACATAAATATGTATGAACCAATGCAAAATGAAGCGCTATGTAAGATTTTGTAATAATTTAAGTCAACGCTTTTGGATTGCTTTATTAAACATATGCACTGTATATGTGTGTGAGTTTTCTATCGGATTCGCAGTTTGGTTGAATCTATTCGCTATAAAATCGTGGGGAGAATAGATGGTGAATTGAATATTTAAGAGGAAATGAATTGTATTTAAGTATTAATAATAATGAAAGTAATACAGTATGCCTAAACTGAATTGCACATTGTAGTTGACCTAAGAGAGACATAAATAAGTTAAAAGTTGATTTAATTGTGGATGATATTATAAAAAAAATTAACATTAATATATACTTATATACAATCACAGATTTTAGTATCTTTTAATTTCGAACAACTGGTAATACAACCGATGGCAAATTTGAACTTTCGAAAACCTTCGAAAATTGTGAGTTTATTTGTAATTTTGTATTAGGTTGGTGTCATGCTCATGTTAAATGGCAAATGGGTAAATCCGCCCCCTTTTTTGGAATTCCTTAATTTTCTATTCGTCTGCCTATTGGAAAGGAAATATGCATGTTTTTCTTAAAAAAAAAATATCAAGTGAAGCAAACGCATTACGCACGCATACACTTCTCATGTAGTCCCACTGTTTAGTCACATCATCAAGCATAATGACTCACCTGCAGAGGCAATATTAATTGCCCACCAACTGTCAAATCTCCCAATTTAATGAAGATGACCAAAATTTATGAAATGGATGGAATGGAAAAAAGTAGAAAATATACTCTTTTGAACGAATTTTTCAGAAGATAAGGGTTTGTTTCCTGTTTTCTTCAAGAGTGGAGAGGAATTTTAATGAAGATTCTTCTTTTGGGGGAAGGTTATTCTGAGTTGAGGCACAAAAAATATTGTGCGCTAATTACACTGGATGTGAAGAATGAGTTCAACTCCGCAAAGTGGGCAAAAATAATCAAAACTCTATATGAAATACGCGCACCCCACTATCTCGTAAATATTATAATGAGCTACTTCGAAAATAGGAGATTGTTATTCGACACGGACGAGGGCACTCAGAGCTACACTATTTTGAGTGGAGTACCGCAAGGCTCGGTACTTCCCTCTCCCATGAAGTAATACTTAGTCTGTGGGAGAGTGGGAGAGATATCAGTTGGGATTAGGTTATGTTTAACGGATCAAAGTCCCGCACTCCGGCTTTCGATGCTTCCTCCTATAAAAAAATTGTTGTTTTGTACAAGCAGCAGGTATTCGACATTTGTTTGTTTGTAGATTTTTACTCCATTCTCTACGTAAACTTTTGTTGTTATTATAAAAATATTTAAACATGTTGTTATTATAAGAATATTTAAACATTTCCAGCTAAAATATTTATTAGCTGGAACCTACTTACCGACGCTATTTCGGGAATGATTATTTCATGATATCACATGCCACACAAGAACATTGCCAACCTTAATGGCAATATAAGTATTTAAAAGATTGCTAACAATTTACATTGCCTGTGGAGATGCAGCGTTAAGAATTACTAATAACATAGTATTATATAATTTTTTCATGAGTATTTCATTAAGAACTTAGCGTCTATATCAACAACAGAGGCATTTGATCATGAACTTTGACAGTAAAGTAGTGTTAATCACAGGAGCCAGCTCCGGTATTGGTGCAGCTGCTGCAGTAAAATTCGCCGAATTGGGAGCTTTACTAATTCTAAATGGTCGTAATGAGGAAAATTTGAAGTCCGTAGCAGAACGGTGCTCTGCCGTTGGTAAGGAGCCACATTTGGTCATAGCAGATATATCAAAGGAAGATGACACGGAACGACTTTGGCAGGAAACTTTAAAGAAATATAACAAGCTGGACGTATTGGTTAACAATGCTGGCATCATAGAAATAGGTAGTATAGAGAATACTAGCCTCGGACAATATGATCGTGTGATGAACACCAATTTACGTGCTGTGTATCATCTAACAATGTTGGCTGTACCGGAATTGGTAAAATCAAAAGGGAATATCGTAAATGTATCAAGTGTGAATGGCATACGTTCATTCCCCGGTGTACTAGCATACAATATTTCTAAAATGGGCTTGGATCAATTCACTCGATGCATCGCTCTGGAACTTGCTCCAAAAGGTGTTCGAGCAAATTGTGTTAATCCTGGAGTAGTTGTCACAAATATACACAAACGCGGCGGCATGGATGAAGAAACATACCAAAAGTTTTTGGAACATTCCAAAACTACACACGCTCTAGGTCGACCTGGTACCGTAGAAGAGGTAGCAAATGCAATTGCATTTTTGGCCAGCGACTTGGCCACTTTTACGACCGGCACTAGTTTATCAGTAGATGGAGGACGTCACGCAATGTGTCCACGGTGATCTGAACACATGTGCTTAATGTGCCGTAATTTGTTTTTTTTCCTATGAATTTGTTTTAGTTTTTAGAGGCGTTATGTATATATGTACATATGTATGTTAAAATAATGTGGAAATAAAATATGATTTTTTTATTCAATTAGTGGTTTCATATTGTCGCAATAAGTTAAAAGCTATAACGAAACGAAAACATAGCTTAGGGGACTTACAACTTGTCAACGCATCGCAAAATCAAAAGTCGAACTTTTATACTACCTTAAACCATTCATTGTTGGAATAAATTTTTATACAGGTTGATCTTCATCAAGGTCATTGCTGGATTGCATACAAATATAAGGGTTATCTATGTATAAGTTTACGCAAATATTATTCCTGTATACAACTGCTGTTATAACTGACATTGTAGAAACCTACAAGTAACGCCCGGAACACATAGAGCGCGACAGACTACAAGCGACATCTGTCAAATTTTAAAATACACACGTTCTTATGGACACAGTTATTTAGACAGCTGTACGACTGCAGGCTCTCAGTTGTCGCTCTCGCTAATTTAAAAATATTTTAAAATTTTCCGACGACAGTAGAAAGAAGAGGATGCCATTAATATGTAAAATGTAAACTTATTCAAAGCTCTAACAAACCAGACGTTATTTTACAAATAAAAGCATAAAATAGCTTTGTTATATCATTTGTAATAACAATTTATAATTTAAAACAAATAAATTTACCTATTTGCTTATTTTTTGCATAAAAAATTGCACTTTGAACAAAATATTAAAATTTCATTCAAGTGAAAGGTATTAGTATGGCCACAACGAAATTGTGTACATGCAAGACATGTGTTGTCTTGTGTACATGCCGGCCAATGTTATGTCGCTGCCTTCTTACAAATGTTCATGTAAAAGGATTCACGGCGCCATTTTCAGTTCACTCCATATAATAAATAACCACTATTTAGTAATTTTTATACGTACTAAATGATGGGTGTTGGGTTGATAAATGCCCAAAAATTGTTATTTTGTTCGATCTGGCCATAATGGAAAGACAGACTGCAAACTACATCTGTCAAATATTAAAATACACACGTAACAAATTAACACTTACCGATCCAAACGGGGTTAGATCGCTGAAAAAACAGCCCTTGGTCGGATGAAATCCGAGTCAATTCCGGTGCGTAGAACCGGCTGTCGTGGGAATCGACCTACGATGACGAAGTATTTTTTCGTTTTATCTGACAGCGTAAGGTTAAGAAGTTCATTTCTTATTTTGTCTTATGGCATATTTGAAATGATGTTTCTTCGAAAATCATTCGCTTACAACGGATAAAACGACTTCTGAGTGGTGATTCTAATTAAAAAAAAAAAAAAAAATACACACGTTCTTATGGGCAGTGCTATTTTTACAGCTGCACGACTACACGACTGCAGGCCGACAGTTGTCGTTCTCGCTAACTTCAATATCCTCCTATATTTGCCAACGACAGTACGACGACAGTAGAGTTGACAGTAGAATTGAAGATAGAGAGATGAGGTAGAGTGGTGATGCCACTAATATGTAAAATGTAAAATTATTCACAGCTCTAACAAACTTGACGTTATTTTACAAATAAAAGCATAAAATAGCTATATTATAGCTCTATTATATCATTTGTAATAACAATTGATAATTTAAAGCAAAAATATTTATCTATTTACTTATTTTTTGCATAAAAAGTTTAATTTTGAACAAAATATTAAAATTTCATTGAAGTGAAAGGAATTAGTATGGCCACAACGAAATTGTATACATACAAAATGGACAACTGCGTTGTTTTGTGTACATGCCGGCCATTGTGTTGTTGTTGCTTCTCAAAATGTACATGTAGTAAGATGAACAACGACGTTTTAAGTTCACTGTCGTGCTGCTGCAGTCTGTCGCAGTCATTGTGTTCACCACTAATGAAAGGTTTCAAAGCAACAGGTTTATTTTCTGTTAACAGATCAAAACAACCCTCCTACTGCTTTAAGCCGAAACTACATAACTCGCGTAAGCATGTGCGTACGTTTGACAAATGAGTGGAATACACATCTTATGTGTTAAGCTCCATAGTCATATAAATTTAAATTTTTGCTGTTATTATGGTAACGGCACAAGTAATTTCGAGGCATGATGTCATGTTGACAATCCTTGGGAGGACAAAATTCGGAACGTTTCGGTTAGAATAGATTAGAAAATATTTGAGGCTTTGCACTGCGACCTATGTCTTTTCCTATATCACATATGGTCACAAAGGCGCAGTACTCTGAGCAATTCCAGAAGCTTGCTGGCTCGACTGAGGTGATGTGATCCATGTCCGAAGATGGATCCTAGGGCCTTGAGCCTTTTTCTACAAATTGCTGGACAATCTAGAATTGCTGGAGTTTCCTGTTCCACGTCAACAAACAA
Organism: Bactrocera tryoni; assembly: GCF_016617805.1. Lineage (NCBI taxonomy): Eukaryota > Metazoa > Arthropoda > Insecta > Diptera > Tephritidae > Bactrocera > Bactrocera tryoni. The sequence continues at coordinate 27,252,380 of NC_052499.1, forward strand.
GCAGTTCGCGCAAGAGACTATGCCCATATTATAAAATTTATCTTGACCATATCCTTAAAACTTACACGGTTGTACACTTCCAGTAGTAGCTTGGCGTGGCGCATTCCTGGCGCCTGCTGCCAGTACCGTTATCTCCTTTATGGGCTGGGGTCCCACCGCAATGCACAGTTGTGGTCCCATCAACCTGGACGCTGCCGCAGAATGGGCTAATTGATCGGTCAACTCATTGCCGGCTACCCGTTTATGCCCCGGCACCGAGATCAGGTGTACACGGTTGCAAACTGATAGGCAGTTCAACCTTCCTCTACTAAAAGCGATTTGACCTCATAAGCTGAAATCGCTTTTAGCGCCGCTTGACTATCGCTGAGTATAGCAATATGCTGGTTGCAATGGAGATTTGTTTCTGTACACTGACTTCTGTTTGAAAGATGCTCGGAAAACGAACCATTGGTATGGATAGTTTGGTATGCGGTCCCACAATGCCTGCTTCAATGCCTTCTCGTGTTTTCGAACCGTCAGCGTACCACTTGATGGTTCTGCTCCTCAGTACTAGGTCAAGCGTGGAATCACTGATCTCCATTCTGTGGGCAGTCCCTCGCAATACCAAGACAAATCCTACTCTCCCCACAGTGGTTTCAGCTATCCTAGTACGCAGTACAGCCTTTATCCATCTGCATACTAGAGCCGTCGCATTCCTTTTCTCCAGAAGCGTGCGACGAATTGTACGTTCGGAGTCAAGAAAGACGCATATCGCAAGCTCGTGATTTTCCAGCGAGTTCTGAAGTTCAGTCGTGAGATGGTAAAGAGCAGAGTTAGTGGATCTGCCTGCTTTATATTCGTGCTGACTGGCGGTAGGGGTGCGATTATCAGCCCCTTCGATCTTATATAATTGTCTGCAATATTTTCCATTGCTTTTAGCATGAAAGAAGTAAGACTAATTGTCCTGAACGATTTGGCGAGCGAGTAGTCCCTCCTTCTTACCTTGGAGATGAAGATTACGAACATTATTATTCGCAATTCTGGAATATACGCCATCGTAAGACTATCCCTACAAGGTGTAGCAAGAGATCTTACATACCTTGTTGCAAAAGTGCTGGAAAGATGCTGTCAGCCCCTGGTGTATAGCTCAAGAAGAAGGTCAGTGCCCACTTGATTGACCCTGCAGTGAATAAATTCCTTGCAGCCGTCCAATCTGAGGGATAAGGCTTATATGCGATCATTGGTAGAATTTGGTCAGCCCGAACCATCTCCGGGAAGTGCGCAAGCAGGAGTGCCATTACCCTATGCTCTGCGCTGCTGCTATAGGTCCCAGTCTTTTAATGGATAATATCTACACAAAGCCGTGTGCAGTCTAGCTGCCGTAAGAGCCGAGGAGACGTTGCTCACTCAGTTTATATTTTGCACTAGAATTTCCCTAAATACATCTCAGTTCGTACTACTAACCGGTCATGTATTCATTGCTTAAGGTTATGTCAAGGATCACCCTTTGAGTAATGTTTATGAAGATGGATTCGCAGTCCACATTCTCGATGCTTGCATTGGTACCTTTTACAAATTTAAGAAGAGACTCACCCCTCATCTCTGGAGGTGCAGCCCTTTCGCTACTACGCCTCTCCGACAAGGTTGCGTTAACCAGGTGACGCCTCCGATTCCAGCGGAGAGAAGTGGACGCGGAGTTGGCAACTGCGTTCCTTGACGCGGTAAGGCCACCGCTACTTCACAAGGCGGACCGGTATTAAGAAGGCTCCGTTAGCATCCAGCCAAATTTATCTCCTGGCTACAAATTATCCAATGGGCACGGGAGTCGCATAACACCCTGGATTAGGAGGTGGCAGCTCTTGGTTGATTGTAATTTTGCTAATTATTTCTTTTCTAAAATAGATGCCACACCCGACAAACTTGTAAGCATATCAAGAGTAAAAACTCAAAAATTTACACTAGTTAATTTCACTACAAACATACCGAAAACACATTATTGAAACTCAAGTTGAAATTTTGAATTTTGTGTGCAACATGCTACGTTACGCTTTCTCATACAATTACGCGTATTATGTAGTTTTAGCTTTACAGCAGTTGTATTTGAAAACAGCTGATGATCCAAAATAAGAATGTCTAAAAAGAGATGCAATAATAATGTACAGAAATAAACAAAAGTAACACTTATCTCCCGGTAATTTACATAATGATCAGTTCAGATTTTGTTATCAACATTAAACCATGAACTTTGCGGGAAAAGTTGTGCTTATCACTGGAGCAAGTTCTGGGATAGGAGCAGCTACAGCAATAAAATTTGCAAAATTAGGCGCCTTACTCGCTCTAAATGGACGCAATGCCGAGAATTTGAAAGCTGTAGCAAGCCAATGTTCCTGCGTTGGTAAGGAACCTATTTTAGTTTTGGGCGACATTTCCAAAGAAGCTGATACAGAAAGGGTTTGGCATGAGACGTTACAAAAATACAAAAAGTTGAATGTATTAGTTAACAATGCAGGTATAATTGAGACCGGTAGTATTGAAAACACCAACCTAGAACAATATGATCGTGTGATGAACACCAATTTACGAGCTATATACCACCTAACAATGTTAGCCGTACCTGAACTGATTAAAAGCAAAGGCAATATTGTAAATGTTTCCAGCGTAAATGGAATACGTTCATTTCCGGGTGTGCTAGCTTACAATATTTCGAAGATGGGAGTAGATCAATTTACAAGGTGTGTTGCTTTGGAATTGGCCGCCAAGGGTGTGCGTGTGAATTGTGTTAATCCTGGTGTTACCGTTACTAATTTACACAAGCGCGGCGGTATGGATGAAGAAACATATAAAAAGTTTTTAGAACATTCGCAAACAACACATGCTCTAGGTCGGCCTGGCACAGCAGATGAAGTGGCAAATGCAATCTCTTTTTTGGCTAGTGATTTGGCCACTTTCACGACTGGTGTAAGCTTGGCTGTAGATGGCGGTCGACATGCTATGTGCCCTCGATAATGGAGTAATGTAACAGAAAATTGCATTTATTTTTCTGGTTTTTATAATAAATTGTATTTTCTTGTTAAAAAAGTTTTGTACTTTCCTTGATACCGCAAATAAAAAGTATACATACATCTACATAAATAAATTATTTATCAGCAAATACAATGTTAGCTGAACCAACAGTGAAGAATATAAATACTATTGAGTTTCTCTCTGTCAAAACAAAAAACACCGGCACGTTCCTAAATACAAACTCGTATATTTAGTAGCGCAAATGTTTATTATGTTCTGTGTTTGTATAACAAATGAATTTTCTCGATTTATATTTGCACTGTCGTTTCAAAAAATTTAATTTTAAGTTTTTATATATACGTACTTATGTACATATGTATATTCGTTATATACACATATGCAGCAGAGCATATTATTTTATTTTTTATTCCATTAGTGTCGCTTGTGGAAAATCTGCTTGCCAAATTGTCAAACAAAACAAGTTTATCAAAATATCATTGAGCGTAAAAATAGCCAAAAACAATGGCAGGCGAGAGTGTGAAAAGTTGCTTTAACAAACTATCTACACGTACATTTATTTGTTATTCAGTAGTTCAAAATCTTGCTATACTTGAATAGTGTGTTTATATGTATGGTATGCACTAATCAATACAGTATTTCAATAACAAAATCATCATGTTCAACAAAGTCAAAAATTCTATCATCTCAAAAAGAGTTCATTGGAATTGTAATTACCTACCTAACAGTTAATTACCGAAGACAATCATACATACATACATATAATAGTTCATTCTGACATTGCATAAAAAGTTTGTCAACCACTGATGGCCAAGAGAAAAGTCCAGTGGGTGTGAGAGCGGGAGATAAAGACGAGCTCTGTACATATGTACATATATGCGTACATACATTTATCCAAGTTGTATGAGTGACTATGTACAGGGGTACTTATATACGATCGATTCGCTTTTTAAATGTTATCTGCTTGTATAGCAAGGCGAATAAACAATATTAATAGACAACTGATTTGATAGACCTAACGTGATCACGTCTCTTAGAGCTGTTCACTCCACAACGCACAGTTTTCGTTGCTCATTCTTGTGTATCGGTTGTTTCTTTAACCATTTACACATACCCGTTTGTACGAAGTTAAACAGATTTTATTCTTATTCTGCATAATGTTTCCAATTGGATTCAATCATTCAATTGATATAGAGGAGCCCGTGGTTATTCCACCACCACCATCTCCTTTAGATTTTAAAAATAAAGTTATAATTATCACTGGCGCTTGCTCTGGCATTGGCGCCGCAGTCGTCATGGAGTTTGCCAAATGGGGTGGCCTACTGACTGTTGCCGGTCGCAATAAGGAGAGCTTGAGTGCTGTTGCCGACAAGGTCATTGATGCATATGATCACTCGCCATTGATTGTGCATGCAGACATGATTAATGAGGAGGAGGTACGCCGTATTGTTGATAAAACCATAGCCACTTACGGACATATCGATGTGCTCGTTAACAGCGCGTCCGTTATTGAAATTGGTAACATTGAAACAACTACAATGGCTCAGTATGATCGCGTTATGGATGTAAATTTGCGCGCCGTGTTTCAACTAACATCGTTGGCTGTGCCATATTTAATCGAGACAAGAGGCTGCATTGTAAACTTATCAAGCGTTAACGGTTTACGTTCATTTCCCGGTGTACTCGTATATAATCTTTCTAAAGCTGCATTGGACCAATTTACTCGTTGCGTAGCGCTTGAATTGAAAGAAAAAGGTGTTCGCTGTAATTCAGTTAATCCTGTCGTCGATGTTACGGAAATTCAAAAAAGTGACGATATAGATGATGAGGCGTACCAAAAGTGGTTAGAACATTCTGGCACGATAAGTGAAGACGGACGCGAGGGTTTGGAGGAGAACGTGGCAGGCGTGATCGCATTTTTGGCCAGCGATATGGCGAGTTTCATTACTGGTGCCAGTTTGCCAGTAGACGGTGGGCGCCATGCAATGTGTCCGCGATAAGTTGGTCATACATATATTATACCCATAGGTATTAAGTAAATTGCATTTGGCATCATGAAATATCAAATACTATAAATGTGTTGTATGTTCTTAAAATTTGCTTTACTAATTAGAGTTTTATTTATGTATATATGTATGTATATATAGTATGTAGATTCACACCTAAAGACAATTACATTTGTTGGAAATATACATATATCGTTATACTTCATAAAAAGTAATAATTAATGTTAGTGATACATTATTGTTTTAAATAAAATTGTTTACATATTTGATAAGTTCACCCGTTCCACACATCGATGTATTCAGTCAAGTCTTCAAAGATTTTTTGGTGCGTTAATTGGCTGTAATTGAAACTGCTGCAACAAAATTATCAATAACTTTTATACATATGTATGTATGTATTAATAAAAATACATACCTACAAATATACATACATATGTACATTCATATATATATATACCATATATATATACATATATACCTACATAGATATATATGTATATATGTATATGTACATATGTAGAATTGAAAATGTTTTCATATTAGCGGGTCGGTTGGTCGTCTTATTTAGTAGTTTTATTTTGTATTAAGCTAAAGAATTGCTATCCATGAATTCATTTTCCGGCAGACGCAATTTTTTTTCAATACTATTTTATTTATTGTCTGCTTTTTTTTTAAGCCTAAGCAAGGAGTCAGCTGTTTATACGTTGCTCTTTAGTACGCAAATTCTAAAATTGTTAAATTAGTTTCTGTTTCTAGATCCCGCTTGACCAATACCAGAGAACGTATAGTATATATGTATTATACGTTCTCTGACCAATATCTCGAGGTACTTTGTAGTTTCGAGTATTTTTAATTAGAAAAAAAAACAATAATTCGGTTGCGCCGAAGCTAGAATACCCTTCACGAATAATCGATCAGTTTGTATAGCAGTTATATACCTTACTGGATCGCTAAATAATTTCTTCAAGTAGAGCTGCGTTATCCTAGATTATTGGCCGAATTTCATGAGATTATCTCGTCAAATAAAAAACTTCTCCATACACGTTTTGATCTTTCGGTTTGCATGACATTTACATGCTATAGTGGTCCGGTTTGAATTTTTTTCGAAGAGCTTGGGCTACAATCTATACCAAATTTCGTGAATATATTTTATCAAAAAACAAGTTTTCTATATAATTTTCCACGATTTTGATCGTTCAGTTTGAATGGCATATAACTGCAATGATGGTCCGATATCGACCATTTCGACAATTGAGTAGGTTCTTAGTGAGAAGAAGACGTGTACGAAATTGTATATCGCTATCTTCAAAATTCAGGGACTAATTCACGTATATTCAAACGGATGGACAGTTGGAAGTATCAATATCGGCTCAGCTCGTCACCAGTGGCGTAGCTACCCAGGAGCTAGGCGAGGCAATGCCTCGGTGCCCTCAAGCTCAGGGTGGCCTCGAATCCTTACCAGAAATCTCGATCGAACTGAACTTTTGGAAGTTTCTCCCATTTTCAAATTAAATATGACAAGTTGCAACCCCACTTTAATCATGACAACTCAGTTGAGAGAAATTCAAAATTTATGCCTATGGAATTCCCCTAAATTCTTTCTCTAGGACGGATAGTGATATGTGCGTTTTATTGTGAATTCGAGTTAAGTTTTTTTTTGAGAACGGTTAAAAAAATTAGTGCTGCATCAGGAGTAGAGCGGTGGTTAAATTTTATTTGATGTTACTACTCATTTTGATTTCCGTTAAGTCAATAAATCGTGTGAAATCTATAGATTTCGGCTACAGCTCATTGTATAACGCGAAATATCGTGAAAAGGGCAAGCCACCTGCAGTAGGTGTGTACATTAATTCAGGTCTGCAATAAAACTTCGTTATTTTGCCATTATCAAAATATTATCAAAAATAGTTCAAAAGAGTCCTAGTAAAGATGAGCATAGTGAAGCAGAGAGTATTAAAACAAAAATGCTTAATTTCGAGTTCGTGTTGCTTTGCGAATTCATGCACCGTGTATTGAACATCAATAATGCACCCAAAACTTTGCAAAAATGCGACCTTCAATTTGGGCAAGGCAATTAAAGTTTTAGCAGAGACCAAAGCAAAGTTGCAAATTTATAGAAATGATTTTGAATTATTCAAGTGCAAAGCCAGTGAAACTGCAAGAAAATATGGTATTGATACCTATTTTCAAGAAAAAAGACAAATAAAAGTTAAAAAAAAGAGAAAAAATATTTATTTGATTTTCCAGCACCAACATTTTCATTACATGTTGATAAAGCAACTTCATTATTCAGAAATATTCTGATATAATAGCCCCTAGTTTTTTACTTCAATTTATTAATATTTACCACCTAGGTTTACCTCAAAATAGTCAAGCATGGACGGTTGAACAATTATGTAAGGAAATAATGAACTAAATATATAACGGAAGTTTTTACAGCAATGTTATTATTCTTTATAATTCCTGTCACTTATGCAGCAGCTGAAAGGTCATTTAGCAAATTAGAAAAAATAAAAACAAAATTTAAGAAATAATACGAGCCATACTCGACGCCGACTTTTATCGCTAATAGGAATTAAAAAAACTCAAGCCTGGATTTAAACGAAGTCATTGCTACTTTAGCGAAAACTGCAGCTAGAAAAAATTGTAAATATAATTGTTATTTAGTCAGTTGGTAGGCCCGACCTTTATATAATAAACCTTGAATCTTCTCTATTTCGGTTTATTAGCTAAATCACCAAGTATAAATTGTAATTTCTGTTGTTACTGTTTAATACCTTAGAATTTTTAAAATATTTGTATATTTCATACTTTTATTTGATAAAACCTAATCAGTTTACATAGCAGTGGGACCCCATTTTTTAATTTGTGCCAGGGTCCTTGGTTTTTAGGGTTTCCGATGTTTCCTTCTGGGTGTTACAAACACCCGTTTTAGGGTATAATAATTAAGAAAATATATGAAATTTTAGTGGATACTATTTAGAGTGGTTATAATTAAAAAAAATTACGTTATGACCCTATGAGTAACAAATATTTTACTTGTAATCAAGATAGGACCACCTCTACTGAGGATTACATGTTGTACCAAGGTCAGCCGGTTTCACTTCCTGTCTGATTTTAGAAAGTGACATACAAATATATTTGGCTCTAAATATTTTTTTGTATTATATTTTTTATTCAAAATTAAAAAGTTCAAAAAAATTTTAAAGGCTAAATTTTTTAAATACAAATTCGAAACATATATGTATGTATATATATGAACTTCACCAACAAGGTTGTGCTGCTAACTGGCGCCGCGTCAGGAATTGGCGCTGCTACTGCAGTTCGTTTTTCGGAGCTTGGCGCTAAGCTAGCCATTGTTGATCTGAGCGCTGAAGGACTTAAAAAGACAGCTGAGAATTGCAAAAAATGTGCCAAGTCAAAAGATCAAGGAGAACCACTTCAAATAGTAGGGGACGTTAGCAAGTCGGAAGATTTGGAATGCATTGCTAAGTCAACCATTAAAAAATATAAAAAACTGGATGTGTTAGTAAATAATGCCGGTATTATGGAGGATGGTACCATTGAAACCACATGCCTGGAGCAGTTTGATCGCATGATACACACCAATTTACGTTCCCAATTTTATTTATCATTACTGTTAGTGCCGGAATTATTGAAAACAAAGGGCAACATTGTGAACACATCGAGTATATGCGGCATGCGTTCATTTCCTAACACGCTGGCCTACAATATATCTAAAGCTGGTGTAGATCAATTCACACGCTGCGTAGCGCTGGAACTTGGCGAGCGCGGCGTGCGTTGTAATTGCGTAAATCCTGGTGTTATATATACTAATTTACAAAAGCGATATTTGGATGAGAATGGATACAAGGAATTTCTTAAAAAAGCAAAATATACACACGCTTTAGCTCGCTATGGTCAACCAATTGAAGTGGCAAATGTAATATGCTTTCTAGCAAGTGATTTGGCTAGTTTCATCACGGGTCACAATATACCAGTAGACGGTGGGAGACACGCTATGACACCGCGCTAAATTGCAACAAAATTCAAAAATAACGACTTTCTGAAAAATGATGTGGGAGCAATGTGAAAACCAATTAAGCTGCGATGTCGATCATCAACAAACAGAAAATATAAGTTAATCGAAATTGGGCAACTACAATGGCTAACATCTCTGCTTACCCACTTTCTGATTTGTGTTCATGAATCACAGAATAAATCGTGGAGCAACAGTGTTTCTGATAACAGCCAAGAGTACTTAAATACTCAAGTCTTTTGATTTTTATCTAATTTGAATTTCACCAGCGAGTATATAACAGTAGAATGGATTTCAAGGGCAAAGTTGTGCTAATAACGGGAGCCAGTTCTGGAATTGGTGCTGCTGCTGCAGTGAAATTCGCTAAATTTGGTGCCAAGCTGGCATTGGTTGGACGAAATGTGGAAAATCTTAAAGAAACAGCAGCTAAGTGTGAAAATGTCGCAGAGAACTCATTGACTCCATTATTGGTAAAGGTCAACCTGACAGACGAATCGGCTGTGCCAAATATTATAAGTGAAGTGTTGGAACGTTACGGACAACTTGACGTATTGGTCAACAATGCCGGAATTATTGAAAATGGCACAATTGAGAATACAAGCCTTGCTCAATTCGATAGAATTATGGACACAAATGTGCGCTCTGTGTACCAGCTGACTATGCTCGCCGTACCTGAGCTAATCAAAACAAAAGGCAATATTGTTAATTTATCCAGCGTTTGTGGTCTACGTGCATTTCCCAATGTATTGGCTTACAATATCTCAAAATCAGCTATTGATCAATTTACACGTTGTGTGGCTTTAGAGCTTGCACCGAAGGGAGTGCGATGTAACTCAGTTAATCCGGGTGTCGTAGTCACCAATTTGCACAAAAGTGCTGGCATGAACGACGAAGCTTATGAGAAATTTTTGGAGCACTGCAAAATCACTCATGCACTTGGACGGGCTGGAGATGTGGAAGAAGTGGCCAATGCTATTTGCTTTTTGGCCAGTGATTTGGCCACATTTACTACCGGCATGAATATGCCAGTTGACGGAGGCAGACATGCTATGTGCCCCAGATAAAAATATATGCTTACTAATATTATTAATAACATTTATATATTTTATATGTATTAATTAACATATGCATGTATATAGAGAAAATAAAAATTTTCAATGCAGTACGTGTGTTTTGAAGTGCAGTTAGCTACAGCATGCCGAATTTGTCTTTGTTGTAGGAATAATGCGCAGTCAAATTTATGCTGGTCGTTACCTTATTCAAGACAATTTATAAATTCACCATTGTTTTATGGTCAAGAATACGGAGCTAAAATATTTTACAGGGTAGTTTTCTTCTTCCAAGACTTTCCATAAAAGTTTATAATAATTTATAAACATATACCCCCCCAACATTACTTTTTGTCTATACTATAAATGAGGACAAGTTAAAAAAATAGTTGTACAAAACCAACGATGATGGGCTGCCTAACCTTTTGCACTGCAATCACTAAGAAGTTAAAAAACAATCTAATTTTACTTATGTTATTCTTTTTATTAAAAAATGAATTCTAATCATTTTAAACAAACTTAGGGGTACGTATTTTAAACTTCGTATCCGTAAGATTTAATGATTTTGTTGAAAGGTTCCGCTACCTTCGCAATGTTTTCGCGAGCCTTAACAGTCAACTTCTTCATGATTCTGTTGTGTTTCAGAGTGACACGCAACTTAGCCTTGCGTTTCCTTTCCAGACTCTTAACGACATCTTGGTAGTGCCAGCCGACTTCGCTTGACAAACGTCCGACTTGGCAGTATTTGCGGTCAGAACGCAGAGTGAGGACACGCATGGCGATTGGTACACAGACACGACGACGCTTGTCGTATGGTGGTGGAATACCATCGAAAACGCGGAGACGGGCAAGTGCAGCTTGACCACGCTTGGTTTTGTGTGGAATCATGCCTGCAACAAAGTAGTTTGTCTTAATCATAAATTTGTTTACATAGATATTGCAAATATAATTTAAGTAGGTGCGTCAGTTAACGATTTTGTTACATTTTCAGCTTCAAATAATGTAGGTAAGAAATATTGTTCATCACTGCCGTTTTAGAGCTATTTATAAGATGAATTTCATTACGTACCTGAAAGCAAAGAAATACATTTATTAATGAAAAACATTAAAACAAGTCATAATTATATTGATGTACTAATAATCAGTTGCTATTAAATTGTTACATTTGTAATTCAAATAATGTAGGTAAGAAAATTAAGTCATCATTAACTAATTTTTTATTATTATAGAATATTATAGAAACTTACCTCGCACAGCTTTGAAGAAAATTCTTGATGGAGCACGGAAGTGATATGGACCACGAGCAGGATTTACGTTACAGCGTTTGCGCAAATACGCCAAGTACTTAATTTTATTTCTGTAGAAATGGCCAGAGAGGTTCAATTCCTCGCAACGTACAACTGCCACTTTACCTCCTTGAAGAAGGTATTTGGCAACAACGGAGGCCAAACGGCCAACCAGATGGCCACGACCATCAATAACAACGGCCTGCAAATATACAAAACAAAATTTCAATCAAATTTGTGTTCTAATAGAAATCTAGGTTATGACACAAATGACAACAAAAACGGTGGCTCACACACATTCCATTATAAAAAATTATAAGTATACACAAAATATACAATACGTGTTCACATATTCGAAAATATTACAACTTTTGCCAATATTTTCACCGTTCTTTAGACTTATCCACCAAATCAAATGGGCACGTGTACCATAAAGTACAATTGGACACATGAATTTAGTTAACTTTATATCACTTTACAGTTCACTTTCCCACATAAATTTGGAATTTTCGAAAAATTTTCGTCGTATTGTACATTTTGCACACATTTCGATTAACATTTAATGCATTTATTCGGCATTTTCATGAAAAAAACGCCACTTACCCTATTCGACAAACCAGTCATGTTAAAGAACCGCACGGAAAGAAATGGACGAGTATCGCCATCGTGCAACGGAAGTTATGTTCCGTTCCTCCTCGATTTTTCAATATGGCGAATTATATCGAAATGTTATCGTTGGAGTCTGTTCAGAAAAGTTCTTCTTCATGATAGCGTACAAATAAACTTCATTAAATTTTTATAAAACGACAAAACAAAATGTCTATTTATCGTTAAAAGTTAATCAACTATTTGTTGATTAGGACAGAATATCTTAAATTATTGATTTTTGTCTGCATAGAGAATTACCTATGTCAAAATATGGATTACACTCACAATAAACTAAAATTTTCAAATTAATTAATGAACATTAAGGCTCGTTTCTGGTAAGTTATTAATTATATCAATTAATAAATGCTATAAATTTAATAATATTGAATTGTGGTTAATATGGTGTCTGGGTAATTATTAATTACAATAGTACTTTTTGTGCTGTACTAATTGTGAGTTGTTGGCTTAACAAAGAAGAAGCATTTGCTACATTTACAAAAGAGATTCGTTGAAGTAAGAATACAATTTTCTGATTATTAGTAGACCAAGTAGTTAAAAACGGGAAATAAAGTGAGCAAGTTAATAATACATATTTAGAAAATCATAGAAATTCTAAGCTATGAAATATCATAAATCGGCCGTAGTCAACTATTAAAAAAAAACCGGCTGACCACTCCCTGTAGATAAAGAATACGAAACAAGTTTGATTGTAACCTTATCTTTTTTTTATTTGTGAACATATACACTTAACAAAGTGATAAAGACCCTTTTTTATTTTTCGCAGCAAATTCTAAGGAAAATGTGGAAAGCAACAGCTGGTCTGCAACTCCAAAACACTCAACCAGACGCTGATGATGATTGGGAGACGGATCCAGATTTCGTAAACGATGTCAGTGAACAAGAGCAGCGATGGGGATCAAAGACCGTCGAGGGAAGCGGACGTACAGCCGGTGCTATCGAGTAAGTATATTTGATTACTCATTTATTAGTCGTAATGTAACATAATTCAATGATTCACCCGTACAATTGCTGCCAATGTATATGTATGAAGCATGGAAAAATTGCGTTTTGAAACAGAAAAAGCTGATCAAGATAAGAAGAAGAAAGAATTAGAAGAGCAAAATCCAGGTTACGGATATGGAGGAAAGTTTGGTGTGCAAAGCGATCGCATGGATAAATCAGCAGTCGGACATGATTACAGAGCAACAGTTGAGAAACATGCTTCGCAAAAGGACTACAGCGAGGGTTTTGGTGGCAAATTTGGTGTTCAGAAAGACCGAGTAGACAAGTCGGCTGCAGGTTGGGATCATATTGAAAAGGTTGAAAAACATGCCTCTCAGAAAGACTATGCGACTGGATTCGGTGGCAAATTTGGCGTTCAATCCGACAGGGTAGACAAATCGGCTGTGGGATGGGATCACGTTGAGAAGGTTGAAAAACATGAATCACAGAAAGGTAAAACAACAATTGCAATAGAAAAAATAATTTCATTAATAGAACTTTTATTTGTATTTTAGATTATTCAAAAGGATTCGGTGGCAAATTTGGTATACAGGAAGATCGCAAAGACAAATCCGCCATGGGTTGGGATCATAAAGAGGCACCACAGAAGCATGAGAGTCAAATTGATCACAAAGTGGTTTGTTATATAACTAAATATTATTTTTTATAGGAAAATAGTAATAAAATTTGCTATATTATAGGGTTTTGGTGGAAAATTTGGTGTCCAAAGAGATCGCATGGATAAATCAGCTGCTGGTTTTGATGATAATGAAAAGCAACAGGTGGGAACTACATACACTAAGGTAAAACCTAACATTGAAGGTGCGAAGCCGTCCAACTTGCGTGCGAAATTTGAAAATCTGGCCAAAAACTCCGAGGAAGAAACGCGTAAAAGGGCTGAGGAGCAAAAACGTTTGCGTGAAGCGAAAGATCGTCGTGATCGTGAAGAGGCAGCCAAAAAGACTGTTATTGAAAATACGCCATTACCAGCAGCTGAAGAAGCACGAGCTCCACCACCAAAAGGCAGTCGTTCGTCGATTTCGACTGGTCGCGAAGGTGGTATCAGTAATGCTATAAGTGCATTCAATCAAATGCAATCGCCGACAACAGAAAATCCTCCAGCAGTACGTAAAGAACCCATAATCATACCTAAAGCTCAACCGGTTGAAATAGTAAACCAAATAGAAGAGAAACAACAAAGTCAACCAATTATGGCGGATGTTAAGCAAAATATCACAATAATTGCACCACCACCACCTGATGTCATACCATCTATTGAAATAGAGACTGCAATAACACCGCCACAGCTATCGTCACCAGAATGCCCAACGCAAGAACCGGTTTACGAGAACAGAGAAAGCATCGAACAAAAACAACAGCAGCAACAAGTACAACAAAAATCGGTTCAACAACAAGAAAGTTCGCAACAACAATCGCAAGTAGAAGAGAAAAAAGAAAACGAAGGCGCTGCACTCGACAATGCAGTGGCCACTTCAGCTGCTCCTACTACTGTTGCCACCACCGATGAAGCAATTTATTCTAATTCCGATAATTTAGCTGATTACATCGAAGATACAGGCATTCATGCGATTGCACTGTATGACTATCAAGCTGCCGATGACGATGAAATATCCTTCGACCCCGATGATACAATTACCCATATCGAAATGGTAAATATAATGCCTAAAGTTTTTGAATAGGTAATTAAGTCTTGCTATTGCAGATCGATGAAGGCTGGTGGCGTGGTTTGTGCAAAAATCGATATGGACTGTTTCCAGCAAATTATGTGCAATTGATAAATCAAAAAGCATAAACAACTTTATGTTTTCTTCTACATTTTTATACCATAAAGCGATCCGAAATGGTTGACGAGATAAATTTTTGCAAAAGTTAGTTTTGCAATAGGTTAAGTTTTGTTATAAAACTAAATTAAATGCTTCCTTAAAGGCTAAACTAGTGTAGAGACACTGCAGATATGTTAATAGTAGATATGGTTAAAAGTAATAATAATAATTTTTTGTAAATCATCCCTAACCAGTATTTACCTCAAACACATTAAAGCAACGAATTGTTTAAAAGGAATACATACATATTTATTCCTAGCTCATTTTTAATAAATTTAATTTGTTTAACTTTTACTCAACATCCAATTTTATGCAATTTTCAACAAAGAGACAAATAATTTTGTAAAATTTTAATTAATTACCGGTAATACTTAAAAGTATTTTGAATCAAGGAATGTTTCCTGAAATTTATTTCAATTTAAGGAGCTCGCTGAAAGCAAATATTGCCAGTAGCATTAACTAAGCAGAGCACAATTTCTGGACATTAAATAGCTCAATTGATTATTTAAAGATTGTTATACATTAATAAAATGCATTTTTATGGACATTGCATTTGACATTCTTCATATGTATGTGTATGTTTCTGGTTAAAGACTTAAATGTTACAAGTAGTGTATTTGTATGAAAAATATATAACAAAATTATAAAACATTCAGTACTCAGTGTTTCAATAACCAAAGAATTCTTTATTATATATTTATTGTGGTGTATAATTAATGCATAAATGAATGCATAATATTTCAAGACTATTGTGTCAAAATTTAAGTCGATTGGACTTTTAATTTCAAAGTTTTAAAGCTTTCCCCCACACGTTTTCAATGCCGGTACCCCTTAAAACTCAAGAACTACAACACCGATTGTTTGGGAATTGTGAACACTTTCTATACCTAATTTACGAGATAATGCTGGAAAGTATTTTTATTTGTTAATATTTTTCATTATACAATAACAAGTTAACTCGTTTTTCGCATAAAATTCGCGTTTTTTCCTTAAAAGTCTTCCCAAAAGGTGAGAAATTGAAATTTCGAAAAACCCTCCAGCGCTACCTGAGCAATGCGATTTATCTAAAGAAACAATTTTTAATTTAATTTTTAATACTTTAAAATGTCATACGATAATATACCATTAGTTTTTAAAAGGAGATTTTAACTGTTTCCAAAAAGAACATAAAAATGGGCATTGTTTTATACGACCTATTCTCCCTTCAATTACTACTTAAAATTGATGTTTAGAATTTTCTGATACTGCAAAAATATTTCTTAAATATGTATTTCTTTCATGTCCACAACTAAAGCAAAGTCAATATGTTGACACATCTTTGCGTCAACGAATTCATATCTCTGAAAACATTAAACGTTTTCCCTCTATGCAAGCATGTTACCTTTCAATAATTTTACAATATGCCCATCAAATTCATATTTTTGACGATATCCAGAACCGTAGGCGCCGACTTTAGATAAGACGTACGTGCAAAGTAGTGATTCATAATATCATGTTAAAAAAATCATGTGCATAACGAAACCGATGGATTATTTATGTAAAAACAACCTACCATGATATAAATAAAAGAATTTTGAATACATTGGGGTGGCAGATGTGCTTAATATTACCATTTCCTTCAAAGCTTTTTGATAAGGATTTCGTTCTAAGTTTTCGAATTGCATATCCATATTCTCTCCAAATTGTTTATTTTTAATTTTTGAAACTATATTTTGGCATGCTATAAAATTGATAGAATTTCAAAGCTGTGTCGACGTTATGGATACAGACACTTCTTCGTAAGAGGAAGCACGCTCAATGGATCTTGGTATAGGGGAAATTTCAACTTTAAAACTACTGCCAAAATTTGTTATTACAAATATAAATCAATTTGAAACCCTCTTCATTGAAATCAACACTGTTAAATAAGAGAAAGATAACAGATTCTTACCGGACTTAATAAACTCTTTATTTAACCCAAAAATCCACTTCAAAATAAAACGTCCTAATAAACTTAAAGGCTTAGAGAATCAAAAATATAGTTACTTCAGCTACTTATCTTTAAATCTATCTTTAATTAATCTTTATCTTTAAATTTTAATTTTGAGTTTTGACTTATAATCTGCCTAGAGATGATACTTTAGTATAACATATAAGTTTTTAATTTAGAATAAAAAGAGTAACGCCCGGAAGACATAGAGCACGACAGACTGCAAGTGACATCTGTCAAATGTTAAAATCAACACGTTCTTATGGACACAGTTATTGAGGCAGTCTATCGCGCTCTATGTGTTCAGGGCGTAAACATTGTACATTAAGTTTCGTGAATTGCTATCTCCAAGTTTAGAATAAAAAATGATATCCACTGTTTTGTAATCTGGCAGCTCGTTCATTCTCTCGTATATGAATCGAAGCAGCGCCTGTGTTCTCTTCAGTTGTTGCTTGTTGGTTGCTTGCTTCGTTTGGATTGTTGGTGTTCGCTGTTTACCAATTGTTGACGTTTCTCGTTGCTGTTGGCTTGTAGGGGAAGAAAAGTGTACGAGTTTTGCTTAATTAGCGTTACCAGACAATTTCTTTTCATCTACTTGTGTCGAAGAAAATTTTCCTTTATGTACTGGGCTTAAACTGTGGTAACACAGAACTCGGAAGAGCAGGGCAAAATAAAATTTTCTTAATTAATTTCAATGAAGTGATGTGGAAAACAATACGATCGTGGTATATATGACATACAGTTGTTTTGTGTGATTTTTAACTTTTGTCAAAGAAAGAATACCGTGCAAATATAATTACATGATTCTATGAGCGTGAAGTAGAACAGATTTGCTGAAAAATCGCACACAAGAGAAAATGAGAGTATAAGACATATGCCGAAAATTCAGCTGTTTAATGTTTCTCTTTTACTTTTCTTGTTGAAGAAATTATAAAATAACCATACGAAGGTTCAAAATAGTAAAAATATTGAATAAAGTGCTAATATTTACGTTGTACAATATATAAACGATAGTGCCTTAGCTCTTAATTATTTTCTATACAAATATAAGTTTTTTATTCAGATAACTTTATGAAACAAGTAGTTAATGTGGATGTGATAGTTAAACTACTCCAATATAAAGTGTTCTGCGTTCGCTTGCATTAAAAAATTTGAAAATAGTTGCTGATTAATCATCAATCTCATTTATATTTCGCGCGTTAATTTGTAGCGAATGAATTGTATAAATACAAAAACTCAACTTGACACACATCAGTAAAGCTTTTGTTGGAACAATTGGCATCGACAAGCACAAATATCTGTACTTTCAAGTATGTAAATAAAAGAGAATTTCTTATACATATATATTCTATATGTTGCTATGCATATAACATTATTGTATCAAAGTATATATGTATGTACTTCAATTTTTAAGTGGCAAAAAAACCGTGGCAAACTTCTATATATGTTTGTTATTTAGTTGAATTTCTTATCAGTGCTTATTGCTGGCAGTCGGATGTTGATTATATTAAAAAAATAAGTTCCTCTAAATTGGTGAAATAGCTTATTGACGAGCCCTCAAGAAAGTAAATTAATTGTTGGTAAATGTTGAACGCTATATTAGAATACTAATATATTATCAATATATGTTTCTTCATATGTTTCAACGTGTTATCACATAGGAAACAAATTTTGCACACTTTTGTAAAAAGCCTTCTTGCCAACGTAGTCAAGCCAGCTGTTTTTATGCTTTGGAATTTGTGCTATAATATACAACTTTCTTAGTGTTGCCAGATAATTAATTAGTTTCAATTATAAGTTGCTATAAAATATTGAGTTAACGCGATAAATAAAATGCATTTTTATGTAATTGTAATAAAACGTTGAATTCTTTTTTTTTTACTAAACCCCATATTAATATACATATCATACCTAAATTAGAAATATAATGAAATATATCTCTTTTTAAAAATTAAAAAGGAACACTAAATAATTAGCACAAAAACTGGAGTTTTAATGCCTTTTTTTGACATAATAATTTTGCGGTTTTGAACAATATTTTATTATTTCGAAAGTGTTTGAGACAATATTATGGAGATGAATGCAATTCCTTTGTCTCTAATTATGTAAAATATTTATTACAAAAAAATATTAGACATATATTATTTTTTGAAAACTTTTGATAATACACTTCTGCAACTTTAGATACGAATAAAAAAAGTTCGATGACTATGTAATTTCAAGAATTATTTTTCCAAATGTGACATAAAAATATGGAAACTATTTTTCAATTATTGTAATATGAAATATTTTTTTTTAATTTCTCGGCCGAAACAAAAACGTATGTCAAATTCAACTATTTCTATTTTTAAAATTTTTATATTCGGCCGAAACAAAAACGTATGTCAAATTCAACTATTTCTATTTTTAAAATTTTTATATTCACTATTTTAATTTAGACTTTATCAATTTGGGTTAAAGTCTTTTTATCGCGTCTACAAATTTAATTACTTATATTATAAGCCGCCTATTTTATAAAATGACTGACAATATTGTCAAAACAGATAATTTACATGTTCTCAGTCACAATTCAATAGGTGATAACTGTTTTGCTCCATTCCAATTTTGACGAATTTAAAATCAAAAATAAAATTGTCGCTAGGTTGATAATTATTTTGTTCGATAAAAATATGAATTTGAATTTTGTGGATTTTAAAATTAAATACAATATTGTCGCCAGCCCTATTCTATGTATTAATATTATATATATTTTTGCATTCTAGAGTCTATTGATTGAAATTTGATTAATCACTTTATAAGCTTCATTGACAGCCGTCTATTTTATAAAATCACACTGAATATCTTTCCTAAGAAAGATATTTTACGCATTGTCAGTGACAATTTGATCCTTGCAAACTGTTCTGTTTTATGGCAATTTTAAATTTTGACAAATTTAAAAAGAAAAATAAAATTTTCGTCAGTTCTATGTAATGTGAGTAAATGTCACTCCAAACCACTCAATATTTTGGTTTAATGAATATGTAGACATTGAGTATGCTGAAACATACATATGTACGAGTACCATAGTCACAGATAAAAAAAAATAGCGTGTGCAAATTTCTTTGTTTTCTCGACATTCCTTCGTGGTTTTATCGCCGCTTTGTTCTTTATTAAAGTAAATACACATAATTGGATTCCCCCAAAGGGATTCACCACTAGACTATGTGTGTATATATACTATTACATACATAATTATATACTTATATACATACTTATTTAAATATCTATATACATATTCAGTTTTCTAGAGTTGTTGAGATATTTTTATATTTAAGAAATTTTATTTTACTTGCCTCTGACAAAGTGTACATTTTTTCAAAATTTATTAAAATCCTACAAATTAGAATTTCTTTTTTGTTTTATTCTCCACTTATTTACTATTTCTAAAATATTTACTTTTATTTACAAAGTCAGAAGGCATATCCAGTAAAAACAATTTCGAACTTGGGAGGTCAAGGCTAGCTCTTTTCAAAGCCATTAATTTTATTTGACACAGTCAGATCGGATGCCGTTTTAGATGTTTTCTTAATTTACAAATATTAGTTTTTGTACGGAACTTCAGTCTTTACATCGGTCACCTGATTGTTGGGCTGCTCTAGGACGTTTTCAATTTAGCTGGTCCCGCTGGATCACTAACATCGATATCTGCGCCCATGTAATTTATTATTTACCTGAGAGGAACAACAATGTTTTCTGGTTACATTCCACGCAAGAGGGTATATAAATAGCTCATTCAAAATTGTCTCTCTTTGATTATGTCAGTTGTTTGTTCGATTTGCCAATCTCAAAACTTGGGGTAATCGAAGACAGCTATTATCAACTGCCAAAAAAGTCTCTAAAAATACTTATTTTTCAAACATGATTTCACATTATTGTAAAATCATTTAGACGCTTTGTAAAAGTTGATTCGTGAGACAAGCCTTTTTTGTGAAGTTATGCTATTTGATTAGTTGTTCCATAAGTACGCACTTAAGAGTAAATATAAACAAAACATATGTAAACTGAAATGTTTAAAGCGGCAATACTAGTCATTTCGGTTAACAGCTATAAAAGGTTCTAGGCACCAAAACAAAATTTCGTACACGTTTCGATAACAAATTTACGCAAGGTGCACGAGTCATTCAAGGCAAAATGTGTTGAGGGCAATGTATTTTCAGCAAAAACACATATGTATGTATGTACACATGTTTATAGGGCAATAGTGAGGACGAGTAGAGTTACAACGTTGTCTTATGTTGATTTCAATCGACTTTTTCTTCTTGGCAGAAATTATTTGTATCAAGATTTGATACAAACACATACATGTGTATGGATATATGGATGTATGTATTTGACATACACTTGTAATTTGTTAAATTATTGGTCGTGAGCGTGCAAGAGCTTTTTGAGGTAAGCGCATGCGCAGCACCGCTATGAACAAAGCCACACTAAGAAGCTGTGAACCCATCAAGTGGAAATAAATTGAAATAAGAAAGCGAGAAACTGTCAAATGAAGAAACAAATTTTTAAATTTAAAGCGTGTCTGTGTGTGTAAGGTACATATATGTATATGTAACTAAGCGCTTATGTATAAATTAATTTAAAAAAACCTTCTCTGTCCACATTTTGTACTCATTAGCTTTTCGAAATATACAAATATAACAAAAATACAGATTCTTGCGATTCTTATTAAATTTCATTTTTTTATAAATAAACCATCAATTTGTCAAAATTATCTAAGTCAATGACTTTATTTTCAGTCGAACAAAATTGTTTCCGTTTAACCAAACCGAAATATTTCACAAATTCATTCATTCGAATCAAAAATCGTATTAAATTTATTAAAGATCGCTTTTATGGGTTGGTCCTGAAAAAAGTTCTTAACTTCAATCTTTTACATACATACATTTTTTTTTTTACTCTAAAAATAGCTTTTATTGCTATTATGTGTGTCTGGTCTTAATTTACAACTAGTTCATATTTATCATGGTTAAATATTATTGCCTTTGGTTTGTTTTAAAACAATCTACAAATGTTTCTCTCTAAACGAACTTGTCAGTTGGCGGAGTAATGATTTTAATATTTTCAAGTGCAGAAATTTTAAAACAAAAATATAAATAATGTTTATTCTTACTTCAATCCGTCTGGATTGGGTGTGTTCATTTTGCCTACCTCAAGTTCATTAAACTTTCCATTGCTCATTTCGAAATTCGGGGTATTCGGTATATTTAAAAAATGCCGCACTTCATTTTTGTTTTTGCTGCATTCAACTGTTGCAGAGACACTTTAGCAATGGCATAAAAAATTAAATATTTTATTAATTATTTTCACATACAGCATTTTTTTATATTACAATATACGCATGCATCTATGTAAGTATGTTTGTAGTATATGAGTACATTGGTGTAGTGCATATGCAATTGCTGAAACACCTGTGATGTACAAATAAAAACAAAATGTATGTTCACAGTAGTGGCCAAAACAAAAGCAGGTGAAAAAAAATTTTCAAGTATTGTTTTCATTTTGCTTATAATTATAATCCGATAACGCAGTCAGTAGTAGTAGAAATAATCAAAATATGCCTAACGTTTGTCAAACCTTTGTCGGGGATTCTGTTTCAGTGGTGGAGTGCTGTTTGTCATTAACGCTGATTTAGCGGGTTCTTAAACAACAAAAATTGTACGGTTTTACCTTCCACGATAATACCAAAATTTTTGTCTTTGCAGCAACCATAATCAGCGGCTCATTCGTTACTTTCAAGATATTTTTTATGCCTGTACATGGTTAATCACAACAACTGTTGACTTGCTTTTAATCGAGTAAATTCCATTGTAAATGCTATATTTATTCACTTAATCGTCTTCCTTATTTTTTTATTTCGCCTAAATTCGGTCAGCATATTTAATTCCTTTTCAATAAATGAAATTATATTATTTTATCAATCATTCCAGTTATCATATTTATTTGTATGTGATAATGAAAATATAATTTAAGGCTTACTTAAAGCAAAAATGTTCTGATGATTAAAAATTTAACTTATTAACTTTAAATGACATAACCTCTTTAAATACTTCATTAGCCTTTGAATTTAATCCACTTTAAATTTTCACAATTTTGTTTCGTACGGTACTGTACGCACTGAGAAACAGAGTTGTGACAATCAGACATTGCAATGTTATAAATAATTGCAACGAGTATAACGCAATGTTTAAGTAAAAAAAGTTAAAACAATTACTGAGGTTCATTATGCAAGTACACTTTTATTATAGAGAAACAAAAAAATAGTAAGATTTTGTTCTTAATTTTAAAATTCTTATAAAATCTATGTTGTCCCCTCAAAGTAATCCCTCTTGGTCCTAATTCACTTCTGCATATATTTTTTCCAATACTCGAAACAGTTGTTAAGTTGCCTGTTTCCGGAATAGCCTTCAATGCGTGTAGCGATTCACGTTTAATGTCTTCAATTGACTCGAAACGGTTTTTCCGGAGCGGTCGTTTAAGTTTGCCGAATAGCCAGAAGTCACACGAAGCTAAGTCAAGTGAATATGGTGGTGCGGCTAATATTGATTGAAAATTTGGCGAAAAACATTCATGCAGTATGCGACGGTGCAAAAACAGAGAGTTGTCGGCTCATAATTCCGTCCTCTTATTACGAAAAATTTGAGTGATTTTGCAAACGAAACGCCGAATGCCCTATGTACTTCAAAAAGACAAGCAAGCGTACACTAAACATTGATTATTTTGATGTGACATTTGGCACAGATGTCGCTGACAGTCATACCCAATGGGGTTTCGCGAGAAATTTACATTAAAAAGTCTTAAAATTTTTTGTCACAGTAGTATACTAGGTACTAGTATACAATAGGTTTGTTCTAAAACGAAGATTGTTGAAAGCTTGTCCTCTTCAACAATATCAAATTCGGTCCAACAAAAAACCACTATAATTGACTTTTCTACCCATTGGATTATTGCAAATCAAAAATCGAGGAGTAAATGTATGTATATGATAAGCGTTGTTGTTGTATCGGCACAAAAAGGCTTTCCAAGTAGTCTTGCAGAATGATTCTTCTGTGGTGGAAGTACTTGATCGGACGCTAAGTTAGAGTCTTCAGGTTATGCACATAGAGAAGTCTAATGTTATGTTTACCATACATTCGAAAGTACATAATTTTTCAATATTATTATTGTTATTATTTTTCAAGGACATTATATTAAAAAAAAAAAACGAAGTCAATATTCTTACTGATTTTGTTTCCAAAGAGGGTAACGCAAAAATTCACATGTTGTTTGATCCCATTAATTCTTTTTAATATTTTGATATAAGAAATAAGTGTTCTTAGTTAATAATTTATGTATATTATTTTTATTTTTGTTAACACTGTTCTGTTCTTTATAAACAGAAGAGTAACCCAAAACAAGCTCTTCATTGACTATCTTTTTTTAATTTTATATTGGTTGTATTAAAACAAAAATTCCATTTTCGTTACTTTTGTACTTTTTCTAGGAATTGTTTAATTGTTTACTAATCATTATACACTTAACAGACTTTATAGGTACTCTATCATAAAACTGCCAGAGCTCCTTGTGATTATCTGAACTTAGTACAAACAATGGAACGCATATGAGCACCGTTATAATCACAAGTCCACAAACTGCAGATAAGTTTGCTATGAAATGGTGTGTGTGTAGATGTTATAAAAACTGATGTCGTACTCAACTGGCATTTGGACCAAATTTCAAACATTATGGAAATTTTTGGTCTGTTCTAAACTTTTCGTTCCAATCGAAATAAAGTAGTTAAGTGCCGTCAATTGCGTTCGGAAAAACTCACGAAAGTGATTCAAAATGACTTATTAAAATTAATTAACGGATCTCTAAGAATATTCGAATAATAATTAGTTTCACATCTGTTAAAGTATATAAAACAAAAGGATTAATAAAAAATCGTCTGAGAAACAACAAGTATTGAATAAGCTGGGTTCGCATTACATATAAAATTATAGTTTCATGCATATTACTTAATATACATAAATAAAGTGAGTTCCCTTGGGTATACTTGTACGCAATTAATATTCCTGTTTTCTCTCTGGTATTATTTCTCTCATAAAGAACGCAAAGCGGAGGAAATTCAAGCGAAAATGCGTTTGATAGTGAAAAAAAATATTGAAAGTGTTCAGTTGCATAATATTTACCTACTTACCCTGACTACCTAGGGTTGAAGTGCGCCCCATATTTCAATTGCATAATACTTATAAAAAGCCAAAAGCAAATTAAGTCATTATCAGTGTAGTTTCTAACTTAAGTTGATAATAATAAAAAGTTGCCGATATTTGATTTTTATATACATACATATATACATACATATATTAATTATGGTTTTGCAAAAACTACACCCACAAGTATTTATGACCTGAATAGGGCATATTAAGTTTGCATTAAGTTTGTAACACCCAGAAGAAAACGTCGGAGACGTTCCAAAGGAAAACGGGACTTAAAAAAAACAGAACAAGTGGTTTTTTCGGCTAAATCAATTTATTTTATTCAAAATAGTCTCCTTTTGCTTCAATACAGCTTTTTGAACGTTCCAAAAACATGTCGAACGAGTGTTTTAGCTCGTTGGCCGGCATGACCTGACCGCCAGTATGAGGATGCAAGGCTTTTGAATGGTCTCTACATCTGCATAACGCTTTCCTTTCATGGGCAAATTCATTTTCCCGAAAAGGAAGAAGTCGCACGGTGCCATATCCGGTGAATACGGGGAGTGGTTAATGGTTAAAATGTGATTTTTGGGTAAATAATCGGTCACAAGCGTCGATCGATGAGACGGCGTTTTTGGTTGTCAGTCAATTTGTGCGGAACAAACCGCGCACGTACCTTTCGTAAGCCCAAATGTTCGGTCAAAATGCGATAAATCGTTGCTTTGGAGATGTTTAAATCTATTTCCATGTATTTCAATGATGATTTCGGCTGATTTTTGATGAATTCACGCACAGTTTCAATGGAATTCCCGGTGATCACGGATTTGTTTGGCCCGCATGTTGATCGTCATTTATGTCCTCACGACCACTTTGAAAACATTGAAACCACTCGTGCACTCGTCGGGATAGGCAATCATCGCCATAAACTTGTTTCTTCAATTGAAACGTTTCGGTAAAAGTTTTACCAATTTTAAAACAAGATTTAAAGTTGGTTCTTTGTTCGAATCCCATTTTCGCACCGATAACACAGACATACTGACACGTAAAACGCATTAACTTCAATTCCAATCAATGAAATGTCATGAAATTCTCACTGGACAATCGATAAAGATAGCAGATTATAACGCACCAGTCGACATATAGATGGCGCCACAAGGGGGCGCTAGATTCAAAAAGTCCTGTTTACTTTGGAACGCACCTTGTATGTAAATTGCGTGATGAGTTATAAATTTGGCATGGATTATTGTCGAAAGCAACGCTATAATCTCTGTACATATTCTTCTGACCATTAAAAATCAATATAAACATCATAAGTATCTTTTTTCCTTTTTAATTAACCTTAATTCGACTTGAAGATTTTTTGTATCAAACAATGTGGCTAGAAAGAGGTGTCTTCAATTGGATGCAAACCTTTGGCCGGTTACATTTTGAGATATACAACTTGTTATACATATATGTATGTAGATAGTATAATTGCACCTGTGAAGGGTATGATAGCTTTAATGTAAACGAAGTTAGTGCTGTCAGAGAATGTCAAATATTCGAGAATATTTCCAATAATTAAATTGTTTTCTTCTTCTACCATAGCAATTAGTCATGCGAACGTTTATCGGCGCCCCCTTTCAATGTGCTTGTGGATCTACGCATTCATGCATAAAGGAAGCAATCATTTGTATGCTTTGCCGCTTCTCAATTAAACTTGAAATGAAAGGCGAAGTTGTGCTAATTACATCAATTAAATGGACGATCGCATAACACTAAAGAAATATAATTGAAGCTGCATATAATCGTGAAAAAGATTTATTAACGGAGAAATTTGATATTTATACAAAAAGCCCTACAAAGAAACTATATAGATCTATGGGAGTACAGATACAAGTGTATGTAGCGTTTAAATGCATATGTATTTAAACGGTAATAGCGCAAATTTCCCATTATTATAGTTAATTGTTATTACTAGCACTTCACTGATTTTCAGTGATTTGAGATTATTCTTAATTAAATCTAAAACTTTGAACATCTTCAATACTGGATATATTCGTAGCACATGTTTTAGCTAGTCTACATACTTAGTGGTTATTAGTCCGTTGAACCACATACATACATATGCACTTAAATGCCCTCGAAGATTTTCTAATAGGCGAACACGTCTCTAAATTTTGTTTAGAAAATGTCAACAGTGCATTTCCAGAGAGTCAAAACGGAAATTGTTACCGCTTTCTGTACCTTTGAGACCTATTTTACTGCTCTTTTATCTTAACACCAGAAACGTTCGATAAGGCAAAGCCAAAACTATATTAAAAAACTCATATAGTGTCAATAAACAACATTCGAGGTAGTTATAACACTTTATTGCGCAGAGTTAGAGATGTGGATGAATGAGAAAATTTTATTGTATTTTTAAAGTATGTAGATTGGAAAAGTATGAATTCTATGAAGTTGGTGTATTTTTTTAATTGTTTGGCGTCACCGGTATCCGGATGTTCATTTATAATTAGAGATTAGAGATGGATTTTTTGTTGTCAAAGTAGCCTAATTCTTTTTTCGAAAGCTTTAGAATACTTAGGGGTGACAATATTATTGTCTAAATATAAATTCAAATCCATTCAAATTACGTAGAACGACGTTGTCGTTGTATCTGTACAAAAAGGCTCTCCAAGTAGTCTGGGAGGAGGACTCTTCTGTGGTGGAAGTACTTGATCGGACGGCAAAATAAACTATCGCTATTGCTTTCCGTTGGTTAAAAGTTGCAAGGAGAATTAGTAAGATTACTAAATGCTACTCTTTCTCTCAGTATATTACGATTTTTACAGTTCGACAATAAACTATATTTTCGGGGGTTTCGCTCTTTCCCCCTTCCTTCCTTACCTTCGCCTAAGTTTAAATCAATACACAGTCTGGTTCTCGCCGAATATTTTTCTTAACACCGGTCTGCAATGAAAATACTTCTCATAAATTCCATTTGTCACTTATATTCGATTTAAAACTTATATTTCCGTCCATTTATCGTTCGGCTAAACATCTTTCAGTTGTTTTATTTTTTTTACAACTTGGACAGCCAAACTGACTTTCTTCCGGTTCGGCAATGGTTTGGAATTAATGGCTGCAAAATGTTTGCAAAAATATAAATAAAATGAAATGTCGGTCTGCACAGCCAATGTACATATATTTTATCAGCTATAAGTGGGATGATTACTTCGCTGTTCATTGGGATGATTTCGTGCCTGAAATTTGCTTTTACGTTTCATTTGGAAATTTTATAGTGTCTTAAGGTCAATTCTCGTATAAGCTTTCTTTATTTCATTTATCACTTAAATATTAATTCAACCTAACTGTTTTTATGAAGTATAACCCTTTTTACATAACTTTAGTAATGTCTATATACATACATACTATATGTATATAATAATAATTAACTGTTATTATTTTTCTTACATTTCAATAGTATGGCTTCAAATGGATCATTTTCAAAAAATAGCGATCAAATTGTTGAACCTGCGGGCAGTTCATCAACAACATCGCCGCGTACCAGCACATCTCGAGCGCCACATCAGCATCTACCGAGTGTTTTACCCGATGAGGGCACATATCTGAAACCGAATGCGAAACAAGCATACTTCAGCGATGAAAAGGTGCTCATACCACAAAATGATGAGGTGAGTGTCTTAAAATTTCCTTAAATCAGCCAGAGAATTCAAAACTACAAACATTAAATTAGAATTACTATTTACATTTACTTAATATTAATAAAAAGTTCACCTTATAAACCAGTAAATGCATTTATTTGTGTTGATAAAACAATTCATATACCGTATTTTGAAATTTTGTACCTGCGTTATTATTTATTACGAATAATTCGTGTTAATACGAATCACTAAATGAGCCTGTGATCAGCACTAGTTATCCGTTGATCAGTCGAATCATCTGTTATCAGCGTTGATTCGTTAACATTCATATAAGAGGATGCACTGGAAACTTTTATATCAGATAAGTTATCTCAAATAAATTATCTCAAATTTTATCAAAGGAGTATAGATGACAGCCTTTATTATTAGTATGTTCACATTGATCCATTAGTCGAGTTTTTTGATAAATTTGGAGTTAAACACTAATAAATCACGTTAAGGCGTTAGGCTAGTCGAGAGCCCATTGAAAATACCCTGTTTTGACAATTTATTCCGCGAGTAAGGAAAAAACAATTAAATCTCTCTCTTTCAGGCTTTATTACGTATTTGAATGTATAAAAATTATGTTGTATTGACATTTTGCCACAACATGGCTCCAATTAGACCAATTTACTGATGTTTCTACGACCTTAAAGTGAACTTTAAATACAAAAATCGAGCATAAGGCTACCATTAAAACTGATTGATCAATATAAAGCTAAATATATTTTTTTTATACCCTTCTATACTATAAAATATACACCTGTGGAGGGTATTCGATGTTTTGGTGCAGCCAAAGTTAACGTTTTTTCTCGTTTTCTCATTTACTATTACTTATTACCGTTACTCGCTTTAACTTTAATTTCACATTTTGTTTTTGAGCGGGGAATGACAGATAAAAAAAATGTTCAGTGCACTTCTTGTGGTTTTTAGAATCAATATGCTTCAATAAAACCGCAGCTTTATTGTACAAATCAATAATTTTATTAAATAAGCCTGACTGAGAAGTTCAAAAACTTGAACTTGATGTAAAAAACCGCGGCGTATAGGAATTTGATATTTGCATACACTTAATACAGCAAATACTGCACGTGCATTTTTATACGAAAACAATAAACAAACACATACACGCACCCAAGCATTACTTTCAATTACTTGACACAGTTTTCACAACGCAGTGGGGTGCATTAACGGTTTTGCGAAAATTGGCGACATGCAACATGCGTTTGTAGTACATGTAAACATACAGCGCGACTTACAATAATCATTTCAGGTGGAATATGACTTATGTGCGTGTGATTGTTCATAAATGCATTCAATTGATCTTACTGAAGAGCAAACATGCCGCCGTCACTGGCAGAAAAGCACACATACTCTGTATACTCCCACATAATTATTTTCATATACATACATATAGTATATATACATATGTATGTATGATATAAGTACATTTCTGTCATGCAATATACATATTACAAAAGCATTGAAACTCATTCTGATTGTATCTAATCTCATTGCATTCTTTGTGCACACATACAGACTGGCTTTAGCTTTCGCAAATTATGGGCATTCACTGGTCCTGGGTTTCTCATGTCCATAGCATACTTGGATCCGGGCAACATAGAATCAGATTTACAAAGCGGAGCGGCAGCAAAGTATAAAATCTTATGGGTACTTTTATGGGCCACGGTTTTGGGTTTACTGATGCAACGTCTGGCGGCGAGGTACGTACACATATAGGTGCATATTCATACAAACATACATACATTTGTAACAAGTATGTTGTAAGATTTTTAACTTTACGACCGCATTTAATTTACTAACAAAAGTTGAATGAGCGTTACCTTGCATTTCCACATTATGTATGTACTACCTACATATACCTACAAACATACACATGTATATTACATATATTAATTTATTTGCACTTAATATGCCGTCAGGTTGGGTGTTGTGACGGGTCTACATTTGGCCGAGATGTGCTATCGCCAATACAGAAAGCTGCCGCGCATCATTCTTTGGATAATGATTGAGATTGCAATTATCGGCTCGGACATGCAGGAAGTGATTGGCACAGCGATTGCGATATATTTATTGTCAAATAAAATGTAAATACACACATAAACACTAATTTAATTGCTTGTTGTTAGCTTTTTATTATTAAATGTTGTAAATGATTTAAATAGCTTTTTATTGTTAAATATTTACAAATTTGCTCGTGTAAAAGCATAAACAATTATTAATTATACTAATACTTCATTCTTCATGGTATTTGATTTTTTCTTTTAGCGTGCCGCTGTGGGGTGGAGTGCTGATAACAATTATCGATACGTTCACATTTTTATTTCTAGATAAATATGGTTTGAGGAAACTGGAGTTCTTCTTTGGCTTCTTAATCACTGTAATGGCGGTTACTTTCGGCTATGAGGTAAGTTGTTAATAATTTTAAGTAAATTATATAACTATTAACCTAAAGTTCGACTGCGCCGAAACTATCACATGTGCATTTCTAAATTTAAATCTGAAAAAGTAACCGGACAACGGTTTGTATCTAACGCTTTCCAATGTTTGTATGTTTGACATTAACCTTCAAGTCGAATTTTTGTTACTTAATAAAGATATACGTTCTTTATCTTGATTTTGAACGTTCAGTTATATGCTATAGTTGTGTTAAACAATAATCCATATTAAATTTTGTAAAGATGTCTTGTCGGTTAAACTAATTTTCCATGCAAGGACTGAAATAAGTTACAAATTGGTCCCCAAAACCAAGCTCATTCAAAAAGCTGCTTATATCAGACAACGCTTGAGAAACGTCTCAGGTCTTGAAAACTGCGATACAAGGTGAATTATAAAGTACACTTAGTATCATATTAGGGTTTATTATATAACATTTACACTTCACTTCTCATCTTCGCGAGCTAGGTTACTTTAGATGAGTCTGGTAGGCTAATAAGCCACATATAGACCAATATTTGGTCATTTGCGTTGCCAGATGGAGTCCCGTTTCGTTGTTCAGTAGAAGCAGTAACTTTTTTTATATGTCTTTGCTTGACGAACTTTAATAGACTCTCTGACGATACCACTAACAGTACTTCTTCCTTATGATGGCTTATACCGCGGGCCATCAAACGCTTAACCGTTGCGTTGACAATGCGAGACAAGTGTGCAAGAGATACTCAATTGTTTCTATAGGCGTTTGTTTTCTAATATACTCTCAGTCCTTTTTTTACGCGATTTTCGGTTCTGCCACTAATCGCGTAAAAAAAAAAATCGCGTAAAAATGGTTAGTTTTCCAATATTAACTGATGAATTGGATCCGAATATAAAAAATATTGCGTATAACAAAATATACGCCCAAAAAAATATTCAAAAACAATACAATAAAAAATACAAAACAAAAACCATATATAAAAGAGAAGAAAATAGAAAATAGGTAGATTTATTGAAAAAACCGTTGAATGCTGTTTAATCACTGTCATTATCCGTAGTTTAAATTATTTTTAGCCGCTTATTTTGATGGCCGGCACTGATATCACTAGAATTTGCATCAGAATCAATAGTAAGAACTATGGAATGATGTTCTGATTGACTTAGCGTCTCCGACTGAGTTTGCACCATAAATTCAGTTAATTTTGTTTGAATGCTTCTTTTTGGACCCAATAAATTCTGATGTAGTTCTTTATATCTTAACATGCAGAACACTCAATTCTTTTTGAAAAATTCGTGCACGTTCGGCATCAGTATCATTGCTACAAAATAATTTTTCCAAGTCTGCTGCAAGTTTAAGACCAAGCAAAAAACGAAAAAAAGCAATCGCGTTAAAGTGAGAAATTCGCGTAAAAAAAGGAATTTGCGCTGCAAAAATAACCGCGTTAAAGTGAAATAGCGTAAAAAGAGGTCGCGTAAAAAAAGGACTGAGTGTAGTACTATAAAAAGTTTTCTAGCTTAAGTTTTTAAAACATTTTATTTTAAATTAAAAAATTTACGGAAATTAAGTGTTTATGCATATGTACCCATGTTAAGTGTTAGACAATATGAGTTTTTGTTACATATGTATGTATGTATATGCAAATTTTGTAAGGAATGGCACACACAAATACACTGCAAATACATACATTTTGCTTAGCTCAATGATTTCAATATACAAATTGCTTCTCTAAACTGTAGCTTCCGCTTTAAAATGTTTTTGCGTTCGTTTGTTTTTTTTTTTTTTACTTATCGTTACTGTAGTTTTGTTTATATACATATATGTATGTGCGAACTAACAGTTTTATTTTTATTTGCATAAATTTGCAGTTTTTGCGGTTTTCAGAGCTTTGCTTTTGTTCCGCTGCGAGTTATGTATGCGTTTAGACTATAACCATATGTATCGGGTGATTTTTGAAAGCAGTAACTTTTTTAAACGCATAAAATTTGCAAAATCTCATCGGTTCTTTATTTGAAACGTTAGATTGGTTCATGACATTTACTTTTTGAAGAATAATTTCATTTAAATGTTGACCGCGGCTGCGTCTTAGGTGGTCCATTCGGAAAGTCCAATTTTGGGCAACTTTTTCGAGCATTTCTGGCGGAATAGCCCGAATTTCTTCGGAAATGTTGTCTTCCAAAGCTGGAATAGTTGCTGGCTTATTTCTGTAGACTTTAGACTGACGTAGCCCCACAAAAAATAGTCTAAAGGCGTTAAATCGCATGATCTTGGTGGCCAACTTACGGGTCCATTTCTTGAGATGAATTGTTCTCCGAAGTTTTCCTCAAAATGGCCATAGAATCGCGAGCTGTGTGGCATGTAGCGCCATCTTGTTGAAACCACATGTCAACCAAGTTCAGTTCTTCCATTTCTAAAGTCTACAGAAATAAGCCAGCAACTATTCCAGCTTTGGAAGACAACATTTCCGAAGAAATTCGGGCTATTCCGGCCGAAATGCTCGAAAAAGTTGCCCAAAATTGGACTTTCCGAATGGACCACCCAAGACAGGCAGCCGCGGTCAACATTTAAATGAAATTATCTTCAAAAAGTAAATGTCATGAACCAATCTAACGTTTCAAATAAAGAACCGATGAGATTTTGCAAATTTTATGCGTTTTTTTAAAAAAGTTATCAAGCTCTTAAAAATCACCCGATATAAGATACTTTGCCGAAGGAACCATACCTCTGAAACGAATTTTGATGTCCCCCAATTTGAGTCGAACTTTTAAGTAGGGGCAAATTTTGAAAAATCCCACTTTGACCCATTTAGAATGCTCCAATCGAGTCCAAATGTATGACCAACCCCCACTTACTTTGGACGGTCGATCCACCCATGCCAGTGGCACACCCCCTGGAACTCCCCTGTGGGGTTCCCCATACAATCATTTAAAAAAATCACCATTTTTGGTGATTTACATGAAAAAATTAGCTAAATTGCTATGATTTTTCTTTATTTTTATTTATTTATTTATAATAATATCTATTTTTTCTCTTAAGAAATTTATTGTTTTTTTATTTTGTGGAGTCGATTGGAGCACTCTAAATGGGTCAAAGTGGGATTTTTCAAAATTTGCCCCTACCCAAAAGTTCGACCCAAATTGGGGGACATCAAAATTCGTTTCAGAAGTATGGTTCCTTCGGCAAAGTATCTTATTTTGATCCCTAGAATATGATTTTCATAGAGCAATGGGCGATTTTTTGCCTCCCCACAAATCGACCCGGCCTAATATACTTACATACATACATATGTACATCTTATATAATAATATCGGTTGTAATGTTTTTTAAAGCAATCAAAGCAGTATCAATTACTCCATAGAGTATTTGACTATTTGAAATTTAAAGAAAAATGCTTTATAAATATTACTTTTGTTATTTTATTAATATTGCAATATATTAATTATTTTCTCGTATTATAATCGAAATGTTTCCTATCAATGTAATGAAATATATACGAAAAATTAAATTCAAACATATTATATAACATAATTTAACATGCTTATATTTTTTGAACTTAATCAATTAATTGATATTAAACACCAAAGTAAATAGCGAATTATTTCAATTTCGTACATTATTCTAACTAATTTCAAAATAATAATATTGGCGCATTTAATTAGTATAATGTATTAATTTAGTGTGACACATATTTATTTACCTTAACTTTACTTGAAGTAGAGTAGCGCAATTTTGTCTCTACTCCAGCTCAAAATCTGTGACTCTCGTGCACCGAATGGTCACCCTGTTCTCTAAATTTTTGAGTGATGTATTATTTTTGGCGGTGTGTATTAAAAATTAATTATATAAAAATCCTGTTGTCGAACACTCTTAATAATTTACTTTGAGTTGTAGATTCTTGCATCTAGAATTTCTCACACATATAGTTTTACGTTCATGTGTATGTAATATATAAGTATAAGAGAATAATTTTTAAGATTTCCACATGTTCGGGACTTTTTCTATTCACTTTCTTATCAGTTGCCGCCCCGTTTTGTATGCAAACACGTATAAAGACATATATTTACTATTATATTGTGTCTATGTATGTATGGACATTTATCATTGTAAAAACATACATTTCCTGATTGTATGCGTGCACATCGCCGCTTAAATTTACAATGTCAACTATTCGCGGCGAGTCTTTCAGCTTAAATGCCTTTAACTTGGAAATTCGCTATTTTTTATTTTATTTAATTTTTGCCTGTCTGTCAAGTCAGCCTTACAAATGGCACCCACAGTATGCAAGTATGTTCACATATATGTATATGTATGTATGTATGGTATGTAGTTGGTAATTTACAATGCCACAGATAAAAATGTAAACATTTGTGAAATGAAGTTTTCCAAAGAAATGATAAAAATGTCTCTTACATCACTTAATTATCAGAAGAAAGATAATGACCGGCAGAAATAAATCAATCGGTTGAATTACTCCAACGTCGTACATGCACACGACCATTTGATTACATTCAGTTCACTGAATAATTTAACTAAATAAACATTTTTATTTGGCAGTAAATTTTAAAATCTCTTATATGATTAAGAAATGCACATGATAATAAAATAAATAAATTTATGTAAAATAAATCAATGTCTTTCAGTAAGGTTGTGTGTACAAAAGTAGATAAATTTAACCTTGCAGGGAAGTACCGTTGAGACACTACTCATAGTACGTTTTTATTCGCCAATATAGTTACTACACTACAAACAAATAAAAATGCCTTTTATATAATAACAAAAAAATTCAAAAATTGTCTAACAAACTAAGGCCAGAACTGTTTCCTAAATACCCGCTATTTAAGTTCATAAATTGGAAATACTATACATTAATTGATTTAAGGAATTTATTTAAGGAAGAATTTTCAGTATTTTTTTTTTTTGCTATTAAATCGTGTTATTTTACAAAAGTAGTAATATGGCATTATTATAGAATGTGTTGACTTGAAGTCACGAAAATTTCAAAAAAAAAAAATTAAATTTCCTAAGTTATAGTTGTTTGTGTTGACCCAGTTCCAAAAAAAGGTACTTGCGGTAACAACCATAAGTCCTTGGAGATTCATCTGAAATCAATCGGACAAAAAAAAATAGTTTTATAAATAGATAAACTCGGGCCTGATTGAAGGATTTTTTTTTCAAAAATTAACAAAATGACGGCCTCAGTAAATTTTTGTCTAAATTGTTGGAAAAAAATCAACAGTTAATTAATCGAAATTTTTGAAAAAAATTTCTTCGTTCAGGCCCGAGTTTATTATGTATTCTAAAAGTTGTATATACTTCATTAAAATCTACTTAGCGGTTTTCGAGTTACAGTTGTCACCAGTTTAAAACACATAGTTATGAGAAAAACGCGTTTAAAGTTTCCCACTAGCGCTTTGAAGTGCCCGAGCTCTCTATGTTATTGGTCGAATAGATCAAAAACTAATTATCGGCTAAACGTGAATATTTCAGAGAATATTGTTAAGATATTACACTTAACGAAAATGCAAAAAAAAAAAAAAAATTTAAAATTCTGACTACCCCTAACCCCTTAAAGTCGTTCTTATGTCATCAATAAGCTAATTTGTGTTTATCGGCTGACATCCTGACATTAGCTGAGGTAATGTTTTAATATTTCGTAACTCCCGGTACATGTCATAGATTCTGTATATTATACTTTACCTAGAATCTAGTTAGCCCTGTTGTCATACTGAATTTATTTTTGCCTAAGAGTAGAATTTTTTGGGTGTACCCAGAATCCACACTACATAAAAGCTTGCCGAGAATCACACTAAGTGCCTCCTGTTGTACCCACAATTTCCTATGAAATACAGAGTTGTACTAAACTAGTTTGCAATAAAACTCTATGCCGCGATTGTCGCAGAAGAATTCAGCTTGTCTGTCTGTTTCATAATTCACCACATTGGAGAATACGTGGATTGAATTCTGATAATATTTGTCTCATTCTTTTCTGATGGGAAGAAAGAAGTGTAATTATCTGGGATATATTGCCAATCTATCTCACGTGCTGTGTTTGTAAATTTACATTCAGATTTACAGTGAGTTCTTATACATAAGCAGGATATAATATTAAGTTTGTTGTCTGAGAAAGATAATATTTAGTTCTTACTTTAAAAAATTTATAAGTATGTATTCGTAATAAAAAATGCTTCTTTCACTAATATCATATTGGATTTTTTTCCAGTACGTTGTCTCAGCGCCTAACCAGGGTGAAGTGATGGAAGGAATGTTCCTGCCGTGGTGTAAGGATTGTGATGCAAATGTTCTACTGCAGGCTGTAGGCATAGTTGGTGCTGTGATAATGCCCCACAATTTGTATCTTCATTCCGCTTTAGTCAAAGTAAGTGTTTCAAAAAAAGAAATAAAATAATATAATAATAATTGTATTAAAATAACGCTATTTTAAAAAGCAATAATATATTTATTTCTAATAAATAAATTATACTTAAAACAGTCACGTGATATCGATCGTCGTCAACCGAAGAGAGTTAGCGAGGCAAATTTCTATTTCTTCATTGAAGCGTCGGTGGCGCTATTTGTGTCATTCATTATAAATCTATTCGTCGTAGCTGTCTTCGCACACGGCATGTTCGGTAAAACAAATCAAGATGTGGTAAGTAAAGATATCCAATGAAAAGGCGTCAAATCTGGTCTACTTAAGTGAATTTCGGTGCTAACAATTATTTTTTTCTTGTTTAGTTGGATGTCTGCGTGAATCAAACAATGTACGAAGACGCAAAAGCGTCAT
This sequence comes from Bactrocera tryoni, assembly GCF_016617805.1. Classification (NCBI taxonomy): domain Eukaryota; kingdom Metazoa; phylum Arthropoda; class Insecta; order Diptera; family Tephritidae; genus Bactrocera; species Bactrocera tryoni. The sequence goes on from NC_052499.1 coordinate 27,290,319, forward strand.
TTACGGATTCGCACAACAACACCGATCTCATCGATGCCGATCTTTATAAGGGAGGTCTATATTTGGGTTGCACATTCGGTGCAGCGGCTATGTACATTTGGGGTGTTGGCATTTTGGCAGCTGGTCAGAGCTCCACCATGACTGGCACATATGCGGGACAATTTTCAATGGAAGGCTTTCTGAATTTGCAATGGCCACGCTGGCGCCGTGTGCTCTTCACGCGTTTAATCGCCATCATACCCACATTCTGCTTGGCCTTCTTCACACGCATGGAAGATTTAACTCATTTGAATGATATTTTGAACGCAGTGATGTCGTTGCAGTTGCCTTTTGCCGCCATACCTACGATAGCATTCACATCGTGTGTGGCTATAATGGGTGAATTCGTAAATGGCCTGTGAGTATATGTAACGCTTATTCCTAAATTTTTACAATATTGCTTTAGTTTTGGTATCTATCTCTGCCGCAAATACATTTTTTGTTAACATTTTTCGCTTAAAATTTTAAAAAATTAATGCTCTTAGTTTGAAAATATTTTTAAAATCCTATTCAATATTAATGTCTTTTATTTTTATATGAAAAGTGCGAACAAGGTTATATCCATAATGTTAACCATAGTGGTAATAACGGTAAACATCTACTTCGTTGTTGTGCAAGTGCAGACGGCGTCTTTGGAAAATGGTTTATTAGCATTAGTTTGTAAGTATTTTTGGCACTTTTCTGAGTGTTAATGTTTTAGCATAAATTCTAACGGTAATTTTTACAGGTATAGGAGCCATTTTATATTTGCTATTCAACTTGTACCTTGTGATACACATGATTGCGTGCATGGGCAATCAAAGATTTGTCAATAATAGGGTAAGTTCCATAAATTAAACCTTTTACAAAAAATTATATATACATACATACATATATGTATATTTGTTGTATATTTAATAAAATTAGTCTTCTTTCGAAATTGTTATTGAACATACTTACAACCTTGACAGATTTCATACTAGCTTACATAGAGTATTTAGTGTTTATGGAATTTTTACTTGACATCAATTTATAACCACACTTATACATTAAACATAGTTGCACTGGTGTATAGGCGCCAAATTAATTTTACAATCAAGCACTAATCTCCCACTGACAATTATAAGGTACTCAAAATTGACTTATAATATTTTCACCGCAACGACTAAAGTTTTCTTTGCAGTAAGGACAAATACATATACTAAAGTTAAGAACTAAATGTTTTAAAACTCTTCAGCCCAATTTTTGGTAACTTTTTATCGCTGCTAAGACTTAACTTCTTATTTTGCTAAGCTCATATTACAAATATGGTATACAGTTGTCAATCGCAATTTTAATTTGCCGCCTGACAACTGTGAATATTTTATCAGTAGCGTATCAACATGTGGATCTTTTATTTTATCAATTACGTGCCTATTGGTCATACGATGAGTTCAGTATACCTTGATTTAAGTAGTCATTCAAAATGATTTGTTAAGATTGATTGTGATTTTGGTGTGTCATAAGCTGTCAAAGGCTGATCGGTGCAACGCTCAAGTGTTGATTTTAAGCCGTAATTAAAAGCTTTTTATAAATTTATTTTTCTAATAAACTTACTAAGTATAGTAAATTAAAATAATTCTTTAAGCTATATTGTTATCATCTTCTGCCTGAAATCCATCATAACATATATTTAATATTTAAACGATTTTCGACCTACTAAAAATAATATAATGAATTCATGGCAAGGTGGTAGAAATTTTTTTGTTCAAAAATATTTATAATGAAGACTACACTGATATATAATAAAAAAATGCATTAGCTTTCCAAGCAATATTGCATGTCGTTCTTACAGAGTCAGGTGTAGTCTGAACGGCAACCAGATTTATATTCAGACCAGAGCTGTTAGTAAGTCAGTCAGCTTTTCAGTCTCAAAGTGTGCTACAGCAGCAACAAAGTACGATTGAATGAAGATGTTGAACTAAAAGTACCAACAGGGATTAAAAACGTTTACAAATTTGATAAATACTAAAATATTCCAGTATAATTTGCATAGATAGAGTTAAAAGGTTAAAAGTTTAAAAAATTATTCGATGAATGGCTGAACAAATTAAATATGACCGCTGGCCTCGCTCCTTATAAGTGATATAATTTCAAATACTAGTTTTTAACATTAAATGTTGATAATTTTCATGTCCACTCCTTTTTCGCTAACGATTTCCGTGCTTTAATCGACAAATAAAAATATAAAATGATTTTTTGGCATTTAAAAAAAATAAAATGAAATCACCTGAAATGTTCCAATGTATGCGAACATCGAAATATTTCGACTTCTCATTCCAACTGATCAAGGTTGTATGTAAAAAACAGTATACATATATATTTTATACGTTAGTTAATGACACATTGCTAAAAATCAATAATAATATTTCAACTTCTTATTCTATTCTACTGTATGCGCTTGCTAACATAGTGGGTCCAGAAGTTCGTACTCCCCAGTCAGAATAGTTTTACGATAAAGAACGCCAATTCAACGTACGCAAGGTAAGTCTGGACTATAGTCATTGGGTTTAAAACGACAAACACATAACCTAAACATATATTTTACAATATACTGGCATATGAAATTATTAATAATTATTAAGAGCACTTTGGATTATATTTTCCATAATGCAACTAACTAAATGGCACCCTATTAGCAAGCACGAAATGCACTGCTTCAGCTTTTACGAAACTTATAAAATATTAACACGCTTCTTTCTAAACTCCTGTCGCTTTCAATATAACATAGCTAAACTAATTTCACTAACAATTTTATAAATTAGCTGGTACCTATATAAATAACTATTTTCCTATTTGTTTCTAACAAAGCAACAACAAATTATTCTCTAATTCTAACAGTGTTGTGTCTATAGCAATTGCCGCAAGCAATGCAGCTAATGAGCCACTGCCTAAGGCAATATCGGAAAAGGTGTCACAATAATAACAGTTAGAAGCTTGTATTTAATATATGTAGCTTGCAAACACACACACAGTTTGGTGCATTTGTAATAAAAAAATATATTGTGATATACACAATATTTATCTGCTTGCATGCATATGTAGGTAAAAGTTGTTAAAAAAAATAACCGGTATTTCTATTTAAAATGTAAATATTTCTATCTATATTGAGTATTTCCTTGAGCGCACACTGCTATTAAATAATAAATATTCACACGTTTTTTATGTTACAAATACAGTTAATTATCTATTAATTATTAAAGTTGTTTACATTTATTTTTTTAATTTCCTATAATACTTTAGTTATCTACCTTTAGTCGTGCGTCAATACTTGCTGTTCCGTCTAGTGTGCTTTTTTGTTGTTAAGTTATCGTTTTGTTTAAATATGTGTAAGCCTTTTGGCTCACTAATGAAATCCGCAGTAATTACCCGCTGAGTTAATAAAAATGGCTCATTTATTGTCCATTGGAATTGTGGGGTGAATGATTGCTTGTTTGATGTTTAAATGATGTGAAATATGCATGTATATTAAGGTGTTATTTATTTTCCAAGGCGATGTTATTTTTGCAAATGCCCACTTAAGTTTCAGTTTTTGCCTTAAAAAATATATCCAAAGTAAGTAAAAACTTTATTTTCCATTTAAACCATGTCTAAATTAACTAATTTTTCCTATATTTTTAACATTGTAGTTTTAAATCTTTTGCAATGAATTTTGATCTCCAATGCAAATTAACCCAAAACTTTAAAAAATTCTTAAGGATTTTTGATAAAAAACTTTCCTTTAATAATTTACTTGTTTGATGCTAAGTATCAAAAAATTCCACAAGCTCAACTAAGCGACTTTTGTTTACCAAATACCAGTAATTTCTTTTTGAAATATTGAAGCTTTAGGTGATGCCAGTTGTCAGATTTTATTCACAAATGTACCACTTTATTACTAATGCAAAGCAGAAACAACCCTCTAGTTCATTTCATAGTTTTAAAAGATTTCAATGCGAATTACAGATCACTGACTTTACTATACACGCTCTGACCCATTTTTCCTGACATGCTTGATGTTTCACTGTAGGGTTACAACATAATATGTATAAAAATTAATCTAAAACTTCTATTCGACTATTGCATTTGGCATAATTGTATGTCAAATATATGTATATGCATGTAATAATTCTTTTCATTTTCAAAAATTAAAAAATAAATTGATCCTTTGCTGTCTGGTATATTATATGTATGTATATATATTGTATAGCTGAAATTTAAGGAAATCCATATTTACATTTAATGTTCAGTATTCGACCAAATTTATTGGATCCGATAAGTTGAATAACTTCTTCAGCAATCCTAAATTTAAAACAAAAAACTTTTAATTTATTGAGAATGCACTACATCCTGGAAGGCCTCTTGATGCCAATGTAAATAAAATAAAGTCGTTGATCGACGAAAGCCGTCGAATAGCAGAAAGATTAAATTTGTCTAATTTCATAAAAATAGGATGTAAAAACGAAATTACTTAGTGAACGATCCAATATGTCTGCTTTGAGTTTTATGTATCCAAATTAAATTAAAAAGTGTTTAGTCTCTGGCTTTGTATTTAAATTTCAAAAGAAATGTATTTCCGTCTTCTCTTTTTTGTTTTTGATTATGTTTTTTATATTGCTTTTGTTTTTGCACTAGTAAAAGTTAAAGTATGTAGTTAACTTTTGGTTATTGGATATTCAAGGCTGTGAACCGCCTTATTTAGATTACTAAGGATTAAGTGTATTAGCTTTATGTGTATGTATGTATGTATATACAGAATTTTGTTGCATTTTTATTAGCTATTGTTTTTGTAACGCAGCTGCTTTTTTATCTTTTTTGTCGTAACATTTTGATGGGTGCATATACTATTTTATTTTATTTAAAATTATTATTTTAATTAAGCCTTTATTTTGTTTAATGTGTCTCGTCTAAACGTTTCGTCGTCTACGTTTTATTCTGCTTATATTATTTGTTTTTGTATTTTATTTTATGTACAAATGTGTGGGCATACACATACACACAATGCAAACTAAAAAAAAAAAACACAACGGCACGCACCAAACACCAAAAATATTTAAAAAATCGTGGAACAATATTTTTAATGGAATTGAAATCGTCTCTTGGATGTTTATTGTGCTAAATATACTGTATTTCAATACATCTGAATGTTTACTCTGTTTCGCACATAATACGTATCTACATGTATGAAAACACGTATAAATGTCATTGAACTGTGCATAAATGTGGTGTTTATTAAATATTTTATTATATCTGAACTTGGCATGCTTTATGTTTAACATACATATACTACAAATGTACATGTGCATTAACATTACATACACACTGCAATAATTATCGCCCGTTTGTGCTATAAATACTCTTATCTACATTTTTGCAAAATGTGTTTACTAAAATTAGTACTGATGACACGCACGTACTCACTGAATATTCACCACACGCATATGTATGTAAATTTTGAAAATAAAAAACCAAAACAAAACCAAAAAACAACGACTTCGATATTTGTGATGACACTTAAAATGCGTTGGACAGCGAACCCGCCGGTGGCCTAAGTCTGCACCCTCTCTAATAAAATACACACACACCTGCATACATACGCATACATTTTTGCTGACACTGAAGAAAGTAAACTGTAACAAAAATTGGCTATTTTGCGAAAATTGTGGGGAAATTAACAAAAAATTTAGAACGCTGAAAATTTAAATGTGCTCAGAGATACGTAAAAAACCCAAGACTCCATTTAGTTAAATAAACATATGTACATATTTTTGTTTTGGCTAATTAAATAAATTTCGCCTCTGCTGCCTGTCTGCGTGCTGGATGTCGCTGCTGCTGTCATCGCTAACAACAACTATGTGCAATTTCGCTGCTAACAACAAAAATCAACAACAACCACTACCACCTCAACAACTACAATATAATCGTCTCTAACATCAACAAATCCACAAATCATAATAATTATCCATATATTTAATGCAAAACTATTGGGCGCTCAACTGCGCGCCTGTGTCTGCATGTATTCTTGTGCTAAAATAATAATTATATGGATACTGGCGTCCAATGCGCGTCGTCCATTTGGCGTCCCACATTTGTCTGCCTTTCAACGACTCACATAAATCGCGCCAACATATGTACATGTGTCTGTACGTTAATGATAACACGGCGGCGCCTTCGCCTGTCAACGACACATGTTGCTGCCTTCACCAAACGCCTTTGATCTTTGCTCGTTATGCCAAAATGTGCGCATACGTGTGTCTAATAATGTTGACCATGTTGGTGTCATCGTATTGTTGTTGGCGATATTTATGGACGCGCTTGAACAACTCATTTTTGCACCATATTTCCAATTTACTTCTGTGTGGCATTTTATGCGGCGTAGTGAGCTGACGTTATACGATAATAGTGTCTCGATATGTTCCATCTCGTCGAAAACTCATTGAACTAATCATAAGGAAAACTGCCGCCGATGCAACGTTGCAGCGCACAATTTTTGAATCGCTCAAATGATTTTGCTATAAATCCCAAATATGTATAAATATTTAAAAGGTTTAGGATTTATTTTTTTATAAGTAAAACTGAGAAGAAACAGCAGAAGCGTGCGCAAGTTACTTATTTATGGCATTATGTAATGTTATGTAAGAACCAAGAGCTTATGTACGTATGTATGTAATTGTAAATAATAAAATTTTATTTGAAAATATTTATTTTATATTATTTGCTATAATTCATATCACAAACGCTTGCACTTATTTATTTATTGAAACTTATTGCTTAAAATTAAATATTTTTAAAATATGTAAATTTTTACAAAAAATTTCAACTATTTTTGCGTTCTTGCCAGCGGACATAAGTACATATTTATGAGTTTTTGAACTATACGAATTTTCCGACTTCAAAAATATTCGCCAGCATTGTTGTTGTTGCAACGCTTTTTTTGTTGTTCAGCTGTATGTTTACTACTTAGCATTGTAAAAAGCAAAAACTTTATGCGCTGTAATTATAAAGTATTTATTTAATTAAATAAATTATTATTTGTGTAAGTAAAATGCCTCTCTGTAGTTAATAAGCACCTTTTATTTATAATTGTAGTTACATACATTTAGCAAAACAAAAAAGAAATAATAAATATAAAAATATAATCATTTTGCACTCTTAATCAATTTCGTTAGCACCTAATTGCTAGCCTTGACCCACTGTATATTTACATTAACGCATACACAAGTATTTTTCCGACTATTTTAAATACAATTATTAATAAATAATCGAAGCAGTTTCTGCTTACTTTCGCCGTTGTTGTAGCCTGTGTTTTATTCACCTAATATTTGCTGAATTCTATTTTATGCCAACGTGCGCACACCTGTAATTACATACTTATTTATACATATATACTTATAGTATTTACATATACATGCATATATGTATGTATATGCGCATTTATTTTCTTTACTTTTACAGCTTAGCGGTTAAATTACTAAACAACAATAAACTACATAAATAATTTACAGTTCTTTAAGAATATTTGAAATCACACTGCATTTCCGCCTTGCATGTTCATTTACAAGTCCATTCATATATACTATATATACAAACCCTCACACATATACTACATATATACAAATTTGCCTGCTTGTATGTAAATGTTGTTTGCATTTCTTCATTTGTTTGTCTACTTAAACTACTTTGCAGTGCATTACCCAAAAACACTACATCAAAATATTAAATATATTTATACATATTGTTTTGAAAAGTTCTGAATTTTTTTTCGAAACGTAAGTATTTTTTGGCAATGCAGCATTAAGCTGCTGGTACATGAGATATCTTTATTTTATTGTGTATATTTGTTATCATTCATTTAGAGGCATAATAGTTGTGATTCACTCAAATTTCACCATCGTTTGGTTGTTGTTGATTTCACAGTATAAAATATTTCGCAAATTCTATAAGTAGTTTTAGGGAACGCTGCTTAATTGAAAGTTTTCTGTCGGATATACATAAGTACATAATGCATGGTTTAAGTACAGGCCAGTTTCAGTAGCGCATGAAGACCCGGTGGTCATGTGAATTATATTTTTGTAGAAGTTGTAGCTGCGGGAAACATTCCTCCTATTACTTTGACGAATATTGTCCAGATGATAGTCATTGTCTGGGTAAAAATTAGCGTCTGTTCGGGTTTTATGGAACCGACTTTCATGGGAACGGGTGTTATATTGCAACTTCTGAAAATTAACTTTATAGGTCTTGAAGTTTTTTATGTGGCTGAGGCCGGCAGACTGATCACACTGCGACATAAGGGGTTATATACAGTTAGAAGGCCGAAAAAAAGCGAATTTTCCAAAATATTTCTGAGAAAAATTTTAAATTTATTAATCCAAAAAATGTGTACACATATTATCTTTTAACTATATTTCAAGACTTAGTATTAGAAAAAATGTTTATTTTGAAAGGAAAAGCTCCTCAAAAAAGGCGTTTTGTGGTGACTGGATCCTATGAATTTAAAAAATCAAACAGATTTCGTTAAAGTAATGCTAAATCTAGTAATTAATCGAAGGAATAAGCGAATATTTTTTTTACGAAATAGCGGTTACTAAAAAAAATCAATTTTAAAAATTTCGGCTTTATATTTTTTATAAAAAGATATTTATCGGTGAGAAAAAATCTTCAATTAAATACTAAAAAATATATTTAAGAAGCTCGTGTTAAAATTTGAGAATAAGTGGCTTACCCTTTTCGAGTAATGCTCGTCACCGACTTTGAAAACATCATTTAGAGAAAAACGCGTTTAAAGTTTGGATTGCAATTCTAAGCACTCTGAATCGCTTCTTCAAATTTGCGTGAAGCTTCGGAAATATTAACCCGAACGATATGAAATTTTCTGTGTGTATTCTCAAATATACATATGTATGTACATTAAGAAAATAAAATAGAAAAAATCGTTTTTTGATAATTTTAACTGTATATAACTCCATAATGTCAACTCCGTTGGCACTTGATGATATGTTTAGGATCATTATCTTGTTGATATACTCATATAAATGTTATATTCCAACAGGCATATGTTAACATTACCTCATCTAATATACACTTGATCCATGACGCTTTCAATCAAGAGGATTTGATCAACTCCACTATGTGAAAAGTTACCCTCTGCTACGAATTTAGCGCCGCCATGTTTTTTGTTTTAAATTAGGTATTATATTTTACATTATTAAGGGGAAGTCGAATAAAGTTTCCAGACCTTTTACTCCCCAATTTATAAATTTTACATTGATCTGACACCAATATATTTCGCCATTTGGCAATGCTTTTTTGTAAATTGTATAAGGGCTTTTGCACTGTTCTTTTCTAGTACGGATAGCAGTACTCTTCGAGGACTTTTTGTTTTGTGTTCACCACGAAGAGTTTCAGTATTAACTGTGATCTAGAAAAGTCAATGCTTATTATAACTTTTTTATTTTGTACATACATACATACATATGTAAATAATTTGAAAAGTTATTACTTTCGTTTAAATTATTCATTCTAAGGAACTACTAGCTTCAACTTTGCTCTTATTCCTTTTAATCGCCTACATTGGTTTAGTGCTTCGATTCCAATTTTCGAAAATCATTCAAACGGATTTATTTTACAACTGTTGTCTTTTGACAGACAATGTCAAACTTCCGCGTCAATTGTTGCAATGATAAAATTGCTCATAAAACCCAACATCTGTTCGGATGAATTCTTAACCATATTTAGGGAATAATAGAAAAACCCACACTATAAATGAGAGATAAGAGTCAGTTAACAAAACTCAGTTTTTAACTGTAAAAACCGTGAGATACTCTATAAGATGAAGTGTCACTTTAGGATGTTTTCAAGTATATAGTATCTCTTTGTGGCTTTACTACACTATGTACTTAGGTAGACTACTCAACCTCATGGCAGCAGATGTACTTTATGTAGTCTCCGCCATTAGTCTCATTAGTTTTATGCAGATACAACAACTACAAACCTTTTTTGAAGCAACTTGATTGTTTCGATATACAAAGGCGCGCATTTGAGATCAAAAAAAATGCCAGTCCGAGTAAAATTGTTTGTAAATTTTTAAATTGGCCATGAGTGTTTGCACTCATTCTCCTTGTTGGCTTCTTTATTCTCTTTCGGCAACAGTTCCTAAACCAAAGCTTAGCCTAAAGAATGAATCCATAGTGGTGCTTCAAGTTATGAGGTTTTTAAGTTATTAAATATATTTGATGTTCAAAAAGAAATAATCTCCAGGCCACTGAACAATTTGCAAGTTTCCCACCATTGCAACGTATAGCACCGGGTATAAGAGTTTAAGTATAAATACCTAAATATTTCTAAAGTTATCCATATGGAGCTTTTCTGTGTGGCTATGAAAAGCTTTGCAATTAAAAAATGCAAGATATTGCAACGAACAAGCATTAATATTCAATGAGAGATGTCGCTTGTGATTGCATTGAAGTCAGGTCTTGTCTGCAGGTCGAGTTAATATCAGTTAGGCGCGGTTTTTTGAGCGAAGCTTTTTACGTCACTGGCATATGTTGTTTACCTAGGTGCGCTCTTAATATTTTATATTTTCTGTTTTTGCTGTGTTATTGCTTTTATAGCGAGGGGAAAGCTGCACTTGCAAAACAAAAATGAGTAAAAATAATTTAAATAAGCTTGAATTGGTATATTCATTAGGCGCAATAGTAATATTGTTTAAATAAAATAGGCCTGTGTTTTTCTAAAAAAGAGAGAGAGTAATGGCCGATTTATAAGAAAATATTGTGAATGTATTTAATAATATATTAAGGCCTTCCGACTTCCGAGCGTTGTTTTAAATTAAATTTGAAGAAGTGGGAAACTATATATTGTTGATTTACGTGCTTTATATATTTAAGCAAGGAATCTTTTATCGATTTTGCACGATTGCAAGAGAACGGGATTCATACGTTCGCTAGATGCTAGAACGGGCTTATGTGATACAAATCCTGAAGTTACTTCAAGATCAACGCAATATAAGTTTTCTAGCACATTCGTCTAACTGATGGAATGTGATGATTCCTTTCTTTCAAGATCTTGATATTACCCAACGAGTTTACACTGTTTTCAGATTTTTTATGGCTTAATATTTTATTTCAAATTTCTGGGGTGATTAAGTTTCTCAAATAAATGTACAAATTTTTTTACTTAATATAGTATGTACATATATGAAAAATTCGTTATTTATAACAAATGTAGTTCACAATTACAAATTTAACATACCTGTCTTCATTTGCAAAGTTTTATATACAGCTGTAAGTTAAATTATTTTTACGAGTTTTACATGCAAGTGTTCAACTAACTAGTTAGTCTAAGTTTTTCAATATGTTCAGACATGCATATGTACCTAAAACGAGTGTACCAACATTAGAAGTGTGTGTCTTGTAGTTAAAATAGTATTTTCTGGATCCGAATCAGAATTATTTTTGGCACTGGGCGGTATAAATTAAACCGAGAACTGTTAGTTTGAAATCTACAACTCCAAAAGCGGTTGAACAGGTATACAAATTCTGCTGAAGCTGGTGAAAGACAACAACTAATCTTACTTAACACCGCTGTTAAAGGCTACAATTCTTACACGTATGAGCTTTAGGCACTTTCAATATTCGCTTGTTAAGTATAATTATAAACATGCTATTACTAATATTAATATTATCACTTCATAATTATACAAGTTTATGGTATATTGCCCATATTGTCTATTTCAGTTTCCGTTTTGATAAGCTGTTTATCAATTTTCTTTAAAATTTATGAAGTGTTCTGATTTCAATGCCTGTCAAACTCGACCTAAGAGATATACTCAAGAATGATGCAATATAAAATGCAGACAGTTGTGAATATTTGACAAATCGTTTCGCTAATGTCGTAGCGTACTGCAAAATTCTTCGTTATTCTTAATATCACTAATACAAAATGTGGCAGTGTTGCATTTAAGCTCTCAAATGACACGTTTTGTAACTGATTTTCAAGTTCGAATGGTTTTTTTTTCTTGTTGTGCCGGTGTTAACGCCAAAACCATCATTGTATGATATATTTTCAAACCGACGTCAATAAAAAAAAAGAAAAATCTTTAACTCCCCCTAACTTCTTTTTGAAAGTACTATTATTGAAACGTAGGCGAGCTAAATACATGCCGAATTTTTTATATAACCCGATATGATGAGACATTTAAGGAACACACCGCGCAACACTCATTCTCACTTGATGAATGCTGCATTCAGAAATGTCCAAATAAAATGTAATAACACAAGTGAAATAATAATATCTAAAATGTAAAAGATTATCTACCCTGTATTTTTACTGGTTAATAAAGAAGTTCATATAAAGCCTAAGTTAGTCACAGGTTCAAAAAACACTCGAGAGGAAATATGAAATTATAAAACATATTAATCTTCAAGGAGTTTGTAGAGCGCTTTCATTTGCCTTGCTCATAAAATATTCTCAATTTCGTACACGAAAAATATATCCATTTTTAGAAGCTTATTTCTGTAATTTATTTAAAATTTAATTAAGCCTTTAATTAGACTTATAAGCAAATTTTCAATTTTATTTTGCAGAATTTCACCAAATGGCGATCAGGAAGTGGATGTACCATTCGGCGCAGAGGAGGACGCATAGCCACTACTGTGTGGCGTTGACTCCGATTGCAGTGATGATAGCGATAACACTTTATTCATAAGCAAAAATGGAATGTACAATCACGGCTGTTCCAGCATCATCAGCTAGCATAGGCGACTTTGTTGTTATGCTGATGTTCTTAATATTATTTTTGGAAAAGCTAAGAACAGCACCCACATACAAGTACTAATGCTAACAATACTTATGCCAAGTAGCAACCCCACAAACAAAGAATGACACCCAAATCATGTAAAATTGGTGCATATTTTTCTACAACAACAAACCCAGCATACGGATTAATTCAAAATGTTAATCACCACATTTATGTATGTGCCATATGTGTGAATGCTTGTACAGTACAGTAATAAGTGCAACATGACAGCAGTCTCTTAATTTGTGAGCGATTTCCGGGAATATGTTCAAAATAGAAATAAATTGAAGGGAAGAAATTGTTTAATTTATAATTTTATTTTATTGAAAGTATTTCTTGCAAAAAGTCTGACGATTATAAATATCTGCAACAAAATATATTGATTTATAAAATTCAATTGATTATAAACATAAATACAATATATGTATATTGTATTCAAAGGTAATATATTCTCTTAATATTTGGTTTTATCAGATTGTAAATATGTGCAACTTAACTATTTCTTGCGAAACAAATGAAAATGTGTAAAAAACCGAATAAACTTGAAAATGTACGTGTTAAGGCTGTGATGTTGAAACGTGAATCGGCAAAAGCGTAAAACCTTAATTATGAAATTTTAAGCAGACAAGTTACTTACAAATTGTTTATAAGACATTTTAATTGTTGATTTTTAATCAAAAATATTTGCAATATTTTATATGTATTTATGTGTTTACACAATTGTTTATAATGTACAAAGCTATATCTACTTAAAAAGTTTACTTATTTTTCAAAATCAATTTATTTTACAACTTCCAAATTTATTTAATAAAATTTAAATTATGTAAAGCAGTAACTACACTGCAATGAAAATTCTAAATCTAAACAGTTAGGAAGTAAGAAAATTCGAAATTGAGTATTTTATTGATTACGCGTCGCTATTTCAAATTACATACATCCATATAAATATATATACATATATATCCAGCATTTTAAGGTTCTGCTTTTATAAATTAACCCAGTTTTGACCAATATTTAAATTTTGTTTCAACTCTTGATCCATTTTATATCGTGTTTCATTCATTCCCCTGTAAAATTCTGAAAATGTTGTTACGTTATTTTGTAGTTTAGCTGACGATATATATGTATGTACGTTCACACTTGTCGAATTATTTTCAAATTATTTCCGTTTGCTAGTGTTATTACTTTGTATGCAAATACGTGAGTGCTTTATACATACCTATAAATATAGTTATGGATATGTAGTTAATAAATGTATTATAGTTAGTTAACCAATACAAATTTTTAAGTTTCACTAAAAGACGTAATTTCTAATACATACTATATATAAAAATACTAAATACAACTATATTTTATTTACCATCGTTCATAATGTAATAAATTATTTTAATTCAGAATTGCAAGCAGGTGAAAATCAATCAGCGACTTTTTTTTGCAGGAATTTTGAACATTCTCTACTGTGACGATTATATTCTGTATTGCATTTATTACCATTTTAATTGTATTACACAATTGTTTGTGTAATTGTGTAAAACAATTAAAATGAAGAGTATACAATATTTTCTCTAATTTTCATTAAAGCTTTCATGAAAATATTATTCATATTCTGGCTTTGTAGGGCAGTTATATGCCATAGTAGACCGACATCAGCAATTTCTTCGGATATTGTACAGTTGCATAGTGGTAAAAAATAACAATTTAGCGGAGTTTTAGCGAAATCATACATTTTTGACTCCCGTCAAATTTCTTTGTTTTTTCTATCGTCAGTGACATTTATATGTAAACAAGTAAGGAAAGGCTAAGTTCGGGTGTCACCGAACATTTTATAATCTCGCATGATAAAGTGATAATCGAGATTTCATTATACGTCATTTACATATTTTTCAAATACCGTATTTTTGTAAAGTTTTATTCCGCTATCATCATTGGTTCCTAATGTACATATATACTCGTATTACACAGAAAAGGCATCAGATGGAATTCAAAATAGCGTTATATTGGAAGAAGGCGTGGTTGTGAACCGATTTCACCCATATTTCGTACATGTCATCAGGGTGTTAAGAAAATAGTATATACCGAATTTCATTGAAATCGGTCTAGTAGTTCCTAAGTTATGGTTTTTGGTCCATAAGTGGGCGAGGCCACGCCCATTTTGAATTTTTAAAAAAAGCCTGGGCGCAGCTTCCTTCTGCAATTTCTTCCGTAAAATTTAGTGTTTCTGACGTTTTTTGTTAGTCGGTTAACGCACTTTTAGTGATTTTCAACATAACCTATGTATGGGAGGTGGGCGTGGTTATTATCCGATTTCTTCCATTTTTGAACTGTATATGGAGATGCCTGAAGAAAACGACTCTGTAGAGTTTGGTTGACATAGCTATAGTAGTTTCCGAGATATGTACAAAAAACTTAGTAGGGGGCGGGGCCACGCCCACTTTTCCAAAACAATTACGTCGAAATATGCCCCTCCCAAATGCGATCCCTTGTGCCAAATTTCGTTTTAATATCTTTATTTATGGCTTAGTTATGACACTTTATAGGTTTTCGGTTTCCGCCATTTTGTGGGCGTGGCAGTGGGCCGATTTTGCCCATCTTCGAACTTAACCTTCTTATGGAGCCAAGGAATACGTGTACCAAGTTTCATCATGATATCTCAATTCTTACTCAAGTTACAGCTTGCACGGACGGACGGACAGACGGACGGACGGACAGACAGACATCCGGATTTCGACTCTACTCGTCACCCTGATCACTTTGGTATATATAACCCTATATCTGACTCTTTTAGTTTTAGGACTTACAAACAACCGTTATGTGAATAAAACTATAATACTCTCCTTAGGAACATTGTTGCGAGAGTATAAAAAAGTGTTAATCTATTCGAAACGAAATCGTTATCATATCGGTATGAGATGTCGTCAAAAAGTGCAAATGTCACCTTTACATGTACAGACAGTACACAGTACAGTTCTGAATATTTATAGAAGTGTGTTTTACTTTTAATTAAGCAACATTAGTACATAGCGCTCTTCTAGCCTGATCTCGAGACATGTCACAACGGGAAAATGGCTTTAGAGTGGCTGTTGTTCCTAAAGAGGCGAGTCCTTCGAATTTAATAATAATTTAATAAATATAAGTTTTATAACGTTATTGGTGCTCCATCGTTTCATAAATTTTAATACAGATATTATTGAAAATGTTTGGTTTACAATATCTCGCTTGAAGCAAGAACCAAAGTTTTACGCAACTGTAGGCGGAACAATACTTGGAAAACCCCGGGATTGCACGCCGGGTACTCTAAAGAACACATCGTGCTGTAATAGATTATGAAGCAGCTTATTTTACTTGCGATTGAGTTACCGGACAGGCGTATTTCCAAAAGCTCTGACTCCGGTTAGTTTTCTAAACAATTTTTTCAATAGCACAAAAAATTTGAAGAGAAATATTTTATAAAATACTTATTTATGAAAAAACGAAGAATTACTCCTAACATTTGTTACTTTCTTATATTTTTAATATATTTTGTATGTAAAAAAATATAATGTAAAACTGGAAATTTTTCGAAAATAGTTGATAAAATATTGTATAAATACATAAATTTTTTTGAAGTTATTACCAAAGTGCCGCCATTGCTCTCGTTGTGCGTTGCTTTGTACAATAATCCGTGCCAGGATATTTATTTGATTGTTTAGCTTGTACGGCAGCAATAAGCTATAGTGAGTGGTCTGATAACGGCGATTTCGACAAATGAGCGGGATTATTTCGCGTATATTCAGCACACAGAGGGACGTAGCTTAAGCGACTCAGCTCGTCAATCTGATCATTTATGTATGTATATATTTTATAGAGTCTTTGGCGTTTCTTCTAGAAGTTACAAACTTCGTAGAAAACCTAAAAGAAAAAATATGTTCAACTATAAGTCTTCCAAAAGCTCTTTGAATTGATACTTATAACCTTTAAACAGGTGGTAGCCACTGGTTTTTAGTCTTCCGAGAATCCGAAATAGTTTTGCAAAATGGTTTAGCCCTCAATCTGTAGATGCGTTAGTCTTACTGATACATGATACTACATAAAACTTGACTAAACTTTATTGCGGTACTTAATCCTTAATATTCGAGACACTTCACACAATTCAATTCATCACACGACAACTTCACTGACGACAGAAAGCAATTTTTTGGGATGAACAATTATTGTACCCGTAAATAGTCAAAGTTCAAAAGCGTTTAAAATCTCTAAAAACTCCAAGCTTTTGCTGCTAATTTACTTAATCAGAGTAGGCACTTTTAATTGTCTAAAAAACACAGTTACTTTTATTTATACAGTTTAAAGATCTTCGTATGACCTCTCAATTTAACAATGAAAATTTTGAATTGAGCAAAAAACCATTAAAAGCATAGAACTTAAGTGCACCTAGATCATTTCGTTAAAGATATTTATTCGCGCAAGTTGTGTAGTTAGGAGGTAAAATTTTCGTACAATAATACAATTGCTAATTAACAATAATTAATTAAATGATGAGCAGCTATAAATTCCTAACTCTACTATATCTTATCGGAATTTTCCATATAAATACGAATGCCGATATGCGTAAGTATTTGCTGGTGTTAAAGTGAGTGTAGAATTAATTTATGTTAGAAAGGATCGGAACTAATTATTGTTGTAGAGAAATACTGTATTTCAGTGATCCTTAAAGCTGATAGAATTTAATGTTTTCCTTAAAGACTAAATCGTCTGGTGGAATCATTACAGTCTAACATAACCTGCTTATGCTCTTGCAACACACAGTTGCTACTTTGGGGATGTTCGAGTCTCAATCACTGCGGCAATATTGCAAAGCATCATATTCGACGCAAAAATGTAGCAACTTTTGCAAATGTCAATCGTTCGAGCAACTCAAATTTTGACATTTCTTGCGCGCAAAAGTGACAAAATCGGCATCAACAAAATTTGTGATGGAAAAAATGAGGCAAGCGAAATCGCTCTTTATTTTTGTTTATAACTAATTATTATCATTAATTGTGTTTCACGAGACATCCGAAAATGTGATAAATATATATCTGGAGGATAAAATCGAATTGTTTTAAAGAGGTTTTGCGATTTTACTATTGTCCTCTTCTTTAAAATTTCGGCCATAAGCACCTTTTTTACGCAAAAAACTTTGTTTCCTTGCTTTTTTGTATTTAAGAAGCAAACTACACTCACTATCCACCAAGTTATCCACTGTTAAAAGGATTAAAAATTCATTTTTAAGACTTCTTAAACTTCACTTCTTCAATGCACCTGCACGCCGCGCTAAATATTTGCAAAATATTTGTTTAAGTATCAGCTGAGTATCTGCAAAAAGGGTTGCAATATTGCCGCAGTTATTTGCTTGCTCGAACATCCCCTCTCTGTTGCTAACAGAGTACAGTATAGTTTTGTTCACCTAACGGTTGTTTGTATCACCTAAAACTAATCACTATTGTTGTGTTATTTGGCATCCAAAGAGGTTTGATATGACAGCTGGACGTAATCGGAGAGCTGCCACACCCACAACGTTTCTTCTTTTCGCTACGTGGCGCCAATTGGATATTCCAAGCGTAGCCAGGTCCTTCTCCACTTGGTCCTTCCAACGGAGTGGAGGTCTTCCTCTTCCTCTGCTTAACCCGGCGGGTACAGCGTCGAATACTTTCAGAGCTGGAGTGTTTTCGTCCATTCGGACAACATGACCTAGCCAGCGTAGCCGCTGTTCCTTAATTCGCTGAACTATTTCAATGTCGTCGTATATCTCGTACAGCTCATCGTTCCATCGAATGCGATATTCGCCGTGGCCAATGCGCAAGGACCATAAATCTTTCGCAAAACTCTTCTCTCGAAAACTCGCACCGTCGACTCATCGGTTGCTGTCATCGTGCAAGCCTCTGCACCATATAGCAGGACGGGAATTATGAGCGACTTATAGAGTTTGGCTTTTGTTCGTCGAGAGAGGACTTTACTTTTCAATTGCCTACTCAGTCCGAAGTAGCACCTGTTGGCAAGAGCAATCCTGCGTTGGATTTCCAGGCTGACATTGTTGGTAGTGCAGCGATTTTCATTGGGGAGTGGCATCTATGGTTGAAAAAGGTGTTGCTTGGTAGTAAAATGTAAGCAAACTTTTTACTTAAAAATGCGATTGGGGCAAAATTTACCCTATTTTGCTCTGTAGATATCTGTTCTTAAATAACCTTACTTTTTCTTAGAGTGTTGTAAAATAATAATGCTATGAAGTTGTTTTGAAGGTGTTACAACGGAGGCATAGATGACTTAGAAGATACAAATGATTGGGCAAATGTAATATATGGACCTGGCCTTTTGATTACGACTAAATCGTAATTGTAGCTTAATAAAAGAGTAGCTTTCCGTACAAAACTGCTGGCATAAATTCTAAAACAACAATTTTTTTTCATTATAAACTTATAACCAATATTTCGCGTCATTAAATAATATGTAGATGTCTTTCTATATCCAAAAACTAGCGCCAGAAATCGAAAAATGCCGTGCAGGCGATGTGGACTGTATTGCAAAAATTTTACCGTATCTTTTGCAAAATTATACCAATGGAATTCCTGAAATTGGTCTAACTGATATAGAGAAATTGTCACTAAATAATATTATTATTACAAAAGCAAAAGAGCAATCGCCAGTTACGTTAAATTTGGCATTCAAAAAGATGTATTTGCACGGTATACGAAATGTAACGGTACAACGTGTGGTGGGCTTTGGAAAGGATCTGCTCAGTTCAAAATTCGAAACATACGTTACAATACCCAATTTAGTAGTGGATGGAGAGTATGTCTCCAGTGGAAAGGTGCTTTTGTTGCCAATGGATGCAATAGGTTTTGCAAAAATAGAAATGAAGAATACCAGGCTTAGCTTGAAATTTAAGTTTGATGAAGAATGTAAGGATGGCAAGCAGTATGCGAAGATAAAAGCGTTGAAATGCAAATTGACACCGGAATTGTAAGTTCAAATCCATTATGAAATTAAGAGTATTATTTGAATTATCTAATCTTTCAGAATAGTCATGCAATTCGATAATCTTTTTAATGGTAATAAACAGCTGGGTGAGTCGTTGAATCAGATGATTAATGATAACTGGAAAATACTTTGGGCCGACATGGAATCTCAAGTAAATGAAGCGGTTGCAGGAATAGTAAAACGGCTGCTGGCGAATATAATAAGTGTATTGCCCTATGACGATTTTTATCGCGAAGACTGACTGTTCGGCGTATAAAGATATTGAAGAACTTACATAAACATTATATATTGCTACTTAGCAATTCTAAATTAATATAAAACATTAATTGTTATTTATTCGTGAGTAGAAATAATTTGAAATATTCTTGTTTTTGTAAATTTATTTAGTCGAATCTTATTCCACCGAATCCCATGACCACCGGATCATCGCTGCAGATTTGGAAAGCGATAAATGTGCTATATCTTTCGTGAGATATATTTCATAACTATGACTAGCATGGCTTAGTAGCTAGAGCTGTGCAGGTCATGCCGGCAGAAAGCTATCACCTCCAGTTGCCAATAACAACTCTTCAAGTGAATTTCCGTACGAAAAGGTATATACCAGTAAAAATCATCAGCCATCAGGAATTGGATTAACTATGTATATCTTGGTTTGGAGAGGTTTGACATAAACATATTTTTCTTTTGAATCGTTCGCTTGTTTAAGTATCCGTTCTCGCTTGATGTCTACTGGCTCTGTGCACGCCTCCTAAAGGACATAAACACTTGCCACCTTTGGACCGACATCAGGGCACAGCGAACTCAACCGCTTTGCTACTGATTTGAAGATTCCATAGACCAAGGGGTACAGGGCGATGATACAAAAAAAAACTGTAATAATTTTTTTTAATGAATGCATTACATTTATTTTTTATAATTAATTATTTTTAAAAATTATGGACCGTAAATGTAATCTTCCTCCTCCATGACTTCCATGCATATGCTGCATCTAATTAGAAAATTATTCATAGCTGGCCAGGGCCTTGAGGGCAGCGGAAAGTGGAGATTCTTGTTATTAATTTGTTTTAAAATATTCGTTGGAGCTCCGCAATAACCGGTGTGACTAGGTGCACACTTCCACATCCTACATACGGTTCTACTAATTTCATAGCAATAAAGTTCTTCTTGGAGAACTGAGGGTTCTCTACTTTCATCTTTTCCCAAATATGGAAAGCCGTTTATTATATACGTATATTTGCTACGTTTGTATGTACATCGGATGCTAACCAAAATTGTATAACAAATTGTTCCGCTTTATTGGGCATGTATTGAGTGAATTTTCACCTTGCTTTCGTTGGAAACAATTGTTGGACAATAGTAATATATGGTCCTGGTTTATAACAATTTTGACTGTTGTCAATAAACTTGTACCAAACTTTGGAAATCATAGCGAATTTATCGGTTTGTAATCGTTGGCTTTCTGGATTTCTGTCTACTCATAGCATTTGAGAAAAAAAAGAGGGCCCCACTTTTTATTCAATAGAAGTGCTATATCTATATTCTTAGCCTCATATGAGCCGTGTGCATACAGAATTGCAAAAAATGCATATAACTTTGCAATAGACAGTTCCCATTCATATCCCAACACTCTAAATGCCTCTGCCTCTGTGCAAGAAAGTGCTTATATTCTTATCAATTATCATAGAAATACTTCAGTACACAGTCGGGGCTGATGTTTCCCTAAAAATATTATGACCAGGTGCTCTTTCATGATTGGGTCCTATTTTTACTTCCTGTCAAACAGTTCCTTCCAACGCAAATCTCTTTCTCTTTCTTCATCTACGTACGTTCGAAATATTCTCTTCGTTCTCATCGGTTTCAAATGGATCTTAATTCGTATTGTCATTCATCTTCAGAATATTCTTCTTATTTTCTGTAATAACTGTAAATCCTTGGAAGTGCCATAAACCATTTCCTGGAAGACACGTTTTACATAAAATTGTGCTACACTTCATTATCTTTCGTTTGTAACGACTTTATAGTTTTGGCTTTGAGTCTTAGAGAGAAACTATTACAAAAATGTATAAATCGTACTAGCGGTCAAATGACCGGTCGTGGTAGGTAAGAAAAAACAAAAATTTTTTTTCAGAAGGAAAAAATGTATCATACATATATGTACATATTATATGTACATATATGAGTTAAAGTAGTAAAGTTTAAATGCGATTCATTTACGTTGAATGTAGGAATTTGTAATTGAAATTTTAAAAACGTTCATTTGACCGGTCCTGGTAGAAATAGTGTTAATAAGCTGAAAAAGATGCTGTTTAAATTTATTTTCTTTTTGCTTCTTTTTTAAGATAAAAATGATAATACATTATGTTTTCGAAAATATCCTAAAACACTACTTAGTTCCTTTCATGTCTTCGTCCACGTTCATTGTAATGTCCATGTTGCTGAAGATCATCGTAAAAAATGTGATCATTGAAAATCTCATCCCTATGATAATAGTTTTGAAAGCCTTGCAATTTTTCACCAGCTTGATAATTATTAGATTCCTCAAAAGACTTTTCAGCGTGCTCACTAGGAGCTTGATCTGCTTTGTATTTTTGACTTAGTTTTTTGATAGCCGCCTGAGCACCAAGATATCTCAACACCGAGTTTTCCGGCACGTTTTTATTTTCTGGCATACGAGTGTCATAATCAGGGTATTCTTCGTCCGACAATTCTTTCGAGCTGACCTCATCATTTTCCATGGCATCCTTATTTTCTTTTCTGTCTTCGTTTGCATCCAAATTTCCTTCCTCGGTCGTATTCTCTGTAATTGGCGTGACCTTTGCGAAAACATGAGCCAGCTTTGTATCGAGCATTCGTTGATCGGTCAGTTTTTGCCCCTCCAACGTTTTTTCATGCTCAAACGAACGACTATTGTCCTTTTTTACAATTCCCAAATGTTCACTATACGAGGGAGCTTGTTGTTGAGCCAAAGCTTTGGCTACCAAGGCACAACTTGTTTCCGCTCTCATTCGTACCGGTCTTATTACTATCATATACGGGCTTATTTTGCGTATTTTCTTTAGTCGCTTGGGATTCTTTCGATATCTACGTGTCACATGGTATTTCACTTTTGTATGTAATGGAGTTTTTAATGTTCGCGCCATTGTCGCATTTTTGACTTCCTCTTTGTAAGCATTAACAATCACGCAAATCTCCATATTCTCTGGTGTGGGTATAGCTGTGGTATTTTGGAAAGGACACTGCAATATATGATAATCTTGTGAGTATTCCATTGGTCTTACGGGCAGCTTGTAGTAAGCGTGCAGATTTCGCTCTACAATTATTGCCCGCACCATGACCAGCTCCCGTAAGATGGTGAGGACTATATTTGCGGTGATGATAACGTAATTTAAAATAGCAGGCATGGTAAGACCCGTGATGTTAAAGAGTGGACTGAATTTACCCCATCCATTTACTGGCTTTTATAAAAATCATTGAATTTGTGTAATAGTAACTGGGAACGCCTTTATTTGAGCACAGAAAAGAAAATAACTATAATTTCTAAAAATTATGTAATAATTGAATTTTGCGGTTTGTGCTGCGACACTTTCGCTCAATGTCAATAATAGTTTGAGGCTTACACTGTTGGTTATGATGCAACACCTTTCTCTAGTTGGTCGAGCTTCTGCTCCTATTGCATAGCGGTCTCATTTTATCCATTGTTTAACATTTTTGCAATTTTACTTACAATAAGATTGTGGACATTATCTTGTCGGCCGGTGAATGATCGCTAGAGAAAATGGTTAATTTTAGTCGAAAGTGAGTTCAAAGTTTGATTGGCTTGCTTGAAGAGCATTTGTTATTGTTTGTTTAATTACTTCGTTTTGTTTCAAAATTGGAATACTTTGCTAAATTTTGTTTTAAACAAAGACAAAATCGATATACGTATAATAAGTGGAAAAGGTATTCTGAAAATTTTAAAACTACCGATTATGGAATTGTTCCTTAAGTTTTTTATTATATAATTCATCAAGGCCTATATGGTTTATTGGTATACAGAAACCTGTGGATTTATCAGTTAAGATGCCATGACAACTGTTCGTAATGCTATCCCACTATTAACTAAATAAATAGATGCTACAGGTGGCATTCCTTATACCTACTATACATATGTCTTTTACTTTTAAGGAGGAACCTTTAACGCGCAAGCGCTTCATCTATTATTTTGACTTTAACCTTGATTTTATTCTAGGAAATGTTAGTAAACAAAAAGCGATAGGTAATATTTACATAGTACTCTTTGTTAGTAAACAATGGGGTTAAAGTTTTCGTGAGCAAATCTATTAAGCGGTTATTCAACTTATTGAACATAGCAAGCTTTGACAGTTAAGAGGATTTTAAACTAACTTGGTTATTTACATATGTATATATTTACTTTTGTGAATACTTTACTTCTTTTATAGGCTAATACAGGATAGTTTTGGAGGAACTTGTGAAATTGTGACACGCATTCAGAAATATTGCAGAGGTTTGAGATAGAACAAGACGTTCCTTCAACGTTCGGGTGTAACTGAACATTTCATACTCTCGCAACTTTCAAGGAGCCGGCAATTTTTTTTTTTGAAATTCAATAGAACAAGTACATTGTGTCAAAAAAGCACCTGGAAATTGTAATTAAGTTCCCTTGGTAAATAATATTTAAATAAATGTACTCTGCTAAGTTAGTAGGACTGTCTCAAATTACTATGCTTGTGCTGTCACCAGTTTGTTTACAGCAGCTGCTTAAGTCGGTACATCTCAGTAGTGCGTTACGATTTTTACAATGGATAAGTTTGTATCAAACTTTGTTCGCGAGTCCATTCGAATGATTTGGTAGGCGGACAGACGGAAGACAAAAGAATCGAGAGAATAGTCAATATGTACTGGTAAGTTTGGGCTAAGAAGGTTAGACGTGTGTAGATCTGATTGTCTCAAGGTGAAAATTTAACGGAACTTTGACCAAGTTTATTTTGTATAATGAATTGTTGAGTATAAAAGACGCTTCTCGCAAGAAAATATTATAAAAGTATTTTGTTCAAAAGATCACTACATAAATAATCACATATTCCTGATTAGCTTTACTAATTATTTTCTTATTAGGATAAGGGCAAGAAGATCAAAATCATTACCGTGCTTTCAAGTTTAAATTCCTTTTGGTATGTTCGTGTTCCAAAACGGTAAAGGACCGCTAAGTGGCAAATCTACATTCTTTAATTCAATTACTAAGCATATTAGAAGTGAAATCCAAGCACTTGGCACTTGTCCCATTAGACACTCAACTGATTATCTCAAGAAAGTTCAACAGGTATTTCGACACAAACCGGAAAATGTGCCCTAATTGACTTCAGTCACGCGAAAACTTTTAAGGATAACAAGTTTAGACGTTAACGTTGCTCTTTTCTGCTGCAAACGTTTTATTTCGACCTACCACAAGTTTGTTCACATCGCGTGTCGAAGGAACTAGCAGCTGGCACGACTAAAAATAGATTCCAAGTGCTATTTTTAGCTTTGCAAATATGAAAGCAGGTAAATATAGATATTTCCACAAGTTGTTCACCAACTTTATATCGATACGACTCGATTGACTGGATCTCAAGTGCACATACATATGTACATAGATATGTATACCATATACAAATGTAAATGTTGCTATGGCAAAACCGCGACAACAGTGTGCAACAGTTGTTTGACGCTGAAGTTGCCGTTGCCTGGTTAACCCTATATTATAATGTAATATGCTTTTTGATTTGTTTATATAAATAAACAGGTTGCGAATTATTGTTTATTGTGCTTAATACAGTTTTTGGTAAATAAATCACCTTGACAACATAAGACTATTTATGGTATATAGAGCAATAAATGGTTCTATGTAATGAAGAGGTGTAAAGTCGAAACGTAGCCAGTACTCGAAAGACATTGTTGTGAGTGGAGCGCTGGCTGTAATTAAAAAATATATAATTAATTAGCGGTTAAAGTATATGAATTAATAAATCAATATGGTGTAGTGAAATGGTATTTCGGATGAGCTCGGTTCAAGATTTTTAAAAATTTAACAAGCATTCCGAAAAATTTACACACTAAAGTTACATTTGTAGTTAACTATGACTAACTCTTATACAAGTATTATTTTTAAAACACACTCATAATTAAGCGATTAAGAAAATTTCTGTAATTTACTGTATCTAATTGCCCAATTAGTATTTATTTAATTGTAAATAAATTGATGTAAGAGTCCATACACAAACTGGTGAAGTGAGTGAAGTGACAGCTGTTATGCTGAGCTTAAAATCTCGAATGTTATACCATAATCAAGTCAGAAACTTACTTTGAGATTGGATCAATGGTTCTATGATCGATAGTTCAAATGGTGAATTTGGTGGAGTGTTGAAAGTGGAGAGACCAAAAAGCTCCTACTTCTACCCTTAAGATCTCATCTTCAAAAAATGCAGAGCATACGTCAAGGATGATGAGAATGGAACAATTTCTATTCCACGGCTCCCAATGCACCAACTTAAGATACATTGGGTAACTGGGGTGGAAAATAATTTGGTTTTTTAACCACTGAGTTGCTGGATAAGGTTTAATTTGGTTACCAGCTGAGAGCACTATGGGCTTAATGACGGCCTAAGTGCCGCCGCTGATTTTCAATGAACCAACCAACTTTGAATTTTAAATAACATAAAATTTTTGATCGAAATCTATTATTTTTCCATGGTATGATTTTGGCAATCTGTATCTCGCGTTTTGTTAATGAGATTGGGTTGCCGTATGACGTTATAAAGATAAGATTTCGTACTAAAACCTCCTATATGGTTTGCAAATGCTTGATTCAGTATTACTTGAGCACGCTTCGATGACCACCAGCAAATACATATGTATATATAAAAACTGCTTAGAGCCATTAAAATTGAACTTGCTACAAAAAAGCTCGAAGTATGGCACGGATTGGATTGGATTAACACTCGTCTGAACCGTAATGACTCGCCATAAGCACCGGAAATTTGGTTGGTACGTTCTTATGCAACCACTTTATAGTTTCAATATGGAATCAAGTGATTACTACCTGGTCTTGATGAAGAACAATTTGCCCGAAGAGATGAAAATCGATTGTCTCAATTTTTTGACAATAGGGGCGTCGGTTTCTATGAGAGTGGCATTATGAAATAACCTTCAACATTGCATAATTCTCCTAAATCGGATAATTCTAATGCTAGCATGTGGATTTCCTGTTACAAGATTTATATACTGGTTCAAGTTTTGTTTTGTTGTTTTTTATTGATGTATAGCTCCTAATATGAAACTTAAAGTCAAGAGAGATGGATATACGTGGCCGGAACATAATTATTTATGACCAAGTGATACAATATACTTATATAAAACAGACCCACCGGTCGATTTTTATGCTCTCGTTCATGATTTGGAATATGCACTAGCTACTTCTAAAGAAGATACAAGGGCAGCGGATAGAGAAGCTATACGCAATTTTGTGGAAGATTATAAAAAGAATGGTAGTCTTGCTGAAATTACTGGAATAGTTGGAATATCTGTGAAATATGGATTCGAATCCATTTTTGGGGTACAATATACAAGGATGTCATATCAAGCAAAAACCTTTTCACAAATAATATATGCTGCAAGAGAACGTCATTTTTCACAAGCGTGGGCTGGTATAAAAGATACACCAGATAAGATGGATATATGGATTACCAAGATTAAAAAAAACGCTGAAGTTTAAATAAATATATAAAGTATATAAAGAAGGTGGATATTATTATAATACATTAAAAAGAGATTTCGATGCTGGACAAGCTGCTAGAACCGCCCCAGTCAATAACGGAGGTTCCAATAAACGACCCAGGCCAGATAGTGAAAGCGATTTAAGTAGTGGCGGAGATTCTCTCTCTTAGAAAATAACCTGCGCCAACTTTTGTGAAGATATATTGTGAAATGCAAAAGTTGTCCATACAAGAACTTGATTCCGATCGTTCAGTTTGTATGGCAGCTATAAGTTATAGTGGTCCGATATCGACCGTTCCGACAAATGAGCTGCTTCTTGAAGAGAAAATGACGTTTGCAAAATTTCAAAATGATATCTTTAAAACTGAGTTCGTATATATACAGACAGACGGACATGGCTAAATCGACTCAGCTCAACATACTGATCATTTATATACATATATACATACTTTATTGGGTGTCCGACGCTTCCTTCTGAGTGTTACAAACTTCGTGGCAACTTAATATATTCTGTTCAAGGTATAAAAATAGCTCTTCCCTTTACCCTCATCCTAATTAGTGTACTGACATTTCATCCTCATGAGTTTTATAGGTGCTAAAAAGATCTTAATTCAGGAAGAACATCTATTTTTGGAGGAGATATGTTGGGTCAGCTGTATGTAAGTGTAACCGTTGTATTGAAAACGGGTTTATTCTTATCTACTCACCGATAAAGTTCAGAAAACTTCGTATCTTCCTTCATCGCACCAAATAATGGTGGATATTTTTTCGTCACTTCACTGAAAATAGTTTTGAAAAATATGGATGTCAAAAAATGTAGTTTCTTCTTTATTGATATTTATATTTTTAAATATTTAATTTTTACATATAGTATGAATACAAATCATAGGAATTAGATGGGTTCAACAAGTAACTGTTTGTAATAAATTGTACATTATAATCATATAAGAGAAATTAACAATATTTTTATCCTTTGCTAGAGGGGCTAGTTGCGATAACTCCTACATTTAAGCCACTACTATTTGAAAGCTAAGTGTAACAGTGGTTTATAAAAGTAACCATGTTTGGTGTTACTTAAGTACTCAATATATTTTAATAACACCATCCATTAGGTTCTAATTCGCTATATCAAGGACAATCACTTTTTCCTTTTTATACTCTTGCAACCTGTTGCTTAAGAGTATAATAGTTTTGTTCACCTAACGGTTTTATGTATCACCTAAAACCAAGCAAGATAAATATACGGTTATTTACATATGTATACATATATAAAGGATCAGGATGACGAGAAAATTTGAAATCCGAGTGAGTGTCTGTCTGTCCGTGCCTTTCTGGGAGCCGGTGTGAAAATTGGACGACGGGCGTAGCACCGCTCTCTTTTTGGTGAAACCACATATCTCGGGACCCAAGCTACCGATTTCGGCTAAATTTAGTACTTAGCATTCCTCTTATATTCTTATGTCACATTGTGAAAATGGGCGAAACCGGACAACAACCCCGCCTACTTCCCATGTAGCACAATTTTCTCTCAGGAAATTTCAGGTATAATCTTTCTCTAGCAATGGGTCGTCTGTATGTCAACAATGGGTTTAATCGGGACAATACTTCACTTAGCCCCCATATACCTAATGTAACATTTTTCGAACTTTCGGGTGACTTTGTACCGCTTATATCGGCGAATATGTGAGTTATCTTAATGAAAATAAGAGAGAGTGTTTTCATAACAATGTATTGTTTTGCCTAAAATAGATAAATTTGAGCGAAAACTTGACCCAGCCTCTACAAGGTACTTTCCAAAACAGGGCTTATTGAATCTAGCGCCCCCTGGTGGTGCCATCTATATGTCGACTGGTGCGTTGGAATATGCTATCTTTATCGATTATCCAGTGAGAATTTTATGACATTTCATTGATTGGAAATGAAGTTATTGCGTTTTAAGTGTCAGTATGTTTGTGTTATCGGTGCGAAAATGAGCTTCGAACAAAGAGCCAACATTAAATTTTGTTTTAAAATTGGTAAGACTTTTACCGAAACGTTTCAATTGATGAAACAGGTTTATGGCGATGATTGCCTATCCCGACGAGTGCACGAGTGGTTTCAACGTTTTCAAAGTGGTCGTGAGAACATAAATGACGATCAACATGTGGGCCAATCAAATCCGTGATCACCGGAAATTCTATCGAAACTGTGTGTGAATTCAGCAAAAGTCAGCCGAAATCATCATTGAAATCCATGGAAATGGAATTGAACATCTCCAAAACATCGATTTATCGCATTTTGACCGAACATTTACGCTTACGAATGGTGTGTGCACGGTTTGTTCCGCCCAATTTGCTGACGACCAAAAATTGCTCAGAATCCAAAATTCGAAGGACGATTATTGACCAAAAATCACATTTTAACCATTAACCACTCCCCGTATTCACCTGATATGGCACCGTGCGACTTCTTCATTTTCGGAAAAATTCATTTGCCCATGAAAGGAAAGCGTTATGCAGACGTAGAGGCCATTCAAAAGGCTTGCACCGGCATACTGGCGGCCATACCGGCCAACGGGCTCAAACACTCGTTCGACATGCTTTTGGACCGTGCAAAAAGCTGTATTGAAGCAGAAGGAAACTATTTTGAATAATATAAATTGATTTTGCCGAAAAAACCATTTGTTCTGTTTTTTTAAGTTCTGTTAACTTTGGAAAGCACCTTGTATATAACTAATATCAGGAGTTTTGAAATTCCGGCAGCCATTACGCTATGAGATTGTTTTTTAGAATGTGGCATGTTAATAGTATGTGGTATTGGGAAAAATAGATAAAACTGGGTCGATACTACCCCATCTCTCATACCACAAATAATGATTTTCGTTTTTCTAACAATTCTTACACCGAATATGTCTGTTTGCCGTTTTATTCCTTAAAGCATTTCCCTGACTTTGATTTCTGCAAGTTGCAATAGTATAAAATGTTCGGTTGCACCCAAACTTAGCCTTTCCTTACTTGTTTCTTTTTATTTCTTAAAAAAAGTTGAATTTGTAAAATAAATTGCATATTGATATTTAGTGCGATAGCTACAAATAACATGCATATACTTAATGGGTAATCCATACAGAGCTATTATAGCTTTAATATACTATAACTGCATATAACCGTCAATAGCGAGCAGTTTAGTATGTGAAAGAAATTTTACCAGCTGCATCTGAAGCCATTGATGATCATAACGGTTCACTAAAAAAATTAAAATTTTGAACGTTAATATGCAAATAATAAATAAATTTGGATCTTCCGAAAGTAGCATTTGCGAATGTTTGAAAAAAATATTATCCTTTTCTTAATTATAATAACATTAAAGCGAATGGCAAGCTCTATTATAAGAGTTCTTATTCTATTGAAAATATGCCCGCATGAATCACCCTTAATATGATTATTTGTAGATATTAAGTACAGCATATAATATACACTACGTATCGGAAATAAAATACCCTACTAAATAGATAACATATTATTCGTAAAAAAAATTATTGAAATCATTTCAGAAAAATTTCTTCAAATGGATTTTGAAATATTCACTAATATTATTTCCGCTTTACAAAACTATATTGAATACGGCAAATTGTTTTGTTAACTTTTTTCATATGCCAAATAACTACATTTAGCCATTTTGGCAGCGATGGTATCAAACTGAATGTAATTTGGTAGCGTGCAATAAAATATTGTCAAATAATAACAGTTATGTTGATGTTTATCAAAATGCATTTGTCGGAGGGTGTGTGTAGCGCGGTTGTTAAGGCTCAGTTATTTTTTCGATGGTTGTCAATTGAAGGGAACTTTCTCACTGACTGGTACCAAGAAAATAGATAATCGTTGCATCATTCTTAAGTTGGATATTGAAGATGAGTAGTGGCTACACTTTAATTTTGTGAGAATTTTTTGTGGAAAAAGGTGAAAATTTTATAAATAAAGTATTTAGAATTATATATTATTAATAAAAAGGTGGAGAGTAAAAAAAAAAATAGTCTTAATAACGTAATGTGCTTACATAAATAAATGTGGAGGAATTTGACCTATAAGAAGAGCTTTTCGCTTACGCAAACGGTTACATAATCACAAATATAAATTTAGTAGTGATGTGTTTTAGGAAATTTTTAAATATACAATAAATGAATTTAGTTAAAAATATTGAAATTTGTTATTATTATTATTATAACTTTTTCATATTTTTCAATTTCAAATAATTGATTTTGCGTGAAAATAAGCTTGTATAGTAATAAGTATAGATACATATATCCATTCATAAAGATTATTAAATGTTTAAAATAATTATAAATTTTTTCAAAAATATTTTAAAATAACGTAGTACAACATTTGCTGACTCTTAGAGTTATAACTAACGTTTTTAATATCTACTTACATAAACTTATACAACATGAGATGAAAGTCTTTGGCCCATCTTTATTATCGACCTTTGATGCATATATCCATCGGCCCACAAACTCCTCCTTTTTGCCTCTGATGACCCAAAAATATTTCACGAACTGTTACTATATCTTGGTATCGCCATTTTGAGGCCAATTACTTGGAAGCGATTGGTTCTAAATGGAGACTTTTTGCTTGTGACGCGATCTCTCGCCATTCCAAATTTTTCAGCCCATTTATCTAACACAATATAAAACAAGTAAGGAAGGGCTAAGTTTATTTTATACTCTTGCAACTTGCAAGAATCAAAGCCAGGGAAATACTTTTAGGTGTAAAACCAATCATATAGAGTAAGGTCAGCTGGATGTTCGAAACTCCCGGTATTAGTTATTTTGGGGACTAGGCCAAGTTTTCGTTCAAATTTATCTATTTTAAGCACAAAGATACAATTTCTTGAGTAAAACCGCTCTCTTATTTTCATTGGGATAACTCACATATTCGCCTTTATATGCAGTACAAAGTCACCCCGAAGTTCGAAAATCTTTATATTTGGTATATGGGGGCTAAGGGAGGTATTGGTCCGATTCAATCCATTTTTGACATATAGACATACCATTAAGAGAGAAGGGTTATTCCTTAATTTCAGTAATATATATCACACTTTGTCCATTAGACCAGGGTCTAAATTTTCGGTACCTCAGCTCTTGAACCGTTTTTAGACTGAACGAATCAAGTGGAATTTAAAATTGTGCTATATAGGACATAGGCGTGGTTGTTATCCGATTTTGTCCATTTTCACAATGTGATATACGAATATAAAAACAATGTCACGTACTAAGTTTTGTTGAAATCAATTGTTCGGGTCCCGAGATATGGGATTTCACCAAAAAGTGGGCGGTGCCACGCCCATCGTCCAATTTTCACACCAGCGCTAATAAAACTCTCTCATGCCATCTTTGGCATGACATTTAATGCTTCTGGCATATTTAATTATTGAATTATTGCGCTATTAGTAGTTCTTAACAGTACCGTTATAAAGGAAAGCGTTATTATCCTCCGATTTCATCCATTTTCACACTGTCGGTAGAAGTTCTTATAAGATTTGTACTCGGAAAATTTGGTTGCTGTAGCTTAAGTGGCTTAGGAGATATGTACATTAAACTTATTAGAGGGCGGGGCCACGCCCACTTTTTCCAAAGTTTTGACCATATGTGCCCATTGCTATTGCGATCCTCTGTGGCAAATTACAGCTTAATTTAGTGCTTAGTTATGACATTTTATGTGTTTTCGGTTAATGGCGATGGCCATTACGTCCATTTAACTCGAAATTTGTACTAACGAACCCACTTACCAAATTTCATCGAGATATCTCAATTTTCACTTAAGTTACAGCTTGTACGGACGGACAGACGGACAGTCAACCGGATTTCAACTTTTCTCGTCATCTGTCATTTTTATTTTTATTTTTAAATGCTTGGATTCTGATCCTCTGATTGACGTTTTACACCTTAAGGTATTTTCCTGGCATTGACTCCTTCAAGTTGCAAGAGTATAAAATTCACTCGAACTTAGCCCTTCCTTACTTGTTCTTTCATAAAAATTATTGACACTAATCAAGAGAACCGGATTGTATATTTAGGAGAGTATGCCATATTTGTATTCTTAATATTAAAAAAAGCAAAAAAGAGCTAGGATAACAGAGCTTCGATAAAAGTTTTAACGCAAAATGACGCCGTAGTCCAATAAAATTTATTTGTCGAACACTAAAAATTGGTTAATTTGAGAAATATACATATCTACAAAGTATAAAGATTCCTAAAAGAAGAAAGGCTTGGTCAACATTTTTAAGTTTTACGGATTGCATGCTATAATTAAAATTCATATATTTTTACTAAAAAAATATCTTTCTGTGTACGACTTGCGCTCTCGACGTACTCAGACTGCTTTGTAAAAATATTAAATAAAGAATCTTAATCGAATATTTAGAATTAACTGTATACTGTCCGACTGAATAATCTCTCAGAATTTTCAAATTCCACAAGATCTAAACATAAGTCCAATGTTATCTACATTGTTATTAAAGAGTTGATATTCATCTATTGACCACATTTATCTAAATTCCCTTAAAACATAGTTACTAATCTTTTCCAGCAATTCCTGCATCGTAATTTCTAAAGAAATTATCGACAATGGAACCCTCCACTAGCGCAGAAGCCGCAGCCGCTGCAGCGGTAGGACCAGATCCACGGCTAGAGCTGATGGGTTCTTTTGTTATTAAATCACTGAAATTGAAACCAGAAAAATGGACACGAGTAATAACGGTGGAAGAGCACAAAGCTATAATAAAAGAATTTCTCGATCGACCGGTACCCATGGTGCTAATTATTATACTCACACAAGCCGCACAACTGTTACCATCCACTACCTTTCCCCTCTCACAGTTAAAAAGTAAAGGGGTTTATTTCATTAAGAAACATCCACAGCCTGTGCCACGCGAGGACTGTAGTAATTTTATTATTTATGGTGACTTGGCTACACGCACCATCGATCAGCTGTCCGCGTTGGTCGAGGAGGTGCTTGTACCATTGCTCTCCAATGATGTGAACTACAAGTCATGGCCCACAATGGTTGCACAGGATGTGCAAAAGCATGTGCACAGCTTGAAGAGCACTGTACATCAGGTGAAGGGGCAAGTTAGTGGCGAGACAATACTCGCTATGCCAGTAGGTGTGGAATTGATTGTTAAGTTGGCTGCGAAATTAAATAATTCACGTCGCATAGCTATCGATTTATACTTGAAAAGTGCTATTGAGGGTGTTGTCATCAAGTGGGCAGAACAAATACACGAAGTCATCAAAGAGAATCCATCGAACGCATTTCAAAATGGTCAGAACCCTACACCGCAAGTTGGTGAGTATGAAAACATTGTTTTCCCAAATTTTATGCGTAATTACTATGCTCGATCGGTAGCATCATTCTCAATTTACCTTGACTTGAGGGAATTGATGGATCGTTGTTTAGACAAACAAAATATTATGGTCTTAAAGGTTTTGGGAAGAAGGAGCCTTATTTTAATTCACTGTATTTTTTGTTTGCTATAAAAATTAAGTGTTAGGTTGTTTGTTTGCGATGGACTCCTAAACTACTGAACCGACTTTAGCAAAATTTAGCACACTGTGACAAGTTTGAAGCAACTTAGAATATAGGATAGTCAAAACAATTCATAAATAACAAATAAATACAGTGAAAAGTGCAATAAATGGACGCTCTATTAGATGGACGCGCTATAAAGCGGACATTTCCATTAACATACAAGTATTGACCAGTCCCACAATTTATTGATTTTTATTAAGTACAATATATTAAGCCGACAACTCTAATAACTGGACAGAAAGGCTGGCTCGTTAGTGTCTGTTTATGTGAGACTTCACAGTATATATTTTTAAACATGCGCATGTATTCACAGTCCTCAAAAAAATATAATGCAATTGAATTTCCATTACTCAAACTTCTATAACTCGAAGTTCTCCATAACTCGAACTCTTGAATTAGCAATAGAAGTCAAATTGCATACAAATTCCGTGCCAAAACGGAATGCAAATGGTATACCTCGCCATAAACTTGAGCTGTCAAAATTTCTCAACGACAAGGAAATTGATATAATGCTTCTTGCAGAAACTCCCCTAGCTAGTAAATACAACTTTGATGTATCGGGATATACCTTCTATTGTACGAATCATCCAGATGGAAAGGCGCATGGAACTGGTATCTTAATCAGGAGTCGCATTAAACACCATTCTTTAACTGGAACTGCTGAGAATTATCTGCAAGCAACATCAATATGCGTGCAGACAAAGCAAGGTGACATTACTTTGTCCGCCGTTTATTGTCCCCCACGTTTCACGATTACAGAAAAGCAATTTATAGATCGCTGGGAGAGTGCTTTCTTGCTGCAGGTGATTATAATGCGAAACACCCTCACTGAGGTTCCTGGTTATGTAACCCTAAAGGCAAGCAATTATATACCGTCCTTATATGTAAAAGAAACAAACTGGACTACGTGTCTCCTGGAAAGCCTACATATTGGCCGGCAGACCCGAAAAAGCTGCCAGATTTAATTAACTTCGCAGTAACTAAGAAAATTCCTCACAGCCATATTACTGCAGAAACAAGAGCAGACCTCTCATCAGTACCACTCACCAGTTCTCTTTACTTTGCGGCATCAGTCACCCTATATGCTCACGTTAAAAGCTACAAATTGGTTAAAGTACAAAAAATACATCAGCACACACATAGAACTCGAACCAAATTTAGATACACCGGTCGATATTGAAAACACTATCGCAGCATTCGAATCAACCATTAAAACAGCCGCCAAAATTTCAACTCCTCAAAAAGGTTATATGGAAAACAAAAAGCATAGCTTAACTAATAGAGAAATTGAAATACTAGTATTAAAAAAACGACGCCTATGAAGAGAGTGGCAGGTTCATAGATCACCAACTTCAAAATAACTGTTGAAAGCGGCCAAACATGCACTGACGAGAGCCCTCAGAAACGAGGAACAGCGTGAGCAGTACCAGTACATTCAAAAGCTGTCACCGACTACTACAAAGCACCCGTTGTGGAAAGCACATCAAACTCTAAGTGCGCTCATACATAGAGTGTGAAATGCCTATACGTGACAATAATGGCTCATCTAAAAAATGCCTTCCAGCCAAACCCAGAAACTAATGACTTTACTCTTCCAACCGTACCCTATTTGATGGAATCTGAGCCAGGGAAATTCGTACCTGAAGAGATATCAAAAAACAATTATGGAGAAATTGGAGCCAAAAAAAGTTCCTGGGCACGACTTAATTACTCCAAAAATGATTATTGACCTACCAAATTGTGGTATAATCTGCATCTATATGTTTTTCAATGCAATCACAAAACAAGCTCACTTTCCTCAACAATGGAAAAAGTCAACTATAGTGATGATACCGAAGGCTGGGAGGGACAAAACGCAGCCATCCTCCTATAGGCCCATCAGCTTGTTATCGCGCATGTCGAAATTATTTGAAAAACTTCATATGCTCCGCATTAAGCCACATCTTCAAACCCACAACATAATACCATCTCACCAATTTGGCTTCAGGGAAAAACATGGAACGATCGAGCAAGTACATAGGATCACATCTGAAATTCGAACAGCTTTTGAAAAACGAGAATATTGCTCTGCAATATTTCTTAATGTCGCGCAGGCTTTTGATCGAGTATGGTTAGATGGTCTTATGTACAAAATAAAAATGCTACTCCCGCAAAACACCCACGAACTGTTTAAGTCCTACCTCTATGATCGATATTTTGTAGTTCGATGTAACACCACTACATCTATAGCCCAAACGATTGAAGCTGGTGTACCACGAGGCAGTTTTCTTGGCCCAATGTTATATGTTTTATACACTTCATATATTCCAGTAAACGACCGCTTGACTATGTCTACTTTTGCCGATGACACTGCAATAATCAGCTGCTCCAAGTGCCCAATTCATGCAAATGCACTCCTAGGAAATCATATTGAATCTGTGGTCAACTGGCTCGCAAACTTGAGGATAAAGGTTAACAAGCGAAATTGTAAGCACGTTACATTTACCCTAAACAAGAGCAGCTGTTCGTCGTTGACACTGAACAACGTAAAAATACCACAAAGCAATCATGTTACTTACCTAGGGGTCCATTTGGATAGGCGACTTACTTGGCGAAACCACATAGAGGCTAAAAGGTCTTACCTTAAGTTAAAGGCAGGTTCTTTGCACTGGCTTATTAATTCGCTCAACTCTGAGTCTGGAGTATAAAGTCATTATATACAACACAGTTTTAAAACCAATCTCGACCTATGGGTGTGAGCTGTGGGGCAACGCGAGTAGCAGCAACATCGAAATTCATCGTCGTGCGCAATCAAAAATTCTTCGTATAATCACGGAAGCACCGTGGTTTATCACATAACATCCAATGCAACTAGCAAGATAGTTATTGCGTGGGAACAGGAGCTCAAGATTACGTAGAAACGACTTACCAGCCCAGACGTAATATATTTTAGGCCCAGTTTAAAACATAATCAACTATGTAGGGTGTAAATTAAGTGAGTGGCTTAAGATTCGCAAACTTATTGTTAGCCTCTTAAGTAGGGTAAACTAAACTAAGATTCCTTCTTACGGTAAAGAACTTCTTCTTCTTAGTTGGAGTAGACACCGCTTACGCGATTATAGCCGAGTTAACAACAGCGCGCCAGTCGTTTCTTCTTTTCGCTACGTGGCGCCAATTGGATATTCCAAGCGAAGCCAGGTCTTCTCCACTTGGTCCTTCCAACGGAGTGGAGGTCTTCCTCTTCCTCTGCTTCCCCCGGCGGGTCTGCGTCGAATACTTTCAGAGCTGGAGTGTTTTCGTCCATCCGGACAACATGACCTAGCCAGCGTAGCCGCTGTCTTTTAATTCGCTGAACTATGTCGATGTCGTCGTATATCTCGTACAGCTTATCGTTCCATCGAAAGCGGTATTCGCCGTGGCCGACGCGCAAAGGACCATAAATCTTTCGCAGAACTTTTCTCTCAAAAACTCGCAACGTCGATTCATCAGTTGTTGACATCGTCCAAGACTCTGCACCATTTAGCAGGACGGGAATTATGAGTGACTTATAGAGTTTGGCTTTTGTTCGTCGAGAGAGGACTTTACTTTTCAATTGCCTACTCAGGCCGAAGTAGCACCTGTTGGCAAGAGTTATCCTGCGTTGGATTTCCAGGCTGACATTATTGGTGGTGTCAATGCTGGTTCCTAAATAGACGAAATTATCTACAACTTCAAAGTTATGACTGTCAACAGTGACGTGAGAGCCAAGTCGCGAGTGCGACGACTGTTTGTTTGATGACAGGAGATATTTCCTCTTGCCCTCGTTCACTGCCAGACCCATTTTCTGTGCTTCCTTGTCCAGTCTGGAGAAAACAGAACTAACGGCGCGGGTGTTGAGGCCGATGATATCAATATCATCGGCATACGCCAACAGCTGTACACTCTTATAGAAGATGGTACCTTCTTTATTTAGTTCTGCGGCTCGAACTATTTTATCCAGCAGCAGGTTGAAAAAGTCGCACGATAGGGAATCGCCTTGTCTGAAACCTCGCTTGGTTTCGAACGGCTCGGAGAGGTCCTTCCCGATTCTGACGGAGCTTTTGGTGTTGCTCAACGTCAGCTCGCACAGCCGTATTAGTTTTGCGGGGATACCAAATTCAGACATCGCGGCATAAAGGCAGCTCCTTTTCGTGCTGTCGAAAGCAGCTTTGAAATCGACGAAGAGGTGGTGTGTGTCGATTCTCCTTTCACGGGTCTTTTCCAAGATTTGGCGCATGGTGAATATCTGGTCGGTTGTTGATTTGCCAGGTCTAAGGCCACACTGATAAGGTCCAATCAGTTTGTTGACGGTGGGCTTTAATCTTTCACACAATACGCTCGATAGAACCTTATATGCGATGTTGAGGAGGCTAATCCCACGGTAGTTGGCGCAGATTGTGGGGTCTCCTTTTTTCGGTAAAGAACGTTTTTCTAAATAGAATTGACAGAAGCTATTATCTTAACTCTGAAAACAGCCTTAAATTCCTTATTTTGAATTAAACCTCAAGTACAATCTCCTGGATTCTTACACCGTCAAAAACAGTTTCGCCTTTATTCGTAAATAAAATTTTCACTGCATTGAATAGTTTATTATATGAATACAAGTATAAATGTATACCACAGCGGATCTACTAGTATCTGATATTTTTTGACAATAATTTTGTTAACTCTTACACATCTCTACCCAATCACTTTTCTTAAAAGAAGAAAATATGTTTTGAAGCCCCACCTTTTATAGGCAAACTGGAGACTTTGAGATTTTAGTTCGTGAAATTTGTGTAGACTTAAATCTTAGATAATGAGAATCTCGAGAATAGTTTAAGTTCCTTACGAAAATTCACACGGCGTACAACTACTACGTATTTTGGAGTTGTAGGTTGATCGAATGAGGATGGAGTCATGTGTAGAAGTTCACGCAAGTGAGGAAAGTTCTCTGATCGCCATTCACCCGGGAGTGGCCAGAAACGATTCTTTTACACATGGCTCAAGCAGCTCACTACTTCCGGTCTTTGACCAAGTATCCTCTAGGTAGCCTTAAGAACATCCGTTCGGAAGGCGAGCTAAAGTGAGAAGGCGAAACATTCCCTACAAGGGTTGTGCGCTGGGTTTGGGACCCGCCACATAAAAAAACACCCCCAGTGAAGAGCTACAACCAGCCTCGGATGAGAGACCCCCCTTTTGATGACGACCATGGCAAACGAAATAAGGACTACGAATTGAGGGCATGCACCTGGAATGTCCGGTCCCTTAATTGAGGAAGGTGCGCGCTGCCCAGCTGGTTGATGTCCTCGTAAAGACAAAGGCTGACATCACCGCCGTCCAAGAAATGCGATGGACGGGACAAGGACAGAGACGAGTAGGTCCTTGTGACATTTACTACAGTGGCCATATAAAGGAGCGCAAGTTTGGTGTGGGATTCGTGGTGGGAGAGAGACTCCGTCGCCGAGTACTATCATTCACTCCGGTGAATGAACGTCTAGCCACAATCCGCATCAAAGCGAGGTTCTTCAACATATCGCTGATTTGCGCCCACGCCCCGACGGAAGGGAAGGACGATGTGACCAAAGATACCTTCTATGAGCGCTTGGAGCCGCGCTATGATGAAGCTGCCCCCGCCACGATGTCAAAATCATTGCTTGGCGACTTTAACGCCAGGGTGGGCAAAGAAGGTATATTTGGCACTACGGTCGGTAAATTCAGCCTCCACGACGAAACATCCCCAAATGGGTTGAAACTGATTGACTTCGCCGGGGCCCGAAATATGGTTATCTGTAGTACTAGATTCCAGCATAAGAAGATTCATCAAGCTACCTGGCTGTCTCCGGATCGAAAAACTACCAACCAGATCGGTCATGATGTGGTAGACGGAAGACACGTCTCCAGTGTTTTAGATGTGCGTGCGCTCCGAGGTCCTAACATCGACTCGGACCAAGGAAGGTTCGACGTCGAGAAGCTGCAATCAAAACAGACAGCCGAACGATTTTCTACTCGGCTTGCACTATCTTGTTGCAGCTAAGATTCGCACCCGCCTCTGTGCAGCAAAAAACGCACGCCACCAAACACAAGGAAGGTTCGACGTCGAGAAGCTGCAATCACAACAGACAGCCGAACGATTTTCTACTCGGCTTGCACTCCTGCTCTCTGAGAGCACTCGTCAACAACTCGGTATAAGGGAACTGTGGGACGGCATTTCAAACTCCTTACGTACAGCTGCAACCGAAACCATTGGTTTTCGGAAAGTGCAAAAGAACAGCTGGTACGACGAGGAGTGCCGTGTCGCAGCGGAGAGAAAACAGGCTGCTCTACCTCGCAACGTTACGATCGACCACTACACGTGCGGGATGGGATAGATACCGAGAGTTGAAGAGGAAGCGAGACGCATTTGTAGACAGAAGAAGAAAGAGGCTGAAATGCGTGAGTACGAAGAGCTTGATAAGCTGGCCGACAGGGGTAATGCTCGAAAATTCTACGAAAAAATGCGGCGGCTTACGGAAGGTTTCAAGACCGGAGCGTATTCCTGTAGAACCCCCAAAGGTGATCTAGTCACTGATGCCCAGAGCATACTTAAATTATGGAGGGAACACTTCTCCAGCCTGCTGAATGGCAGTGAACGTACAACACCAGGAGAAGGAGAACCCGATTCCCCAATCGATGACGATGGAGCAGACGTTCCATTACCCGACCATGAAGAAGTGCGAGTAGCAATTGCTCGCCTGAAGAACAACAAAGCGGCAGGGGCCGACGGATTGCCGGCCGAGCTATTCAAACACGGCGGCGAAGAACTGATAAGGTGCATGCATCAGCTTCTTTGTAAAATATGGTCGGACGAAAGCATGCCCAACGATTGGAATTTAAGTGTGCTATGCCCAATCCATAAAAAAGGAGACC
The DNA here is from genome assembly GCF_016617805.1 of Bactrocera tryoni. NCBI lineage: Eukaryota > Metazoa > Arthropoda > Insecta > Diptera > Tephritidae > Bactrocera > Bactrocera tryoni. The sequence goes on from NC_052499.1 coordinate 27,332,346, forward strand.
CCACAATCTGCGCCAACTACCGTGGGATTAGCCTCCTCAACATCGCATATAAGGTTCTATCGAGCGTATTGTGTGAAAGATTAAAGCCCACCGTCAACAAACTGATTGGGCCTTATCAGTGTGGCTTTAGACCTGGAAAATCAACAACCGACCAGATATTCACCATGCGCCAAGTCTTGGAAAAGACCCGTGAAAGGAGAATCGACACACACCACCTCTTCGTCGATTTCAAAGCTGCTTTCGACAGCACGAAAAGGAGCTGCCTCTATGCCGCGATGTCTGAATTTGGTATCCCCGCAAAACTAATACGGCTGTGTAAACTGACGTTGAGTAACACGAAGAGCTCCGTCAGAATCGGGAAGGACCTCTCCGAGCCGTTCGATACCAAACGAGGTTTCAGACAAGGCGATTCCTTATCGTGCGACTTTTTCAACCTGCTTTTGGAGAAAATAGTTCGAGCCGCAGAACTAAATAGAGAAGGTACCATCTTCTATAAGAGTGTACAGCTGTTGGCGTATGCCGATGATATTGATATCATCGGCCTCAACACCCGCGCCGTTAGTTCTGCTTTCTCCAGGCTGGACAAGGAAGCACACAGAAAATGGGTCTGGCAGTGAACGAGGGCAAGACGAAATATCTCCTGTCATCAAACAAACAGTCGTCGCATTCGCGACTTGGCACTCACGTCACTGTTGACAGTCATAACTTTGAAGTCGTAGATAATTTCGTCTATCTTCGAACCAGCGTAAACACCACCAACAATGTCAGCCTAGAAATCCAACGCAGGATAACTCTTGCCAACAGGTGCTACTTCGGACTGAGTAGGCAATTGAGAAGCAAAGTCCTCTCTCGACAAACAAAAACCAAACTCTATAGGTCACTCATAATTCCCGTCCTGCTATATGGTGCAGAGTCTTGGACGATGTCAACAACGGATGAGTCGACGTTGCGAGTTTTCGAGAGAAAAGTTCTGCGAAAGATTTATGGTCCTTTGCGCGTTAGCCACGGCGAATACCGCATTCGATGGAACGATGAGCTGTAATGAGATATACGACGACATCGACATAGTTCAGCGAATTAAAAGACAGCGGCTACGCTGGCTAGGTCATGTTGTCCGGATGGATGAAAACACTCCAGCTCTGAAAATATTCGACGCAGTACCCGCCGGGGGAAGCAGAGGAAGAGGAAGCACCTCCACTCCGTTGGAAGGACCAAGTGGAGAAGGACCTGGCTTCGCTTGGAGAATCCAATTGGCGCCACGCAGCGAAAGAAGAAACGACTGGCGCGCTGTGTTTAACTAGGCTATAATCGCGTAAGCGGTGTCTACGCCAATTAAGAAGAAGAAGAAGGTTGATCGAATGGTTGTTTGTTTTGATCTCCTTCATATTTAAACATTCCCACCTCTTGAATTGAATCCTCGATTTATATGTATATTTATCAATTTTCACTTTAAACTCAAGAAATCGCCTTCTGGAATAATCGGCTGAAGAACTTATCCTTCATATTCGATCAATTGCGTGGTGAACGTATACGTGCCATGGCTTTGGTATTGGAATATACTAATAGTGCATATCACCCATGTTTTCAAGGAATATTCAAAAACGTTGTAACAGGTAAAGATAGGATGAGAGTTATATTTTTGTATAACAAATGTTTGTGACTCATAATTTTGTTGCAGCTTTAGCCGAAGCGAAAGACATCACACTCTATCTAAATCCACTGAAACGTCCTATACAGCAGTTGGAAGAGATCGATTTTGCCGAGTGTAAACCGCTACTAATCCCACTAATGTTTGTGATTTGTACAATGTGGGGTAACTCACGATATTACAGCAATTCTTCAAAAATAACCGTTCTGCTGAAACAATTATGTAATCTTATTATACAGCAGGTAAGTAATAAAGGAGCTGATATGCTAGTGCATTATTTACAATAGAACTAGAGTTTTGCGCTTGTAAAATTATTGTATCGATATTTAGACGATCCAAAACTACTTGCCTTTCTCTTAACGCGGCAACTTTGATCCGCTCTAACACATATGGCAAATGTATACCTAATTACGGTTGTGGTGTATTCGTCACACCCAGTAAACTACCCACAGTATTCCTGAGACGAAAAAGTTTTTTTAATATATGTACATATGTATATTAGTGCGGATCGGTATTCGAGCCAGTGATTTTAAGGCGAAGTTTAAAAAATCTGAATAATCGGTCGTATGGGAGATATGAGATATAGTAGTCCGATATTGTTGATTCCGATACCTGATAATTTAAATTTCATTAGGATATCGCATAAACTGGCTAACAAATTTTTGGAATCCCAAAAAACCTTCGCCTTAAAAATCGCTGGCTCGAAACCAGTATGGGTCTACCATAGATTCTTAGGCAAAGTTGTTCAGAATTTTTCCTTTTTTTGGCTTTCTGTAAATTTACCAGCTTTAATATACTCATATCGGCCCGTGTGAAAGTGGTCTTGTATTTCTTTCATTTATCGGAACATATATCCGATGGCTACCAAAAAAAGGAAAGATGGTCCTCTATGTATATTGGATCCCCAAATAAAAATTATGAATAAATTCTAGTCTTTTAAAATTTTTATTTTGAATTAACCTAAATTTTGTACATACCTTCTCATTGTTAAGGCCAAGCGTTATCTTGATCCTTCGTCGATATTCCATAGCGATATTGATGAGGCAATGCAACGTCTCACACAATCTATACAAATATTGAAATTCTTTCGTGAGCTTTATGATCACTACAAAGAAAATTTAGCAGATTTCTTTCCCACGCCAGAAGAGAGACCACCGATTCCCTGGACCTTTCATCCAAATTCCGTCTTCAATCGCTTTAATGCATTTTTGGAGCGTTTAACCACAATACAATGGTAAGTTATTGCATTGGCTCTTTCACACACGCTTATAAGCCAAATTTTCTGGATTTAGGTTTTTCTTTACTGTGATTGAATTCTTGAAGTTAGAGAAAGTTGAAATCGGTGGTCTACGCGGACGCCAATTGAGTACACGCATCACTGCGGTATATGTGGAGTTCAATCAATATTTCACGGCTTTCGCCTCCAAGTCTTATGATGTGCTCGATCCCGACGATCACGAATTCGATGAGGATTTCGAGAACTTTCAAACGCATATACTGGAGTTGGACATGAAACTGGCTGCGATATTGTGTCAAGCATTCGATGATTGCCATAATTTGGAGAGCATGTTCAAGGTGAGAACTTTTTATGGAAAATGGTAAATTTTTTATATATGTACTATGTATCTTGATATTCTAAATTTTTAGCTTATAAATATTGTGGGAAGTGTAATTGATCGCCCTAAAATCAAAGAACAATTTACACAGCGTTACACAGAGATCGTACAAATGCTCGAAGTGGAAATGACCACGTGTGAGGATATATTTTACAAACAAATTGATTTGCAACAAGTGAACAAGAACTTGTATCCTGATTACAACTGTCCACCGGTAGCCGCCTTCATACGTTGGTGCAACCAACTGGAGGCGCGTATCAGCACCCCAGTTAAAAATTTTCAAAAACTTCAACACGAGTGAGTTTAGTTTTCAAATCCAAATAACCTTTGATATTTCAAAAGAATCGTTATTTATTTTCTCAATGCGTCGCACCACTTAGCATAACCAAATCCGAAATCGCAGAGGATATATTTACACGTTACGAGCGATTGATGCGTCGACTGGGCATACATAAAACCTGTGCCTTCGACGAATGGAGTGAAAAGTTGGCGGAACAAATCGAAACAAATCTGAAAGTTTCATTAATCGCCCGTGATCCCAATAGCAATTCGTTAATATTGAATTTCAGTCCGGAACTCTTCAGTATTCTGCGTGAGGTGCACTATTTGAAGCAAATGGCTGTCGAGGGTATACCGGAGATCGCTTTAAATTTCGCTGAAAAGAACGAAACTTTTCGCACTTACACTCTGAATCTTGAAAAGACCATCGACTGGTATAACTCTATACAGGAGAATAGTTCCCCAGTTGAATTGAAACTGATCGAATCGGAGATTAAACAAATCGATGATTTGGTGGAGATTGGTGTAAACGAGTTAGTGTGGAATTCTGAAGGTAAATGTTGAAAAATTATTATAGATAATACAATTGATCAGTTGGTTAGGTGCGCTTAGGATCACTAAAGCATAAAGCTTACATGCAAACTGATTGATCGGAATCAAGTTCTTGTAAGGAACCTTTTGTATTTGTGAAAGGTGTTATAGCTTCAATGTCACCGAAGTTAACGATTTTGTAGTGATCTTTAATAAAAATATGGGGACGTAAATTTTAAGACTCTCGGTAAAATGAGTATAGCTAGTTGTCGTGATCACGTAGATAAGATTCATTCTAGTATCTCATTTTTCTACAAGTTCTCGTGACAATGGAAAAAATTTTCGACTCTTATGTTTAACTAAATTGCATTTCTTGATTATCCCGCAGATATTACAACATATTTAGACAAGTTACGTACACCGGTCGCAGCTTTACAAAATCGTATGCATCACACGCAAAGCAATCTACACCAAATAAGTCAACTTATGTCCGTTTGGGCAAAGCAACCGCTTTTCGAGCGGAAGGATTCCAAAAAAGACACGGTGCTTTGCATTGAAGAACGTCCAGATCGTACCATGAAACGTTATGCTGAAATACAAGCCGCTTCTGTAGAGATACACAACTTACTGCAAGACAACGTGATTCAGTTTAATATGGAAAGTAGACAAGAAGATGAAATTTGGTTGAATTATGTAGACTTCGTGGATAATATTGTATACGAGAATATATTAAAGACCGTGGGTGTGAGTGTTGGCTATTTGGCGGAGAACATGGACCCGGATAATAATTGCGCGCCACTTTTCGAATCCCGTTTAGAGTTGGTAGAACCGAACTTGGTGTTTGTGCCATCTCTTAATCCCGAAGATCTGATGGGATTTAATAACATGCTTATCGAATTAATGCGCGACATAATGAAAATGGCCACATTAATAAAACGTCTTAAGAAGAATGAGAAGCGCAATTATGGTGATATGGTTAAGGAAAACCAAGATATAATTGATATGCGTCGTGAGATTTTGAACGGTGTCGATCGTGTTATGGAAGAAGCATCGCTGTTTTGTCGACAATTTGAACGTTACTCCTATCTCTGGCTAGACGATCGGCATGAATGTATGGAGTATTTCCTTGAATATGGACGCATTTTGGATGTGGACGAAATCGATTTGGTATTGATGAAAGAACCGAGTGCGCCGCAACCATGTGCACCCACCATCGAAGCATTCCGTGAACAAATCGATAACTATGAATCATTATTCAATGAAATCGAAGACATTGCACCTTTCCAAATTTTTAATTCTTGGTTTCAAGTTGACGTGCGACCCTTCAGGCAGGCATTGCTGAATACAGTTTGCAAATGGGGAAATATGTTTAAGGAACATTTGGTGAATACCGTTACAAATAATCTCATGGATTTGAGTAGTTTCATACGGAAGGCCGATGAAGGCCTACTGCAGACCGTCAAGGAAGGTGACTATGATGGACTCGTCAGCATTATGGCCTATCTGATGCAGGTGAAGGAGCGCGCTGTCAAAACTGATAATATGTTCGAACCCATGCAAGAGACCATACATTTGCTGAAGTACTTCGATATGGACATACCGGAAGAGGTGAATGTGTTGCTGCAAGAACTACCCGAACAGTGGGTGAACACAAAGAAGATTGCAACCACTGTGAAGCAGCAAGTGTCACCTTTACAGGCCACCGAGGTGGTGCGTATACGCAATAAGGTGACCGAGTTTGAGACACATACACAACTATTTCGGGAGATTTTCAAACATTACAAATTCTTTCGATTCGATTGTAATGATCCCTATCTGTTGATTGATCGTATAAATGAAGACATACATCGGCTGGAATGCGAAATGCGTGAAACACAAGAGTCGGGTAGTTTGTTTGAGGTTAATATACCTGAGTTCAAGGCATTGAAGCAATGTCGCAAGGAATTGCGAATGTTAAAGGTAACCATTTGCATTTCACAAAAATGTTTCAAAATATTTGTTATATATTTTAATTACATTTTCTCAACCTTTTTAGAATCATTATTTTGCATTTTGAATAATTATGACATTTATGTATGTACGTTCTAAACACGTTTAATCAAAAAGCAATACTCACATCTTTAGATTATCAAATATTTACAAAATATCGAATCTATCTGTCTATCTATTATTAGTTTTGGTTCACAAGTTTCCGTATTTTACAGATTCTGGTATGCAAATTTTTACAAATTTAGCGGCGATCTTCAGAAGCAATTTTATAATAATTATCCTGGGTACCAGATGCAGTTGGTATCTACATAATTTTTATTTTTCGTGAAATATCTAAAAATGTTTAGAATACACCATATTTCAGATATTTCATGCTTTTAAGGGTTTATATACAGTTAGAATGCCGAAAAATGCGAATTTTTTCTGAGAAAACTTTTATATTTATTGATCCAAAAATGTGTACACATATTAAGCTATTTTTTAACTGCGTTTTTAGACTTAGTTTTAAGTGAGGAAAGTTCTCTGATCGCCATTCAATTGGAAGTGGCCAGAAACGATTCTTTTACATATGGCTCAAGCAGCTCACGACTTCCGATCTTTGACCAAGTATCCTCTGGCTAGCTTAAGAAACAACAAAGCGGCGGGAGCCGATGGACTGCCCGGCCGAGATATTCAAACACGGCGGCGAAGAACTGATAAGAAGCATATATCAGCTTCTTTGTAAAATATGGTCGGACGAAAGAATGCCCAACGATTGGAATTTAAGTGTGCTCTGCCCAATCCACAAAAAGAGAGGCCTCATAATCTGCGCCAACTACCGTGGGATAAGTCTCCTCATCATCGCGTATAAGGTTCTATCGAGCGTATTGTGTGAAAGATTAAAGCCCACCGTCAACAAACTGGCTGGACCTTATCAGTGTGGCTTTAGATATCCCAGATATTTACCATGCGCTAAATTTTGGAAAAGACCCATGAAAGGAGAATCGACACACATCATCTCTTCGTCGATTTCAAAGCTGCTTTCGACAGCACGAAAAGGAGCTGCCTTTATGCCGCGATGTCTGAATTTGGTATCCCCGCAAAACTAATACGGCTATGTAAACTGACGTTGTTCAACACCAAAAGCGCCATCAGGATCGGGAAGGACCTCTCCGAGCCGTTCGATACCAAACAAAGTTTCAGATAAGGCGACTCCCTACCTTGCGACTTCTTCAACTTGCTGCAGGATAAAATAATTAGAGTTGCAGAACTTAATCGAGCAGGTACAATCTTTTATACGAGTGTACAGCTGCTGGCGTATGCCGTTGATATCATCGGCCTCAACACCCGCGGCGTTAGTTCTGCTTTCTCCAGACTGGACAAGGAAGCAAAGCAAATGGGTCTGGCAGTGAACGAGGACAAGACGAAATATCTCTTGCCAACAGCTGCTACTTCGGATTGAGTAGGCAATTGAGAAGTAAAGTCCTCTCTCGACGAACAAAAACCAAACTCTATAACTCACTCATAATTCCCGTCCTGCTATATGGTGCAGTGGCTTGGATGATGACAACAATTGATGAGTCGACGGTGCGAGTTTTCGAGAGAAGAGTTTTGCGAAAGTTTTATGGTCCTTTGCGCGTTGGCCACGGCGAATATCGCATTCGATGGAACGATGAGCTGCATGAAATATACGACGACATTGACATAGTTTAGCGAATTAAAAGACAGCGGCTACGCTGGCTAGGTCATGTTGTCCGAATGGACGAAAACACTCCAGCTCTGAAAGTATTCGACGCAGTACCCGCCGGGGGAAGCAGAGGAAGAGGAAGACCTCCACTCCGTCGGAATGACCAGGTGGAGATGGACCTGGCTTCGCTTGGAATATCCAATTGGCGCCCCGTAGCGAAAAGCAGAAACGACTGGCGCGCTGTTGTTAACTCGGCTATAGTAAAAATATTTATTTGGAAAGGAACTACAGCTGATCTCTGAGGGCTCCTCTCAAAAGAGTTGTTTTGCGGTGACCTCTATATTTCTGGACTGGATCTTCAGAAATTAAAAAACCAAACAGATTTCGTTAAAGTAATGATAAATGATGTAATCGAATAAAATAAAATTTTTTGACAAAATGGTGGTTTTTCGATTTTTTGAAAATTCTAACAGTGTATAACACCTTAAAACGACACTTGAAGACTATTAAGATGTTTCTTTATTCTGTCTTTGATCGCGCGATCAAAGAGGATGTGTGATTTATGAAGTATTAGAATTCGGAATTTTATAATGTATATATCAAAATTAAAAATGAAAAAAATTTCTTAGTTATATCATGAACAACGTTTATATAAACAATTTTAATAAAATATTTTGCGTAGATAAGTATCTTTTGTACTTTAAATCAATTCGTTTGTAAGAAACTAAACTAGTTATGCACATACATATGTATATACAATGTTTACTTATATCGAATACAAGGTAAATTTCAGTGTGGAATTTTTTGAATTTTGTTAATAATTTCCCAAACAATAAGATAAACCCATTTTTGTGTAATTCTCACATTAGAAAATTTATTTGAATTTACATCTGCAATATTATACTAAATAAATTTTTACATGATCTCCAAACAGCAACTGTGGGACTATGTATACATCGTGCAGACCTGCATCGAAGATTGGAAAACGACGCCTTGGCGAAAAGTAGATGTTGAGAATATGGACATTGAGTGCAAAAAATTCGCCAAGGATATACGTTTATTAGACAAGGAAATGCGATCCTGGGATACATTCATAAATTTGGAATCCACCGTCAAAAATATGCTCACTTCCTTGCGTGCTGTTGGTGAATTGCAGAATCCAGCTATACGTGAGCGTCACTGGAATCAACTTATGAACTCCACCAAGGTTATTTTGTTTTACAAAGTGAACATTACTTTGAACATGCCTGCTCTTATTTATATCAAACTAACACTGTAAATATGTACCGAACGATTTTCTCCAAAATTTTCTAAAACGCAATATTTTTCAAGCACATGTGCTACCCTCAATTGAAGATTAAAAAATCTGTACATAATGTTATACAACTTCGAGAGAGGCGCACGATTTGTACAGTCACTACATCTGTTATTTTAAATTCTTTGTAAATATTTTTAATAATACACCTATTTTAGCGGGAGAGCATTTTTAAATTTATCCAATTGTAGAGCGAATTTTTTCGAAGACCCGATATTTTTAAGATTGTTCCTATATTCTTAAGTTTCAGCAAATTTCCATCGTTCGAACTTTAGGTAACGATTCGTAATCTTATTCCGATCATGTACTTGATAAGTTAATACGAAAACGTTTCTTAAATCTGTTACCAAATCCTGACATTAATACTTTTTTGCTCTTGTAAACTACATGCATATTTACCCGGTATATATGTATGTACATATTTTTTTTTGAGATTGGGTTTAAAGATTCTCCATATTATAATAAAGTTCTGCAACGAAGAAAATTTTATCAACATATGTAGAGTATTGAGGAATCTCGCTACATGGCCGCGATCTCTATAACTCTATAATATTCAAGAAGGATGTAATTAAAGAGTGTTACAAACCACTTAGCAGCAATTTCGCCTCTGAAGTAGGACAATACAAAAGAGACCGCCTTTTCACATAAGTATAATTGATTAATAAATAACTCGTCCTGCCAGTTATTCTTATCATACATACATATGTACATTTGACGACTTAAAAGTGCTCTACCGTCTACAAACTCATGCATATACAATAATAAGCTTAGTTTTATACTCTGTGCATTCCTTTTTGTAAATAATATCTCTTTACAGAGTTTAGCCGCTTTACCAAAGGACATAACGGTAAGTTCTGTGTAAATAAACCTCGCCCTCTTATATGTTTGTGTTGTCCCAGATATTTTCACCTGCATGGTATGCAAATAATCAAATATGTCCCATTAGTAAGATCTAAATAGTAGTATTTGCATAAAATTTTTGTATATTTCGACGTAGTCGCACAGTATAAAACGATATATATGTAGTAGTGTCACTAATATTTAATACATACATATGTTAAACTAATATTACATTTTTTATCGCTACGTCGGCACTTTCAGGTTAAATTCATAATGGATCATGAAACGACGCTGGCCGAGCTGTTGGGTCTTAATTTGCATGAATGCGAGGAGGAGGTGAAGAATATCGTCGATAAAGCAGTGAAAGAAATGTCAATGGAGAAAATACTACGCGACTTACATACCACTTGGTCTGCGATGGAATTCGATCATGAACTCCATCCACGCACTGGCTGTAATCTCCTCAAGGCATCGGAGGAACTCATAGAGACTCTCGAAGATAATCAGGTCTGCTTACAAAATCTGATAACATCGAAGTACATTGCGCACTTCCTTGAGGAGGTGTCAACATGGCAGAACAAACTGATGGTAGCCGATCAGGTGATTACCGTCTGGTTTGAGGTGCAACGCACTTGGACCCATCTAGAAAGTATCTTCATGAGTTCCGAAGACATACGTAAACAATTGCCAGTCGACTCGGATCGTTTCGATCGCATCGACGCTGAATTTCGCATATTAATGGACGAAATGTCCGTATCATCGAATGTGGTGGCGTCGACAAATCGACCCGGTTTGATTGAACGTTTGGAGCATCTGCAGAAGGAGCTTACATTGTGTGAGAAGGCACTGGCAGAGTATTTGGAAACGAAACGTTTAGCTTTTCCTCGTTTCTACTTTGTATCATCTGCTGATCTGCTTGATGTACTGAGCAATGGTATTCAGCCAGAGATGGTCACCAAACATTTGACTAAACTTTTTGATTCGATAGCACGTTTGAAATTTAATCGCGACGAATCGAATGAAATCGACACAGCTTCGGGTATGTATGCCAAAGATGGTGAATATGTGGAATTCAATGAATTGGCGAGTATACGCGGCCCGGTGGAGGTGTGGCTGAATCGCATCCAAGCGGCCATGCGTGCCTCGCTACGTCATTACGTTTCCGAAGCTGTAGTCGCCTATGAGGAAAAGCAACGTGAACAATGGTTATTCGACTATCCTGCACAGGTATCACTTTGTGGATCACAAATTTGGTGGTCCACTGAGGTGAACATTGCCTTCGGTCGTTTGGAGGAAGGTTACGATAATGCCATCAAGGACTATTACAAAAAACAGATCTCTCAGTTGAGCTTGCTCATCACGCTATTGTTGGGCGAGCTGACTAAAGGAGATCGCCAAAAGATAATGACCATATGCACAATTGATGTACATTCGCGCGATGTTGTCGCTAAAATGATCCAAGCCAAACTGGATTCGGGTTCGGCATTCATGTGGCAATCACAGTTACGCCATCGTTATGATGAGGGTGAAAGAGACTGTTTTGCCAATATCTGCGATGCTGAGTTTCAGTATTCGCATGAATATTTGGGTAATACGCCACGTCTTGTTATCACACCGCTTACCGATCGCTGTTACATCACATTGACTCAATCGCTACACTTGATTATGGGCGGTGGCCCCGCTGGTCCGGCGGGTACCGGTAAAACCGAAACTACTAAAGATTTAGGCCGCGCGTTGGGTATTATGGTATATGTTTTCAATTGCTCAGAACAGATGGACTATCAGTCGTGTGGAAATATTTATAAAGGACTGGCCCAAACTGGTGCTTGGGGCTGTTTCGACGAATTTAACCGCATCACAGTGGAGGTGCTTTCCGTTGTAGCTGTGCAGGTAAAATCTGTACAAGATGCCATACGTGACAAGAAGCAAAAGTTCAATTTCATGGGTGAAATAATCAGTTGTGTGCCTACAGTAGGCATATTCATCACCATGAATCCCGGTTATGCTGGACGTACAGAGTTGCCCGAGAACTTAAAAGCGCTCTTTCGCCCCTGTGCTATGGTTGTACCAGATTTCGAGCTGATTTGTGAAATCATGCTGGTTGCTGAAGGTTTCCAAGACGCGCGAGTTTTGGCTAGAAAATTTATTACGCTCTACACACTATGCAAAGAGTTGCTCTCCAAGCAGGATCACTACGATTGGGGGCTAAGAGCAATTAAATCCGTGCTGGTAGTTGCTGGTTCGCTTAAGGTAAGAACTGGGGAGCTGTGTATGTATTTAAAGTTTTGAATGCAATATTGCTACTTTTCGCCAATTTCAGCGCGGTGATCCCGGCCGACCCGAGGAAGAGGTACTCATGCGTGCCTTACGTGATTTTAATATACCGAAGATCGTCACGGATGATATGCCAGTTTTTATGGGGCTCATTAGTGATTTGTTTCCCGCATTGGATGTGCCCAGAAAACGTGATCAAGACTTCGAACGCACAGTGAAGCAGGCCGCATCTGATCTACTACTGCAACCCGAAGATAACTTTATTTTGAAAGTTGTACAGCTGGAGGAATTGCTAGAAGTACGACATTCCGTTTTCATAGTTGGCAATGCTGGCACCGGCAAGACACAAGTGTGGAAAACTCTACTACGCACTTATCAAAATATCAAAAGAAAACCGATTTTTAACGATTTGAATCCAAAAGCCGTTACCAATGATGAACTTTTCGGTATCATCAATCCGGCGACACGTGAGTGGAAGGATGGTTTGTTTTCGGTTATAATGCGAGATCAAGCAAACATAACGGGTGATCAGCCCAAATGGATTGTGCTCGATGGCGATATCGATCCAATGTGGATTGAGAGCTTAAATACCGTTATGGACGATAACAAAGTCTTGACTTTGGCCAGTAACGAGCGCATTGCGCTGACACCTTCGATGCGCTTGCTTTTTGAGATTTCCAATTTGAGAACAGCCACTCCAGCAACTGTTTCTAGGGCAGGAATACTCTATATAAATCCACAAGATTTGGGTTGGAATCCGTAAGTAAGAGCGCATTTGATTTCCACAAAAATTAATCTATTGCTTTTATATAATTAAAGTTACGTTAGCAGTTGGGTGGAAACTCGAAAAATACCATCCGAAAAGTCCAATTTGGTAATGCTTTTCGATAAATATATACCGGCCTCGTTAGAGACCATACGCACACGTTTTAAGAAAATTACACCCATTGCCGAGATGGCGCACATACAGATGTTATGTCATCTGTTGGAGTGTTTCTTGACGCCTACGAACACACCAGCCGATTGTCCAAAAGAATGGCATGAACTGTATTTCGTTTTTGCTTGTGTTTGGGCATTCGGATCGGCTATGTTCCAGGATCAAGCGATCGACTATCGAGTCGAATTCAGCAAATGGTGGGTAAATGAGTTCAAAACCGTTAAGTTCCCGCAGGGTAAGTATAACGTATTACCAGCTGAATTACTGGATGAGCAAAATATATACAATTTTTGCATTTATTTTCCATAGGCGGCACAGTGTTCGACTATTTTCTTGATACAGAAACTAAAGTCTTCCTACCGTGGACTGAAAAGATTCCGAAATTTGAATTAGAATCCGATTTACCGTTACAAGCAGTTCTGGTGCATACCTCTGAATCAATACGCGTGCGTTTTTTCCTCGAGCTACTCATGAATATGCGACATCCTGTTATGTTGGTAGGCAGCGCAGGTTGTGGCAAAACTGTACTAGTCAACGAAAAGCTACAGGCACTCAATGAGAATTATGCGGTCACTACGATTCCCTTCAACTACTACACCACTTCAGAAATGTTGCAAAAAATATTGGAGAAGCCGTTGGAGAAAAAAGCGGGTCGTAACTATGGCCCCCCAGGCAATAAGACGCTTATCTACTACATTGACGATATGAATATGCCGGCAGTGGACTGTTATGGCACCGTACAACCGCACACCATTATCCGGCAACATCTGGATTACGGACATTGGTACGACCGTAATAAGCTGTCCTTAAAGGATATACACAATTGTCAGTATGTGGCTTGTATGAATCCGACAGCTGGGAGTTTCACTATAAATCCACGGCTCCAGCGGCATTTCTGTGTGTTGGCCGTGAGCTTTCCTAGTGGTGATTCCATTTCTTTGATCTTTTCCACGATCTTGTCACAGCATTTTGCAAATGCTGAGCAGAAATTTAATCCGATAGTGACGCGCATGACATCTAACATTGTTGCCGCAACACTGGCTCTACATAACAAGTCTATGCAGATTTTCTTGCCGACTGCAATAAAATCACATTACATATTCAATTTGAGAGACATCAGCAACGTCTTTCAGGTCAGTAGTGGAATTAATCAGTTTTTTTATGGATTATGTTAAATTAATTGCTTTCCGATCGTTAGATGTCGTCATTGGCTTAGTCTAACGGTATAGTCAACAAACGAATTTTATAAATTGAGGAAAAGTGGTGTCAGTTAAGTGTGGTCGAGAGGTCATTGGTCTGATCAGATTCTGTGGAATGTCTGTACAATTTTATCTCAAATGCAATTGATTTTCGAATCGGATATTGAACCCTCGCTCAAATTTGACTAATAACCAAAATAGTTGACTTGAAGGGAAAAAAGCTATGAACTATGTTGAGTTTAGCGTTTTATGATGAATATATGAAAACGTACATTTGATATAAAAATGTGTGTGGTTATTATTTGGAGATTTCAAAATACATAATACACACCTGCATTAAATTTATTTCCTTCCCTTTCAGGGTTTACTTTTTAGCACAGCCGATTGCTTGACCAGCTCTTCCGATCTTATACGTCTCTGGCAGCATGAGACCCAACGAGTCTATGGTGATAAATTAATCGATGATAAGGACATCGACAGTTTTACGAAGATGCAACACGACATAGTGAAGAAATCTTTTGAGGAAATCGACGAGTCGGTGATTTTTGACAAACCCAATATATATTGTCATTTCGCTGGAGGAATTGGTGAACCCAAGTACATGCCCGTCATGGGCTGGACTGAGCTTCACAAACTCCTTCAGGAAGCAATGGCATCGTACAATGATCTTGTGGCGGCTATGAATTTGGTGCTCTTCGAGGATGCCATGATGCATGTGTGCAGGTAAGGACGAAGCTTTAGCGATAATCCGTAACTGACACTAAATATTCTGAACTTCCTAGAATAAATCGTATCTTAGAGTCACCACGCGGTAGCGCCCTGTTGGTCGGCGTTGGTGGCAGTGGAAAACAGTCCTTATCACGTCTCGCCGCTTTTATTTCTAGCTTGGAAGTGGTGCAAATACAATTGAAAAAAGGTTACGGCATAAATGACCTGAAGGTATACCCGTATCTAACTACGAACTGCATTTTCTCATAATATTTGTTCTCTTCCGCTTTAGAACGAGTTCTCCGGCTTGTATTTGAAAGCTGGTTTGAAGAATGTTGGCACTATGTTTCTTATGACGGATGCTCAAATACCTAGTGAAGATTTTCTCGTACTTATCAATGATATGCTTTCTACGGGTGAGATACCTGATCTCTTTCCGGATGACGAAATTGAAAACATAATAGCTGGAGTACGTAACGAAGTAAAGGGAGCTGGAATGGTAGACTCACGCGAGAACTGTTGGAAATTCTTCATAGATCGCGTACGTAAACAACTCAAGATTGTGCTGTGCTTTTCGCCAGTTGGGTCTACGTTGCGTGTACGTTCACGTAAATTTCCGGCTATCATAAATGCCACATCTATAAATTGGTTCCATGAATGGCCACAGGAAGCCCTCATCTCGGTTGCAATGAACTTTTTGTCGTTAAATAAAGTTTTACCTGCAACACATCGCGATTCGGTAGCTAAATTTATGGCCTATGTTCACACCTCGGTGAATGCTATGTCCAAAGTGTATCTACAAACCGAGCGACGTTACAACTATACCACACCAAAAAGTTATCTTGAACAGATCAGTTTATATTTGAAATTGTTGAACCATAAACATGACGATTTACAGGGTAAGATCGTGCGCTTGGAGAATGGTTTAGAGAAATTACGTTCCACCGCTGTGCAAGTAGCGGATTTGAAGGTAAAATTGGCTGTACAAGAGATAGAATTGAAAGAAAAGAATGAGGCCGCCGATGCGCTAATCGAAATCGTCGGTATCGAAACGGAAAAGGTGCAAACAGAGAAAGCAGTGGCTGATGAGGAGGAGATGAAAGTTGCGCTCATCGCCGATGAAGTAAGTAAGAAGCAGAAAGACTGTGAAGAAGATTTACTAAAAGCGGAACCCGCATTAACTGCTGCGCAAGAGGCGCTCAACACTTTAAACAAAGCCAACTTAACAGAGCTCAAATCGTTTGGCTCACCACCAGGGGCGGTAACAAATGTCACCGCCGCTGTCATGGTACTGCTGGCACCAGGAGGCAAACTACCCAAAGATCGTTCATGGAAAGCAGCCAAAATTTCAATGGCAAAGGTGGATACATTTTTAGACTCACTCATAAATTACGACAAAGAGAACATACATCCGGAAATCATTAAAGCTATACAACCCTATCTAAAGGACCCGGAGTTTGAGCCCGAGTTTGTGCGCTCCAAGTCAGGTGCGGCTGCGGGACTCTGTGCCTGGGTAATCAATATAATCAAATTCTATGAAGTATATTGTGATGTGGAGCCGAAACGTAAGGCTTTGGCCGCGGCGAATGCAGAGCTTGCTGCTGCTCAAGAAAAACTATCAGGCATTAAAAGAAAAGTTGCGGTGAGTAGTTATTTCTCATCATTCTGTGATTTTAGTTTAACCATGCTGTATGATATGCAATGGTAGAATCTTGAAGAGCAATTGGCAAAACTAACTGCGGATTTCGAGCAAGCAACCGCTGATAAGTTACGTTGCCAACAGGAGGCCGATGCTACACAAGCCACAATTGCACTTGCAAACCGTCTAGTTAATGGTCTGGCTAGTGAGAACGTACGTTGGGCTGAAGCGGTAAATAGGTGAGCGCGCGTAGGTTTGAAACATTAAAAGTTATTTATTTAACACACTTTTCTTAAATTCAAAAGTTTCGTGAAACAAGGCATTACTTTGCCAGGCGATATTTTGCTCATTACCGCCTTCATCTCATATGTGGGCTGTTTCACTAAACAGTTTCGCATCGATCTGATGCAAAAAATGTGGACGCCGTTCTTGAAAAGCATCGATCCGCCTATACCAACAACTGAAAACTTAGATCCGTTATCGTTGTTAACGGACGATACCACCATTGCGATATGGACCAATGAGG
Organism: Bactrocera tryoni; assembly: GCF_016617805.1. Lineage (NCBI taxonomy): Eukaryota > Metazoa > Arthropoda > Insecta > Diptera > Tephritidae > Bactrocera > Bactrocera tryoni. The sequence continues at coordinate 27,349,513 of NC_052499.1, forward strand.
GTTTGCCCAGCGATCGCATGTCAACTGAGAATGCCACTATACTTTCGAATTCAGACCGCTGGCCGTTGATGATCGATCCACAGGTGGCTGCATTCTTTCTACTAAATTTTTAGAAATTTAAACTTTTTATCCTCTTCCATATTTGAATGAATTCTAGCTTCAAGGTGTCAAATGGATAAAACAAAAATATGGCGAAGAACTGAAGGTGATACGTTTAGGCCAACGCAGCTACTTAGATGTAATAGAATTAGCTATCACGAAAGGCTGCATTGTGCTGATCGAGAATATCGATGAAAACCTCGATCCCGTATTGGATTCGTTACTAGGCAGAAATCTCATAAAGAAGGGCAAGTAAGTGTTGAGTAGAACTGAATATTTTCAACAGTGATGGTACGAACACTAAGTGTCTGGCTAAACTTCCTTTAAACGCACCATATAAAATATTTATCTTTCAGAGCCATCAAAATAGGCGACAAGGAAATTGAGTACAACTCCAACTTTCGTTTAATATTACACACGAAATTAGCAAATCCGCACTATAAGCCAGAAATGCAAGCACAAAGCACTTTGATTAACTTTACTGTAACACGTGACGGTTTGGAGGATCAACTCTTGGCGGAAGTTGTAAAGGCCGAACGTCCTGATCTAGAAGATTTGAAAGTATTTCGGAATATAGTATTTGAAACCATGTAAATTTTAATTGAAGCCAAATAATTTTAGGCCGAGCTAACAAAGCAACAGAATGATTTTAAAATTATGCTGAAAAAGCTTGAAGACGACCTATTATCTAGGTTATCATCGGCAGGTGAAAACATTTTAGGCGATACCGCTTTAGTAGAAAACTTAGAAACTACTAAGAGTACGGCTTCTGAGATCGAAATTAAGGTGAGCTGTTATAAGAATTTTTTATTTGTATATGGACGTAAGAGTTGGAATGAGTGTTGATATAAATATAATGTTTTAGAAAGAGTAAGACTGCCATAGATATGGTTCGCCTTATACTTTTCTCAAATACTATAAGGCAGTATCTAGGATGGTTTTAGAAATATACTGGTTACACTTTTATATTATTTAATTGAAATGATAACAAAACACGAGATTGATGAATGCCATATTCAAACTTCTAGTGTATCTATTTGTTACGCCGTTTTAGGTCGCTGAGGCTAAAATTACTTCCAAAGAGATTGACAAGGCTCGCGAATATTATCGGCCGGCAGCTGCAAGAGCCAGTTTGCTTTACTTTATACTCAACGAGCTCAACACTATCAACCCAATTTATCAATTTTCGCTTAAGGTAATGTTATAAAATGAGCTTTGTTCTTAATATTGTCTTTCGGTTAATAACAGATGTACTATAAATCTAAGATTCCACTTGAATTCAATATTGTTTTTGAGTCAAGCTCCAGTATTTGAAACGCATTCTAAGGTAATGGACATTTGCTTCTAGAACTATAAAAGTTATTTAACTGGCGGAAAATTAGAGACTTGTGTTTATTTACAAGATTTTAAAATCTGATATAGGGGTTTGCCAAAAATTGAGCGCTTTTTAAAAAAGAAGTACGAGTATTACCTTAGAAATGTGTGATTAACTCTACATTTATTTGACATCTCTGAAACGAATTCATTGGATGAAACTACGTTGATTTACTAATTTCATTTGGGGAATCAAGGGTTCCTATCAAGTGAATTCAGTAGTTATCAGAATTATTTTTTTTCTATAATGAATTATAAAACGTTCGAATAGAAATATGGATCCATACGTGCTTTATCGAATCTAGTAAAAAGTCCAAACTTCATATTTTCACTATTTTCTGTACCCGGTCCTAAGCGAACTTATTTTTAAATCAAATAAATTTTTTTCAAAATTTTAGTAATAAGTGCCTGTCTAAAAATCTAGAATCATTAATTTTCAAACTTGTTTGTTGTTATGTCGCCAATATTTTTAGTATCATTTTTTATTTATATATTTAAATAACAGATGATATACATACGTATTTGCAACTTATCGCAATTCTTTCAGGCCTTTAGTGTAGTTTTTCAAAAGGCCATCGCACGCGCCGAACCTGGCGAAACTCTAAATGCACGCGTTTTTAACTTAATTGATTGCATAACCTACTCCGTATTCCAATATACTTCGAGGGGTCTATTCGAATGTGATAAATTAATATTTGCCTCGCAAATGGCTTTTCAGGTACATATTATACATAAAACTGCTTACAACATTGCATCATACATATGTATATAATTTGATAAATGTACATATTGCTAGATCCTTTTGATGAACGAGGAGATTACATCTACGGAACTGGACTTTTTACTCCGCTTCCCGATTAAACCGCACGTTACTAGTCCGGTTGATTTTCTCTCCAACCAATCGTGGGGCGGAATATGCAGTCTGGCGTCTAAAGATGAATTCCGGAACCTCGATCGAGACATAGAAACTTCATCGAAACGATGGAAAAAACTGGTGGAGTCTGAAGCGCCAGAGAAGGAGAAATTCCCACAGGAGTGGAAGAACAAGACGGCATTGCAACGTCTTTGCATGATACGTGCACTTCGACCTGACCGCATGACCTATGCGCTAGCGTAAATATCTACCTAAATTAGATAACACTATACATTTAAATAATCAAAGCAATTCTATTTACACCACAGAGACTTCATCGCTGAGAAACTTGGTAATAAATATGTAGAGAATCGCGCTGTGGAATTTGCTAAATCTTTCGAGGAAACTAGTCCCTCCACACCTATTTTCTTTATACTCTCACCCGGCGTAAATCCACTCAAGGACGTTGAGGCGTTGGGAAAACTTTTGGGTTACACAATGGATCTGGGTAATTTTCACAATGTCTCTTTGGGTCAGGGACAAGAGGTTATTGCCGAAGCGGCTATGGATACAGCAGCTAAAAACGGACATTGGGTTGTATTGCAAAATATACATTTAGTGCGTAAATGGTTGCCGATGTTGGAAAAGAAATTGGAATTCTACGCAGAGGGATCACATCCCGAATATCGCATGTTTTTAAGTGCCGAACCGGCTTCGTCACCATCGGCTCACATTATACCACAGGTCTTTATACCCGATACATGCATACATATGTATACGAACATAATAATAACAATTGTTACTTTCAGGGCATACTGGAGTCCTCTATTAAAATCACAAATGAACCCCCTACCGGCATGTTGGCCAATCTACATAAAGCGCTCGACAACTTCACCCAAGAGACATTGGAAATGTCTGGCAAGGAAGCTGAATTCAAAGCTATACTTTTCTCGCTTTGCTACTTTCACGCTGTGGTCGCTGAGCGTCGTAAATTTGGACCGCAAGGTTGGAATAAGATCTATCCATTCAATGTGGGCGATTTAAATATCAGCGTATCGGTATTGTATAATTACCTCGAGGCAAATGCGAAGGTACCATGGGAGGATTTGCGTTATCTCTTCGGGGAGATCATGTATGGCGGTCACATAACGGATGATTGGGATCGTCGCTTATGCATTACATATCTCGAAGAGTACATGCAACCAGATCTAGTGGATGGTGAACTGTTTCTAGCACCAGGTTTTCCTGCGCCGCCCAACACCGACTACGCCGGCTATCACGCTTATGTTGACGAAACGATGCCAGCCGAGTCACCATACCTTTATGGACTGCATCCGAATGCAGAGATTGGTTTCTTAACCACACGTGCGGAGAATATATTTCGTACTGTTTTTGAGATGCAACCGCGTGATGCTGGCGCTAGTGGTGGTGCTACGGTGACCAGGGAGGATAAGGTGAAACAGATTGTAGATGAGATCATGGAGAAATTACCCGAAGAGTTCAATATGGTGGAAATAATGAACAAGGTGGAGGAGCGTACGCCATACGTGATTGTGGCTTTTCAAGAATGTGAACGTATGAACTATCTAACGAGCGAGATGAAGCGCAGTCTAAAAGAGTTGGATCTGGGTTTAAAAGGCGAACTGACGATCACCTCAGACATGGAAGTACTAGAAAATTCATTGTTTCTGGATCAAGTGCCACCAGTGTGGACGCAACGCGCCTACCCATCACTACTGGGCCTGAATTCATGGTTCATCGATCTGTGTTTGCGGTTACGTGAATTGGAAACATGGTCTACAGATTTTGTGGTGAGTACGATGCAAATATTTATACCCTTTGTTTTTGGTTGAAAGTGTTGGTTTTGCGTTTTAGCTTCCTTCCTGTGTCTGGTTGGCCGGCTTTTTCAATCCGCAATCATTATTAACCGCAATTATGCAGAGCACAGCGCGACGCAATGAATTACCCTTGGATAAAATGTGCCTACAATGTGATGTGACTAAAAAGCAGAAGGAGGACTTCACGTGAGTATACTAAGAGGTTTCTTGTTTTGGAATGTCTCTAGAATTTTTATTTTATTTGTACATAATATACTTATGTATGTATATGTACTTACATACATACTTATATAGTCATACTTATTATCCCCTAAATGAACTTTCAACCCAGAAGAAAGTTCTTCCCAACAACTAATCAATCATCAGCAGAGCCACATTCATCCATCAATCTCATCGAGAAGTTCGTCTCCACCGTCACATAACATCAATAATATTAACGTTTAACCGTAAATAAATCAAGTCGCAAATTGAATTGACTTCTTCACTGACCTCGGCATGTACAAACATGTCTGTTACTCCCCTCGCTAGTGGGTTGCTGTGAATATTCGCCAATTCTGGCTCTGATTGCGTTGCCCATATCCACGCACACACAAACGTGGGCGAATAACTGTTTTATTAGGCATAGTTTTCATTTTTGTTAATTTAACTAACATTAATAGCATGCCGAACAAAAGGTGACAGTAGTTGGGCCGAGCTTCGTTTCATGAATTTGAATGTTAAGCTAAAAACTGGTGAGTACTACTTTTGTTGAGTTCATTACATAATACCGTATGAGTTTTTTGTCAAAATTTCAATGTGATTTTAAAACCATACATCGCTAACAATAAAAAATTGCTGCAGTTGGTTTCGAACTCACAACACATCGTGTGTTAGTCATGCACTTAACTTACTAGACTCCATTGAACGCCATTTTATTAACACAAATGCATTTTTACTTGCAAGTTCAATTGCTTTTCGACGTTGCCTCTGACTACATAAGTACTTACGCCAAGCGGCAAATCAGAGACCAAAAAAGCACTTCAGCTTGATTACTTGGAGTCAGTTTGTCATTAAATGAATATAAAAAGTGGTGTTTCAGCAGTTCAGCAATGATTTAATGCGACGTGGTAAGCATGCATACACACATGTATATACATACATACATATATTTGTATATCTACATACATACTTATGTATATTATGAATATCTTGTAGGTATATTACTCAATAACTCATCCTCCTTTTGCTCTAGCTTTGGTCGCCTTGCGTCCTATTTTTTCTTTATTTGGAATTTCAAGCCATACTTTAATATACATATGTACATATACCTATATACCATACATACATATATAAATGTTAGACACCTTCGTAGATATAAAAATAAAATTTTACGAATCTTATTTACTTTATCCCCATCAAGCAAGTAGCATTAAGTTTTTTCGAAATAAGGTTACTATGTCGTTTCAAAATGGGGAATACGAAGAATATTTTCGACAAATGAGGCCAACAGAAGCGACACAGCCATTTTCATTTCGTTTTAATAGGACAAAAACAATGGGAATAGGGCCAATTATTGAACATCTAAAAGATGTGCCATATTACGTTGATTAATTTTGGTATTTTATCACTGATTTGTTCAGATAAGTATGTTTTTGGAAACGTCAGTTAAATAAGTTCTAATAATAGTTCCAAACTAAAACCACCAAAAACCCCAATATTATCGGTTAAGACTAAAAATAGTCTTTTTGTAATGGTAACGAAACAGTCGTAAAAAATCGACTTTTATGGGATGCATTGAAAATATGGGACGAGATATTCGAGAAAGTAGTGGGGATCTGTGTTAATTAGAACTCAATTTGCTGTGTCCAACAGTTCATTGATGTATCATTCAAAAATAAACCAAATAAAGTAAATGATTATAAAGATTTCAAATATGAAAGGAAATGAATTTTTAATCTTATTAAAAGTTATCATTACACTGTGGAACATAGTAAAACACTCAAAGGGTTTGGCGTTCGTATGTGTCAGTTCTTTTTATGACCTTTTAATTTTTTTCCTTATCTTGATGTTTTTTCGCTTAGTTGTAAGATTTTGGCAAAAAAAAAAAAAAATAATTTTTATAAATAATAATGTTTTTTTTTTTTATATTTATAAAAATTAATTTTTTTTTTTTTTTGCCAAAATGTTACAACTAAGCGGAAAAAATAAAGATAAGGAAATGTTTAAAAGGTCATAAAAAAACTTACACATACGAACGCCAAACCCTTTGAGGGTTTTACTATACTGACCTAGTACCATCACCCTGACTTGGGATTTCTCACCCCCCAGATTAGCTGTTGTACTGTGTTATCGAAAAATAAGTAGCAACCGTATCTGCATAGTGATGAAACAAAGAGAAAAAGGACGGAGATTCCTTATGCAATTAACAACAAAAAAATAAAAATACAAAAATCCATTATTCTTCTTTTATTTATGACGCGCGGACACTTCATTGTCAAACTCATGAAAGATGAAATTGTCGAACCTTTTATTGCTACCTCTATGATACTTGCAATATAAGTATGTACTTTATGGTAGCCTTGAATTAACGGTAGACCGCTGCTAAATCGGTAAATACTACATACTATGTCTAATCCGCAAAACTTCAAAAAATAAATTTCAGTACCGAATTGGCAGATGCATCAAAAGTATTTTTTCCAGTGGTCGAAAATAACTATACGAGGTATATGTGGGGTTGGGGCAAAATTCGTCGACCGATTTCTGTACTGAACTGCAATATGTAGATGTGTACATAGTATCTATATACGGGCCAACCATAATAACTAAAACTCTTATATTATGTACATATATATGGAGCCCTACTCTTCTTAAAAAAATGTTAACGCTCAAAGGATCCGCTTCACAGTGATTTGCTACATTAAATTTTATTGGTTATTTTTTTACCTTGGTTGTAACGCTTTATCACTTTTACATACTTACATATATTGACGACATTTGTGGGTCCGATTTTACCCATCTGTAATATCACACCTCTTCAGAGTGCCAAAGAATACTAGTGCCTAACATTATCGAGTCTTCTCAACCTGAAATGTTGCAGAGCATAAAGATAAAATACATAATATTTATTTTGTCCAAAACTCGTTAATTTTTTATATGACCATATGTACTGCGGTTTCTGTAAGCTCCCATAACATTTCCGCAACACTGTAGAAGGGATTCCCTTAGGTACCACAAAGTTGATGAATTGATGTCGCTAACCACAACACAAGTGCTTACAATGCGATCACTTATTCACACAATGATGAGGGCATTTAGTCTGTCCCAAGTCATGTAATTAAACAAACAAATCAATTAGACAATTGGCGCATTCGTTAACGACGGCAAGACGCGCCAGTAGAACCGTGACGATGTTGACGCCATTCAGCAAAACGTACACACGTTCACATGCACGAATGCAACGACGCCGAAAATGATGCCAATCAATGGCGAGACAACGAGACTAGGCGTCAATTGCTTAGAAATCATCATAATCATCAAACGTCAGCGGCCACTGAGGCGGCGCTAGCACATCGTTTCGCGAAGCAGCGTGACTGGGCCATAAACGCCTATACAGGTATTATTTGCAACAGGGCATCATGACACATACATATGTACCTATATATGTACATATTTAAAGTGGTAAACTCATTAGCTGTGTTATTTTTAGATATTGAAAATATTTTATGCTAAAGTGTTTTTCTTTGCAAAATCGATGATCTTAAATGTCACGATGCGCGTATTCATATCTTTCTTTTCATGTGTATATACATATGTACATATGTATGTATGTAAGTTTGTATGCATTTATTTATAGCACGGCACCGCGTGAAGGCGCCTATGTTCATGGGATATTTATGGAAGGCGCCAGATGGGATGTACAACAGGGTATCATAATGGAATCGCGTCTCAAAGAGCTCTATCCACCGATGCCAGTGATAAATATTCGGGTAGGTGAAATGTCACTGTTTAAAATAAAACTTGCTAATAAAAAAACATACACCTAACATACATTTTTATACTCTCGCAACAAAGTTGCTAAGGAGAGTATTATAGTTTTGTTCACATAACGGTTGTTTGTAAATCCTAAAACTAAAAGAAGTCAGATATAGGGTTATATACATATACCAAAGTGATCAGGGTAAAAATTGAGATATCATGATGAAACTTGGTACACGTATTTCTTGGCTCCATAAGAAGGTTAAGTTCGAAGATGGGCAGAATCGGCCTACTGCCACGCCCACAAAATGGCGAAAACCGAAAACCTATAAAGTGTCATAACTAAGCCATAAATAAAGATATTAAAGTGAAATTTGGAACAAAGGATCGCATTAAAGAGGGGCATTTTTGGACGTATTTTTTTTTTTGGAAAAGAGGGCGTGGCCCCGCCCCCTACTAAGTTTTTTGTACATATCTCCGAAACTACTATAGCTATGTCAACCAAACTCTATAGAGTCGTTTCCCTCAGGCAATTCCTGTATAGGAACTACTAGACCGATTTCAATGAAATTCGGTATGTAATATTTTCTTAACACCCTGATGACATGTACGAAATATGGGTGAAATCGGTTTACAACCACGCCTTCTTCCAATATAACGCTATTTTGAATTCCATCTGATGCCTTCTCTGTATAATATATACATACATTAGGAACCAATGATGATAGCGGAATAAAACTTTACACAAATACGGTATTTGAAAAAAATGTAAATGACGGACAATGAAATCTCGATTATCACTTTATCATGCGAGAGTATAAAATGTTCGGTGACACCCGAACTTAGCCCTTCCTTACTTGTTTCCTTTATAAAGCTTTGCATTCACATCGAAGATGTTTCTTAGTCTCCCCATTTTTTACTTCCTTCTACTAGAGTCCTTACATTCTATTTTAATAGTCCTATCAAGAAAAACCTCTTTGAGCCGTTTGATACCAAACGAAGTTTGAGACAAGGCTACTCCCTATCGTGACCTCTCCAATGGCACTGTTGATAGTCATAATTTCTAAGTCGTTTATAATTTCGTCTATCTTTAGAAGTAAAGTCCTCTGTCGACGAACAAAGACCAAATTCATGAAGAGGCATGGACGATGACAATGTCTGATGGGTTGACGTTACGAGTTTTCGAGAGGAAAGTTCTGCGGAAACTTCATAGTTTTATAGTCCTTTGCGCATTGACAACGATGGACTATGAGCTGTATGAGATATACGACAACATTGACATAGTTCAGCGAATTGAAAGACAGCGGCTGTGCTGGCTAGGTCATGTCGTATGAATGGATGAAAACACTCCAGCTCTGAGAGTATTCGACACAGTACACAGTAGAAGAACACTACTCTGTTGGAAGGACCAGGTCTAGAATGACCAGGCTACACTTGGAATCTCCAATTGGCACCAAACAGCGAAAAAGAAGAACGATTGGCACGCTGTTGTAAACTCGGATATAACCTTGTATGTGTGGCCCATTTCTAAAGGATGCATAGTGTGCTGGAAATTTGAAAGATTTTTAATCTTTAAAAATTTAACTACTCTCTTGCCCTTTCACTTTTGGTTTTCTATCTTGGTTATGCAATGAGTTTCATCATAATATGCTTTTTGAACTTTTTACTATTTTCGAAGGCATCCGCACTGTTTTGGTATAAAAATAATTTCATAAAATGCTAACTCAATTCAAAAATATAAAAGGAAATAAATAACAAGTAAGGAAGGGCTAAGTTCGGGTGTCACCGAAAATTTTATACTCTCGCATGATAAAGTGATAATCGAGATTTCATTATACGCCACTTACATATTTTTCAAATACCGTATTTTTGTAAAGTTTTATTCCGCTATCATCATTGGTTCCTAAAGTACATATATACTCGTATTATACAGAAAAGGCATCAGAAGGAATTCAAAATAGCGATATATTGGAAGAGGGTGTGGTTGTTAACCGATTTCACCCATATTTCGTACATGTCATCAGGGTGTTAAGAAAATATTATATACCGAATTTTATTGAAATCGATCTAGTAGTTCCTGAGATATAGTTTTTGGTCCCTAAGTGGGCGAGGCCACGCCCATTTTTAATTTTTACAGAAAGCCTGCGTGCAGCTTCCTTCTGCCATTTCTTCCGTATAATTTAGTGTTTCTGACGTTTTTTGTTAGTCGGTTAACGCACTTTTAGTGATTTTCAACATAACCTTTGTATGGGAGGTGGGCGTGGTTATTATCCGATTTCTTCCATTTTTGAACTGTATATGGAAATGCCTGAAGAAAACGACTCTGTAGAGTTTGGTTGACATAGCTATAGTAGTTTCCGAGATACGTACAAAAAACTTAGTAGGGGGCGATGCCACGCCCACTTTTCCAAAAAAATTACGTCCAAATATGCCCCTCCCTAATGCGATCCTTTGTGCCAATTTTCACTTTAATATCTTTATTTATGGCTTAGTTATGACACTTTATAGGTTTTCGGTTTCCGCCATTTTGCGGGCGTGGCAGTGGGCCGATTTTGCCCATCTTCGAACTTAACCTTCTTATGGAGCCAAGGAATACGTGTACCAAGTTTCATCATGATATCTCAATTTTTACTCAAGTTACAGCTTGCACGGACAGACGGACGGACGGACGGACGGACGGACAGACGGACGGACAGACAGACATCCGGATTTCGACTCTACTCGTCGCCCTGATCACTTTGGTATATATAACCCTATATCTGACTCTTTTAGTTTTAGGACTTACAAACAACCGTTATGTGAACAAAACTATAATACTCTCCTTAGCAACATTGTTGCGAGAGTATAAAAATACACCGTAAAACTTATTTGGCTTATTTGGCACTACTGTATTTCATAAGCCTGATTTTATCGATCGAAAATTTAGGTACATACTTATAAATAAAACAAGAAAAAACTTTAACTTCGGCTGCACCGAAGCTAATATACCCTTCACATATGCATATCTTTTAGCTAACTATGAGTTCAGTTTGTATGGAAGCTATATGCTATAGTAATCCGATCTGAACAATTTTTTCCTTAAGCAGTAATCCATGTAAAATTTCGTGAAGATACCACGTCAAATGCAAAAGTTTTCCATACAAGCCCTTGATTACGATCGTTCGGTTTGTATGGCAGCTATACGATATGGGGAGCCGATCTGAACAATTTCTTCCGATATTACATTATTTCTATGAACAATAACTCATACCAAGTTTCGTGGAAATATATAGTCAAATAAGCAAGTTTCCCATGCAAGCATTTGATTCCGATCATTCAGTTTGTATGGTAGCTATATGCTATAGTGAGCCGATCTGAACAATTTCTTCGGAGATTACATAGTTGCCTTAGAAAATAAGCTGTACCAAATTTCGTGAAGATACCACGTCAAATGTAAAAGTTTTCCATACAAGAACTTGGTTCCCATCGTTCAGTTTGTATGGCAGCTATATGTTATAGTAGCCCGATATCGGCAGTTCCGACAAATGAGCAGCTTCTTGAGAAGAAAATGACGTTTGCAAAATTTCAAAACGATATCTTAAAAACTGACGGACTAGTTCGTATATATACAGACGGACAGACAGTCGGACAGACGGACATTGCTAAATCGACTCAGCTCAACATATTGATCATATATACATAAGTATATATACTTTATAGGGTCTCCGACGCTTCCTTCTGAGTGTTACAAACTTCGTGACAAACTTAATATACCCTGTTCAGGTTATAAAAAAATAGCAGAGGAAATAAAGCTCCAGCGAAGGTTTATTCATATATTCATAAGCTAAATAAAGGCAATCGCAAAATCACCAGCGCCAGCGTCAACGTGAGCGACAACATCACTAGGTGGCAATTATCGAGGCGTCGAAAGATCAATTTCTATGCATGTACATATAAATGTGGAATCACTGATGTGCAAATTAGCAAACCTTAGAAAATTGCAAATAACAAATAGAAATTAGATAAAAAATGGAATATTTGTCTGGCGTCTTTAAAATCACGATGGCATTGACGTTGAGGTAACAAGCAATGTGAATGGCTCTAAAATGGGGCAATCGCACATTGGATGCTGGCGCCACAAATTCAAATTATTTGCAGCACATGTTTGCATTTTAAAATGAAAATCGTTATGCACACATACATATGTGTGTAAGTTCCAGCATTGCTCGCAAATTGAAGCGCACTATACATACATACATATTTATAAACTAATACAATGTTTTAACAAACCCACTGAAATCTACAGCAGAACTATTATTGCATAAACCTATAACCAGAAAGGTAGACGTTTCTGTGACTTCTTCTTTTACACGCATGTCACAACATACATATATATGTATATGTATAGTAATCTCCTAAACTTACAAGCTTGCTAAAGAAGCTTTGTAAAGATTTTTAGTCATCAATATTATTCTCGCCCACCCCTCTATGGGCAGTTTAGAGCTTGAATTGGTAAATTTCCAGTCAAAATGTACCCTACACATCATAAACACAAAACCACATTTCGGCATTAAGAATTAAAGTAAGAACACATAAGCAACAACCTTCTGAGATCTTGAAACTAGAGAATGATGAGGATTTATTTTTGATATAGTCGTAATTACAAAGGGGTGAAAAAATTTATCCATATTGCTGCCATATTGAAGAATGTTACGAAAAGTCCTATTCAAGCTTTGTTGAAATATTTACCACACTCCATATCGAGTACTAAACATTAGAAAAATGCTCAATTGCTACCTCACCGGTATGTAAGAGTGGTACAATATCATTTGCTTTAGCCATCTGTTTTCCCCTCTCATTTAGCTACATTATATGTAGCATTATTTGACACTTAGTTGTGATTGCTGGATCATTTATGATATAGTAAAAGTGTTCACCACCCTTCGAACAGAATTCATCGACGGGAGAAGACGTCAAAAAAGAATATTCTTGCTGTAAATAACGTCGACTCGAAATATAAGTGTTGTTTTCAATAGATTATCTCAAACAAGTTGTTTTATAAATTAGTAGAATCATGTTTATGTCTCTATATTTACGAAATTCGCGCAGAACCAGAAATCGTAGAATCACCACAACTGGGCAGAACGAACTAGATTGAATAATGAATAAATGTTTATCAGAGAGAAAGTTCTTTTAATTCATATAAATCACTTTTATATTCACCCAGACAAAGCACATATTTCTTTCTCAACCCTTTTTTACTGTTTTACAGGCTATTACGCAGGATAAGCAAGATCTACGCAACATGTATGAGTGTCCTTTGTATAAAACGAGAACTCGCGGCCCCACTTATGTCTGGACTTTCAATCTGAAAACCAAGGATAAGCCTGGTAAATGGACGCTAGCTGGAGTTGCTCTGCTACTGCAACCTTGAATAATACATTTGATGCTATTAATTGAATTTTTTTAAACTTCAGTACTTAATGAAATAATTTTAAAATCGATTAAATTTAGTGTTGCAATTTGTAAATCTAATTTACTTGTGCTATTTTACTAATGCATAGAAATACACAGCCTTAGGCTCGCACTAAATTGGTTAAACTATTACATTGTTTTATTATAACGGAACATGTACATATATGTAAGTATGTATATTACACATACATTAAATAATATTTTAATTCTTAAACTTGGGTGATTCAAGGTCCAAAATTGTTGTTTCAAAATTAAATAAACTCTAATTTAGCACAAAGGTGGGGGCGACCATATCTAAACTTAATTCAAAAGTGGGCGTGTAGCGTTCCAAAATGTAAATTTAAAGGCCTTGAACTAGAAGTTCGATCTAACTTTAATCTTTACGTTCAATCGATACAATAACGTAATGTAATATGGTTTCCTTATATATGTATGTTAATCGACCTGTTCACTGTGACATCCTCTCACAAACGATCTGAAGATTACATAAAATAGTCTTCGAATTGCCTCTAAGACCATCTTATTCGCCAGATGTGGTCAGCAGCATTTGCCTGTCCTAACACCACAAGAAGGCTCGCTGGACAAAAATTAACAGACAATGGAAATGTAATTTCTGATCTCCGGTTTGTTTTGAAACAAAAGATCAAGTGCTCTACTAAAATTATATAAAATTGTTGGAAGATCATTGTAATTGGAGTATCGCCCTGAATAACAACTAAAATGAATAAACATATCGAATTTCGCAGCAATAAAATAGCATCTCTGTTAAGTGACGATTCCCTTCCCAAAATGATTACAATCGGTCCATTCTCTTCCTTACTCCCTAAACTGAATAATATTATTTGTCCACCCAAAAGAATGAATGAAATACCAATTTACAATATTACCACATTTTGGTTGGGCGATCTGATCTTACTAGTCGTTTTTGAGAAATCCAAAGTTATATCATAGTTACGCAGATTGGCTAGCTTATTACAAATACACTCAAAAACAATTCAATAAATCAGTGAATATTGCTTACATAAGATAAATTATTGAAAACAAAGCGAAAACTCCCCTTTTCCGTTGAAAGAAGTAAAAAAATTAAAAAATCACATTGATTGTCTGTGACACATAAAAAATAAAATCAAAATTTGTTCTACAAAATAAATTTACGACAATGACGTATTAATAAATACATTTACGTACGTATACATATGTAGACAAATGCGTTGAATGGTTTCAAAATTTTGCTACGTACATGTATTTGTTATTGTTATTATTTTGTTAATTTCACTTTAGTACCGAGTGACTAATGAGATAATCAATAAAAATATACTCATATTTTTATATACACCAAAGAAATATCAAAAGCCATACACATGGAGACTTCTTATCAACTAAAATTTTTCAATCACTTATACGTCATAACAGCATTTTGATACTCGTCGTGGCAAATTAAAAAAAAAAAACATTGATTTTTCTTCTTCTTTACTGGCGTAGACACCGCTTACGCGATTATAGCCGAGTTAACAGCAGTGTGCCAGTCGTTTCTTCTATTTGCAATGTGGCGCCAATTGGAGATTCCAACCGAAGTCGGGTCTTCTCCGCCTTCTCTTCCCAACGAAGTGCAGTGTTTTCGTCCATTCGGACGACATGACCTAGCCAGGGTAGCCGCTGTCTTTTAATTCGCTGAACTATTTCAATTTCGTCGTATATCTCATACAGCTCATCGTTCCATCGAATGCGATATTCGCCGTGGCCAACGCGCAAAGGACCATAAATCTATCGGAGAACTTTTCTCTTGAAAACTCTTAACATTGACTAATCGGATGTTGTCATCGTCCATGCCTTATAGATATGGGTTTTGTTTGTCGAGAGAGGACTTTACTTCTCAATTGCCTACCTAGATCGAAGTAGCACCTCTTGGTAAGAGTTATTCTGCATTGGATTTCCAGGTTGACATTTTTGTTGCAATAACAGCTGGTTCCAATATTGGCGAAAGAATACGACTTCGAAGTTATGACTGTCAACATTGACATGGAAGCCTAGTCGCAAGTGGGACGACTGTTTCTTTGATGACAGGGGACATTTCGTCTTACCCTCGTTCACTACCAGAGCCATTTGCATCGCTTCCTTATCAAGTCTCGAGAAAGCAGAATAAACTGCGGCCAATGATATCAATATCATCGGATTATAGAAAATTGTACCTTCCCTATTCAGTTCTGCTGCTCGAATTATTCTTTCCAAGAGTAGATTGAAGAAGTCGCTTTGTCTGAAACCTCCTCGAATGACTCGGGGAGGTTCTTCCCGATCCTGACGGAGCTTTTGGTATTGCTCAACGTCAGTTTACACAGCCGTATTAGTTTACTTTAGTTACTCAGGGTACAGCTTGCATGAACGAACGGACGGTCATCCGGATTTTAAGTTTTCTCATCATCCTTATCATTTTTATATAACAACTAGCAGCCCGCCCCGGCTGCACACGGGTATTAAACAATCATTTCAAAAGTTATAATTTTGTACACACTCTCCCACTCTCTCGTTTTGCGTGGGGTCATTAAAAATTAGTTAAATGAAAGAAATTCGACCATGAAAGTATATTTTTTGTATTATTATTATTGTTTTTAAATTTTTGTAAAAAGGCCTTTACTATACAAACATTTTACTTTCCCTGCTCCAGCAAAGTAATTTATTGAATCAGAGCTTCCCTGTAAACGATATTTGATGTTAATTTATTTTATGGCAGCAATATAAATTGATTTTCAGAGCCTCCGGCCTGCGATAGGCCAACATACAGTTGGCCATGAGTAAAACATTATTTTCGTAGGTCAACCCCTACTAATTCGAAAGTCTAGCCATGGGACTCGTTTATAATTCGATCGAAAGATGTTTCCACTGGAAATTGAAGCCGTTTAAATGGGATTGGTAGATCACTTGGGATCATCGGAATCCTCGGTATATGAGCTCGTTGATCAGCTGCTGGGCCGGTGATAATGGTTGCTACAATTAAATTGTCCTTCAATTCCTTAATAAGCAGCCATGTCCACATGCTTGGAAGACTTAAATTCTTCAAAAGTACACCCAACTCTTTTTTTTTACACGGTAGATACGTACATAAGAAATCCGTGTAAAAAAAGAGGCGTTTCCTATTGTAAAATGGGGGATACGTTCCATGTCATCTGAAAACCGTGTAAGATGAAATAACGAACTATATTTTCTTGGGTGTATGCATAATTGGAATTCCAATTTTTAAAGCCATTCAATGAATTTAAAAACTCCTAGGGATAACAGACTGCGTCTTCGATATTAGTCACGGGGTCTATCGATTAGTATTTTTTATTTCTTCGGGTACCTTTTGAATAACTAGATCGTTTATTTCGTTGACACTGTTATTCCTGGGTGACACTATTGCCCTAGAACACAACCAATGAAATTCCATTTCGTGCAAATTCTCGATGTCAGGGATGTTCAAGATTAGGGATAACAAAAGTTTAAAAGATAAGCAATATTTCCATCCTTTAGAAGAGTTGCAGCAATTATTAAATTTGCAAGAAACGTCTTGCCAATGCCAAAAAAAATGTTGTTTTTGTTATTATTCACGCTTTAACTCTCGCCCTTATCAGTGCGTTGCAGCTTCGCTAAATGTTAAACAACATTCTCAGTTATAAGTAAGTAATGAATTTTTTTTTAACTAATATTTTCTGAATTTTTTTTTTACAGACCAGGTAATCCAAACCTTCAAAGTGGTTCAGGCCATTTTTTATTTCCTGCAACAGTTAAGTCACCTATAGCGAACAGACAAAAACTCAACTTATTTTTATAAATAAGATAAATAACCTATATATAGATCTCGATTAATTTTATGTGAACAAAGCTATTATACTCTGTAGCAACATGTTGCGAGAGTATAAAAATTTGAAAGAATTTGTGAAAATTATTTCCAATTTACTCAAATAAGTGTATGTGTCTACAAGACAGATGAAATAGTACACCCGACCTAGTGCATTTCTCTCATTTGTTTGAAGGTAGGTTATAACTTTATAATTTATTTTTTAAATTCTTATGTGGATTAAGCGAATCATCCACTTCACACAGTAATCCGCAAAAGAATTTCAAAAATTTCACTACTTTTATAAATTCAGTTGAACTTCATGTCAGTGGTGGGTACTGCCGGTAAGACCAACCACATCAGAGACATGGAGAGTGTGTGAGATGAGGCTTAAGAAAAAAACTTTTATTGATGAAATAATTCCTTATAGCTGCAAAGCAATATGAACAGCTAGGCTACTAGCAGCTGGGCGGCTATGACGAATGATTTAAGACGAAACTCTTCTGATGATAACCAACGGCGACAGCAGTTTGGCTGCCAACGTTGTCAAAAGAAAATACATAGTACATACATATGTATGTATGTACCTGTATACATATATGGAAGGTAGTCTCAAAGTCAAAGGCAGTGACGAGAGGCGCGAAGAAATTGATGTTGTATTTAATGCGCACAAATGTATGGTATAAGTGCGTACATACATACATATGTATGTATGTATGCCTTTGCGTATATTTATGTGCGTACGCATACACACTATTATCTGGCGGCTAGATGATTTATTGCTTTCTTGCCAAGAGGAAACGCAGCTGAAAGTGTATTTGCAAATATTGGTCATTCAGTAAAGCAAAGAACGTGAACGAACTGACAACGCGTGCGACAAATATTTTATGTAAATTTTTAGTGGTAAACCAAAGTGCTTTAGTGGTGATCCAAAGTGCTAACAATAAATACCAAATCCTAGTTAAACGATATTTTGTGCGCAAAACTGTCCGTGATGTGAAGATTTATCTTGGAAGTATGATCGCATAGTTTAGCATAATTCAAATTCAGTGCGCGCCAAGTAGCGATATTTACATTTTGCCGCATTAATTATGCGCTCTTTTGCATACGAGGGCAGTCCAATAAATACGTAGCCTCTAAAAGAGAAACAAAAAAAAACCTAGACTTCTCTTAGTGCGTTACACGCAACGTTTCTTCAACTTCTTTAACTACGCGACCAAATCTGGAGCATATAATCGAAGCGGCAAAAGAATATTTCGACCAATTTGGCCGCGTCAAGATATGTTAGACGGTGTGCAGTCAATGGTGGTCGTCATCGAATCGATCCAATAATTGAACGTTGGCCTTCTTCTTCCATTATTTGGACTAATCTTCGGTTTTGATTGTCTATCAGATCCATGTTTCGTCGAACGTCAAAAACGACGCTTAACTTCCTTCATATTGCGCTGAACCTGCGTTAACAATGAAGTGGTTCCAAGGTTGCGCTTGATTCAACAAAACTTCACTTGTGACAATTCGATAGTGAAGATTCACCGTCTACTGCACACAAAACGCTCGTTGATTTCACTGCTCGTTTTATGCGCGAATGTACAACAAAATAATAGAGTTCGCTTGGGATAGTGGCGTCGTCGGTTGGTGAGGTTAAGTATATGTACATCATATATCGGATTACCCTCGAAGGCACATTAATTGCGTATACGATTCACCGACGCTTTTGAGACTTCGCTCGCGTGCAGCATAATTCTTATTAATTTTATCATTTTCTATTAAGTTTTTCGCTTGTTTTTAAAAGTTTGTGTATATATTGTTTTTGCAACTAACAGTCTATAAATTCCAATACAATATATCCAGCTCACAAACACATTAGAATCATCCCGACGCTTAGGCAATGACGCTGCTGACATCAGCGTCGCGGCCAAACCGCAATTGCTAGCAACAACGCGGCGCATAATCGGCGCGTACAAAATCGATTAGCCATTAGCCGGCAATTGTTGATTTGTATACACCTACCTATATATAGATATGTACATATATACAGCGGCATGCACGCCTTTTAGCTAGCAGTAATCCGATTGCGTTGAACCATTCAGCCACTGAGTCGCTGAGCCGCTGATCCGCAGTTCCGTCGCGTCGTCGCTGCTACTCAGCTGCTGTGCCGTGCCGCAAAAGTTCTATAAAACTAACGTACGCTTAGCGTTCCACTATGATTCTTTCTTACGTCTGCGACAGTGTTGGCTGCGGTTGATTGAACGATTGCTCATTCAAGTGTTGGAACGAACGCGTTTCCTGTTTCGTATCCAGTCGACGGGTTCACGTTAGAGCTTCAACAGTAAACGCTTCATAAAGCAACAGTCTGTTTCTTGTTTTTTTTTTATTATTATTTGTGCTCTTGGAGAAGGATCGAACGCGTCCGTATTGATCCCATCATCCAACCTTTCTAGTTTGCCGCCATAGCTTTCGAGGCAATTATCCGCGGCAGGTTTCAAAAAATTAATACGCTGCAACATTGTATAGCGCATACATACATACATATATACGTACGTTGCAGACGCTTACAGCAAAGGCAAAGCACAGCGCCAAACAGGCTTAAAGTCAATTTCTAATATTTCGGCTTGTCCACTGAGGATACTGTTACCACGCGCGTTTCTCCTTCGTCCAGCCGTCTTGTAGGGTGCTGTCTGCGTGCGCGCACGCCTTCATATAAACATACAACGCAGCGTACATTTTTGTGTGCGTGCGTGTGTATTGAAATCTTTTCGCGGTTCAATTGATCGACTTCGATCGCGAACTTTGTTTGCCAATCGCGCACTTTACGGTCCATCGATCGGTTTAGTTCGCTTTCATCCACGGCATTGTGCGCTTATTAGAACCGCAAAGAGGCGCCTGAGTTTCACCAACCATTCGTTACGGTGTTTGTAGCGAAAATTCGTTAATGTTCTTTAAATAATTTTGTTATATTTTTTGTTTGTTAAAAGTTGTAAACAAAAAAAAAACATCAATTAAATGTGTGTTGTTTATATTTTACAGAAGAGATGATATGCAATTAAAATTTCAAAGCAAAAAAAGAGGCGTCAGTAAATAACTTATATAAACTTATATTTAATCAGTCAGTGCCAAAAAGTGAGTGTATGCTATTCTGTGCTTCTACGTGAACGCAAAAAAAGGCTGTTACCCTGTTGCAAGCCCTACTTCGTGGCAACTCCTAATTGAACAAGTGAACTATCTTGACCAGTGCTTAATTTGCAGCCTTACCCTTACGTTATTACGTAAATACGTATCCATATAAGGCAAATACCTATATATATATAAAATACAGCAATTTGCGGTGAAGCCAGATCGTCTTGCATTACTTTTTGTTGGATTAACGGAGTCATCGTTGTTGCAGTAACATTAAATTGAAGAATATGAAGCTCTTCGCCATCATTTTAACCCGTAAGTAAACATATTTTTGAATTTACGTTTATGTATAACAACACTAAGTTAGAGTAAACTAAGTGATTCGAGAAAAAACATATTTTTTACAAAACATTTATTTTCTTGATATGGTTTTTGAATAGATTCTATACCCGAAATAAGTTGAGACGTATTTTCTTAATGCTGCTTTTAATTAGAGTGATTCCTTGTGAGGAATCAACTGCAAAATATTCGACTTACTACCTAAGTATATATTATAACTTTTACATTCCAGTAAAGCACAGGAGCGAATTTAGGGACAATATTATTTTGGAGAAATTTGTTTGAAAACAATTCAATGCCAAAATTTATGCAACATACAAATTTATATTCAGAATTCTTTTATCGATATTAACA
This sequence comes from Bactrocera tryoni, assembly GCF_016617805.1. Classification (NCBI taxonomy): domain Eukaryota; kingdom Metazoa; phylum Arthropoda; class Insecta; order Diptera; family Tephritidae; genus Bactrocera; species Bactrocera tryoni. The sequence continues at coordinate 27,370,706 of NC_052499.1, forward strand.
TACTTTTTAAAGCTGAACATAAAGGAGTTACATGGGTTTCCTCGGATAAAAATATCATATAAAAAATTAAATATTTTATTCAAATTTTTTATTGTTACAAACGCTATTAACAAAGAAATTCTGAAATTTTTGGAAAAAAATATTTAAAACTCGGCTAGATAAATCTTTAAATAAGTACTTCTTTTAGTTTAAACCTGAACTTAGAACTTGGACGAAGGAAAAAAATTAAAATTGGAGTTTTGGCAGCCATTTTTACCAAAAAAAAATGAAAATTTCAGTGAAAATGTTGCGACATTACAAGTATTTAAGAATTGTTTCTCAAAGGCCTGTGTAAAATTTCATGAAAACCTGTTGAGCAGTTCTTGAGAAATCTTAAATACGGCGCACTTAGCCTAGCTTAGTTTGCAGCGCACAAGTACTCAAGGCTGTCTAACCGAAACTATTACTCGGATCAACTTGAAATTTTAGGACAATATTTAAGAGGAGTTGTAGAATTTAAAAATATAATAAAAAATAGATTTTATGAAACCCGCAAACTCATGTAACCTCTTAAAGAGCGCAAAGCTGACGGAACTTTCTCGGCCAAGACTATGTTGTCTTTTGCATGAAACCTCGGAAATTATACTCAATTCAGCATTTTTATAATATTAACCACCAAAATTGAGCATTACCCAAATTTCTTTAGATCCTAAAAAAACGCTTCATGTGGCAAGGTATTTTGTATTTCTTAAGGGTAAGGTTTGTTTCGTCGAAAAAAGACCTTTTTTCGTGAATTTAAAAAAAAATTATTGCTGTAGGTTTATTTTACTTATTATTTTATGAAAATACAATATTTGAAGGATACTTAAAAAAGTTTTATTGAAAAATAGCGAGGAATAACGGATTTATAGGCGATCTCTGCAGGCACCTCGAAAAAAAGTTTTTGTGCGGTGACCAGCCTACAGCATCACTGGATCATCTGAAACCAAAAAAATCAAAATGCTTTCTTTAGTTTATTAGTTTATCTTTCAATTGACGTCGAGTCTTTTTTTAATTTTTCAATTTTTCAATTTTTGGTACCACTTTCAAGCCAAAATGACGATTTTAGACGAAAAAATCGACTTATTTGTTATTGTAAAATTCTTAGAAATTAAAATTTTTGGAAAAACTGACGTCATTCGAGAGCTATATATATGTAGAAAATTTGTACAAAATTTCGAAACGATCGATGCAGTAGTTTTTTCTGTAGGTTGGTCACCGACTTTAAAAATGACATATTTGGGAAAATCGATTCAATGTTTTGTACACTCAGCGCAGGTAGCTGGAAGGCGCGCAAACCCAAATTAGGGGTACCGTTATTCAACCTGCTGTAACTTCGTTAGGTTTTCTCCGAATGACCTAAAACTTTAACACAATATTCTTGCAATGTTAATGGTTCAGAAAAAAAAAATAAAAAAAAAATGGAAAAAAAAGTTGTCAAACCTTACCCCCCCCCCTAAATCTCCGGAACGCTATTGGCAGTATAAAAATACAAAATCCATATATGTACATATGTATGTATATTAACAACGAGTTAAAAAGAAGTATTTAAAATGAGTAGAAGCAGAAAGGTAGAGGTTTGGCAAAGTAGTCGATTGGGCAGAATAAAAAAAATGAGACTTTGACAGGTCGTTAAACCGAAGCAAAGGAATAAAATGTTTGTATGCTTTAGTTATGTATTATATTCAAAAAAGAATTCGAAATGCAGATATTAATTATTTTAATTTTTACAAAAGCCGTGCAATTGGCAAAAGTGTATCTCCTAAAGATGTTCATCTTAAGAGCTTTGCCAAAGGTATCGGTCGAAGCATCTTATGATAATTAAAGGAGCAACTTTTCGTGATAATGGATCTCGTCGCTTTAGTTGTTGAGTTTAGAGTTGAGAGGGGGTATTTTGACTCTCTTATTAAAAGTATGATGACATCTTTCAAGACTAATTTTATCTCAAAATATTAGATCTGAGGGTGGTTTAACAAATAATTCGCTCGAAGATCGCTTCCGATTAATAACATTTTTAGCACGGAATATCAATATTTCTCTAAATTACGACCAAATATCGATACTATCGAAAGTGACTCATTGTTTTGCAGTTTCAAAATCATTTTTCCCGTATAAAATTTTATAACTAGATAATTTCTATGAAATACTCGTATTATTCGTATCAATGGCCACTACACATACGAATTGGGCATTTAAAATGAAACGCAGTATGCGTTGATCTAACTTATTTCAACGATTTTAATTAGATTACAAATGAATTATTTAAAGCACGTATGTAAGTACATTCCTACTGGCAAATCTCTGTAAATAAATAAACATCTATGACTCATACTGCATTTGCATCTAAGTAGATAGAAGAGCATAAGATAAATATTTTATATAAGTTGAATAATTGTTATCGACAAATGTATGTATACCGGTTACAACGACATTCCAACTTTTCGAAACCGTTTTGGATCACAATTTGTTTTTTTTTTTAAATAAACCTCAGACTCACTGATCATCTCCTAATTGAGAAAAAGAAGACTTCACTCCATACCAAATCCAATGACAGAATTAATATAATGCTCACTGAAAATAGGCGCCCAACTTCACAAAGTTTTCGCAAACCAAATATTTCTGAACCGATCACAGCCTGAAATATTACACTTGAGAAGACTAATAGCCAGACGGGTGTCAGATTTAGATTTGCTCATCCCTGATAACAAGCGCAACCGAAAGACCACTGCTTAGCAGTGTTTGGCGCTGTTTAAACGCAATACGAGATTCTGCGTCGCACTGGCGAACCTGCTCTGAACAAAGCAAAAATTGTCTTATCGGTGGGACATGATCTATATCTGACTCGACGTCGAAATGCAGAAAAAACTCTCTATTACCTTCCATTAAGAAAACACATCGTTCCGCAATTCTGCCGATTTGTGTTCAGATTTTTGACCGTTTGACCTCTTTTTGATTTCAAAAGTATTAAATGTAATTTGAGTCGCATGATGAATTATCAATGTATACATATGTATGTACATACCATATGCCTAGATATTGACATGTAAAGTAAAAACTATGTGAACTACTCATCAATGTTATAGAAGAATGTTATAGAATAGAATTCGACCATCTGGGGAATATCAATTTCGTCATGTCTAAAACTGTGTGTATTTAATAATGTATAAAATATTTTTTATTTAAATAAATGTTATTACGCCACTTCAATTATACACACTTACACGCACACATACAGTTTTCACTTCTCCAAGGCAATGAAATGTGTAGAGCGATGGGCTGAAAGGGGCGGCGTGTGCGTTCGTAATTGCGACGATCTGGTATGTAGCGCGGCCAGACCAATTGGCGTCTATCGAATCGCGCGTTTTTACGCGCTGTCTGTTTATTATTTTAATGTGGTGTTGGGAATTCGTATTTAAATGCATTAATATGGGTGAGATAAGCGTCAAAGTGTTGATTGCAAGTGAGAAGCTTCTGACTAAAAATGAGATTTACAAACATAACTACATATGTATGTACATATATACTGACATACAATGTGTAGTAGTAAATGAATTCACAAAAAACGTGTTTCGCATATATTTTTATGAAATATATTATTTCTTATCTCATTTGGAAATTACATATAAAAAATTTCAAATAGTAAAAGCTTATAGGATTTTTAGCAAATGCCTTCACTTTTTTGTAAAACTATTTTAGACGATGAAGTCGACTCATGCGACAAAGATTATATCTTTCGCTTCTGCTAAATCCGACTCTAAAATTCGATTTATGTGTACTAGCAGTTGGATTATTGCATATGTTGGAAATACCGAAAACAAAATACTCGTCTTAATCATAGCCAAATTGAAATAGGAAAAGGTTTCACTTAGTAGTTTGAGCTTTCCCGCTGAATCTGTATATAATAATTGAGTACAAGTAAGCCAGCGCTAAGTTTGATAGCAGCAGAACATTTTATACTCTCGCCGTTTGCAAGGCTCAAAGACTGGGCTATATTTTCAGATGTACAAAACAGGAAGCTCGAAAAAGTTCTTGACTAATTTCATTCAGCTAAATCACATTATGGTTAAAAAAGAGTTCATTTAATTTCACTAGAATATCACTTTTATTGACTAATGTAAACCGAGAAGGTCAACTATATTGAGGACAGTGGAAAATCTGGACTGATTCCATTTATATTGGTTCGATTTATATATAAGGAGTAATTCAATGCTCCTTTTCTACTAGTTTCGTCAATAAACTAAATTAGATTCAAGATTATACGTTCACTTATCGTTCATACATATTAACCTATATATGCGGTATGAAGCTAACTAGAGATATGAAAACCTTTATTTTAAGCATATGAAGGATATAGAAAATATTGCCAGGATTTTATTAGCCTTTGTTGCCAGCAAAATAAATCCGCTGAACTTCACTTAGATACCTTACAGGTTGCGCATATTTTCGGCAAAAAGTCAAACATTTTTACTGAGGTCCACATGTACAGTATTTAGCGCCACAACTGAAATAACTTTATTTGTCCTTCATTCATACATATAGTAAAGTTATACAATCTAAAAGAATTTAATATTGAGTTCATTATCAAATCAACAATGTCAAAATGATGTTATGCACCAAATTTGGTTGAAATTGGTTGAGTAGATACATAAGTACATATATGGGATTTCATCAACAAGTTGGCGGTACTACGGCTATGGCCCAAGTTTTATACTGGTTCACATGTAACGCTGCGAAATCCTCTTCACTGTCAAATTTAATGCTTTTCGTGTTCTAAGACGAATTATGACACTTTCAGTAGTTTTGAACATAGTCGTAATAAGGGAGACGGGCGAGATTATTTTCCGATTTTACCGGCTTTGCAGCAAGTTTGGTCCGATTTTGGACATCTGCAATAATAAACTCTTTTGAGCATCAAGTTTCAGCAATATATCCAAATTTTTATTCAAGTTATCGCTGCACGATCTGTCTGTTCGTCTAAGGTGAACAAAAATAGTAGCATATTCCGCGCAACATGTGGCCAGAGTATAATGAGAGTAATAATTATAAGCCTTTCAGCAAAACGTTTTTTATGAATTTTTTTTGTACTATTAGCTAATTGACTAAATGATTAAATTAAACGGCTGTCTGGATTGTCTTTCAAATTTTGCTACCGATACTATATGTTTACCTAATCACCGAAGGCATTGGTTTTGTGGGAATGATAACATAGAGATATACACGATTATTCGTTTTCGACTGTTAATTATATTGAGTTATATGATATATTTTAATATTATTTTTTTATGCCCACAACATCTTAGAAAGGGAGATGACTATGCTATTCTGATAAAAAATTAATTGTTAGAGGACAGCGTTATGCTTTAGATATTTTTACTATTTGGATATGAACTAATATTAGTTTTTAAACACATTTACGCACAATTAAGTTTATTATTATTTTTCTTACAATAGTTGCCTTGTACGCCTTCGCATTGGCGCAGTCGCTGGCGAATGTTAAGTGTCAAATGAATTGTGATCTGCAGGACTTTAGACCGGTCTGTGGTATAGATGACGCTGGTAAGACGAAAACATTCAACAATCTGTGCATTCTGAAGACAGAGAATTGCCTGCGACATCTTTGTAAGTAAAAAATTAAAATATATATTTATAAATTATGCATACATATATGTAGATATGTACTTTCATAAAAGAACAAATGCGAAAACAGTTTTAAAGCTAATTGACAACAAAGTCAACAACTTTGTAACTTTTTAAGAACAGCGAAATTTTTACTGCGGAAAACATCATGGGATGTTGAAAAATGTTACAGCAGTTCAAAAAATGAGTGAAAATATAATATATTTTGAAATTTTTGTATAAAAAAGGAAAGAATGCCACCCAAGCCACCAACAACAATGCTTTGCTCGCTTCTGTTCTGGAAATTTCGATGTGAAAGATGCACCTTGCTCTGGTCGACCTATCTATATATATATAGTTTATCTACTATAGGACCATCTCGTAAACCGACATGGCATTGCTAAGAAACTTAACATTCATCATCAAACGGTTTTGAAACATTTAAAAAGGCTGGCTTTAAAAAGAAACTAGATTTTTGGGTACAACACGAATTGTCTGTGAAAAATTTAAACGATCGAATTAACATTTGCGATTCTCTGCTGAAACGAAATGAAATCGAAACATTTCTGAATCGAATGGTAACAGGAGACGAAAAGTGGATCAAATATGACAATGATATGCAGAAAACATCATGGTCCAAGCGTGGTGAAGCTCAACAAATAGTCGGAAAGCAAAGATTGACGCCTCGAAATGTTATACTGAGAGTTTGGTGGGATCAAAAAGGAATCGTCCACTATGAGCTGCTCCAGGGTTTTTAAACGATGGAGTCTATATTTTACTGTCAACAACTGATGAGACTGAAACAAGCAATCAAAAAAAGAACGACCAGAACTGATCAACAGAAAGAGCTTCGTCTTCCATCAGGACAATGCTAGATCACGCACATCTTTGATGACTCGGCAAAAAAGGGGAGAGCTTGGCTGGGAAGTTTTGATGCATCCACTATATAGCTCTGACCTTGTACCATCAGACTATTATTTGTTTCGATCAATTCAGAACTCTCTTAATGGAGGAAAGTTGGCTTCAACTGATGCAGTAATGTCTTTAGCGAAAAAATGGCAAAAAGTGGTCGACCAACATGATATATATTTGGTTCATGAAAGTTCATTATAAATATAAAAAAATAAATTGAAGTTTGATTAGAAATACGAAAAGACTTTTTTGATCACCCAATATCATAAACGATAAAACGATCTAAATTTCAACTGCAGTCCAAATTTCCGGTATTTGGGGGATTGAACAGTTTTGGTTGGATTTGGGAAAATTTTGGTCATAAGATTGCATACTTAAATGACTTTATTCGCGCGAAGTTTTATCAGGTTATATTAATTTCTTCTTGATTTGTGCACTCGAAAGGAAAGAATAAGATGGAATTTTATAGACAGATAACAGTTACATGAATTTCAACTTTTCTCGTCATTCTGATCATTTATATACATATACATAACGTATCTATCTCGCTGAGCTTTAGGTGATACTTACAACCGTTCGGTGAACAAGACTGTTATACTATTTAGCAAGATGTTGCAAGTGTATAAAAATCAACACTTAAGATATGGTATACAGGACTATATGTAATATTTCGATCGTAGTGACCTTTACAATTTTACGTACATATTTACTTAATATGAATAATATTTATATAATGTCTTTTCTTTGCAGCATTCCAGAAAACTTCCGATGGCGTATGTCCATAGATGCTAATTATATAAAACAAAGAAACAGTACTAACTTGCAAACATCAGTGATCCAGCTCTAAAAATTAACAATTAAATTAGTTAATAAACTAAGTGCAAATTATGTGTGTCAAGCAATTTTATCGTTTTATTCATTAACTGCTACTTTTCATACGCACATTTTCATCTAAGCATTTTAACACAAATTTGAAAGAAAAGGTTTTAACCAAGCAAATCATCTATGACATCATTTTAAATATACTATATATTACCAAACAGATATAAAACTTATGTATTACCGGGTATTTTACAATAAAAAAGCATGTTATATATAATATATCCGCGTCAGGAAGGCGAGTCTAACATGAAGCGCCGCTCTTGGTCCATGGCAGCATGTGTATGAAAGCAATCTAAATTCTACATTTCAATATGTAAATTCTGGAATTTCGTGTATGACATTCAAGCAGCAGCTGTTGGTTACAATGTAGTCCTAAGTGGGTTTTGTGTGATATTCTTAAGATTTGATTTGGAAAAGTCGTACATTTACTGTAAATTTGCATGTATACAAATGTAAAAAAATAAAAATAAAATAAAATTAAATAAAATGCGTAATGCAAATATTTCTCCATTGAAGTTTAACGGAAAAACAAAGGGTTACTGTTAATACTACCCGTCTGCCGGATAGGTTCTTCGAGCTGTTAGATATGTAATTAATTTTCAACCCCAGCGAATCATAACCTATTCACGAAAAGGTAAACCATATCCCATATCTACTTGAAGAAAGGTATATAAGTTATTTCAAAAGCTTCATGACTGCCAGTCTTAAAACATATAATTCTTTGAGTCGAAATTTCGAGCCACACCTATCGATCGCAGACGACAAATGGAATGAGAAGAACGACAAAGTAGCTAGTTAGGAATAAGCTTGTATTATTTATACTCTTCAAATGATTAATCTCCTGTGGAGCAGCTGATGAAATATCAATCTTCAAACAAAAAAAAAATACTCTAGCAAAAAAGTTCAAAAAAGAATTTTACAAAAATAATTTCTTTGAACCAAACACCACACAATTCAAATTTTCCTCATACAATACGAGTCCATTAATTACCTATTCTAGAAGAAATGAAAATTTTCTCGAAAGACGGTTTATTTATCAATGTAGTCTCCTTGACACAGCGGTTCTCTAACTTAATTAACCTTTTTGAAAGTTATATTTGTTTTGTATAGGTCTTCAAAATAGGCCTCCATAGCTGCGATAACTTCTTCATTCGGCTCAAATTTCTTTTACAAACAATTGGACTATAGTGTTGGCAGTGTTATGAACCGATGAAAGAGCACTTTTTCTTCGCCAAAATATGCCGTTTTTTCTGCAGTTCGGCGTCAAATCAGCCAATAATTTCGTACGGTAGAGCCTTATACTCGTTTTGCCTTTCTTCAAGTAGTTGATATAGATCATATCTTCCGCATTCCAGAAAACAGCATCCCGAATGGTATCCACTGTTTCGACTGTTTCTTCATTTCTGAAGTGTACCAGTGTATCCACATTTCGCCGAGGTCAGAAATGAAGTAGTAGCTCCTTCAGATTACGCTTAAACGACGTGGGCAATCAAAATTTAAAGTGCGACCAGCTTAAATCAATCATCGAACCTGCGTTTTCCCTGCGCGATTTCCATTCCAAATACAAAAATCAAGTCAATAACCGAAATTGCTATTTTTCTTCGTTCGTTCAAAATGTAGGGAAATAGTGGACATTATGTGCGAAGCTGTCAGTGTGTACGTGTAACCGTGAAAGCATGTTTATATGCGGTATTTTTACGAGCTTTATTACGTTCATCCAGAGAACGTATATTATAGAGAAGGTTCACGGCGCGGAGAGCGTAAAAATATTTTTGGCTAACAAAATGCGATGAGTGCATTTCACCACAGCAAAGATCAGAAGGAGAAATTATAACAGTGGCGCGTGAACAGAGCTGAGCATTCAATGAAAATTTGCTGAGAAATATACATTGCTATTACAGACGTACATATGTTGGCCTTTCGCTTATATTTTTATACGTTTACATGCAATCATATTAATTGATATGAATATCATTTTGCGAATTTTTCTGAATTCGTTCAAAATTGATAACATTACCATTAAATTATGATATTTTCAAAGTAATATTTGTAGGTACATATGTATGTACAAATATGAGATACTTTTTAAATATTTCATATGTTTGATAATATGTTATAAATTCACAAATATGTACATGTGTATGTATGTGGATATGTTATTTGTATATACATACATATTTATGACATACTATCACAATATCCTAAAAACTTAATATATTACAAGAACATTGTCTGTAAATTACATTTCTTCATTTAAATTTTCATACGCATCTACATATTAGCACATAGTTACATACATACTTATGTATGTAAGTACAATTCAAATTCAAATCGTGATGTTATCATTTATCAGTAAAAAGTGTGAGCGCACTGCTCTATATGTACATACATACATGCATATGCATATGTGCACGACATTGCCGAACAAATAATGTATACACAAATCAATACAAATATACGTACACATGTAAATATGTACGTATGACATTCCCACACAAATAATGCATACACAACATACATACTTATGTATGTACATATATGCGTTCACATGTAGATATGTCACCCGCAAAAATTAAAAATATGGTTCTACAAAAACAACAATGGGTTCAAATAGCATCAGCGGCGTCACAAGTCAATATGGCAGCCAAGTCGATGCCCAAATTTGTAGAAAAATACACAACAATATTTTCATTCATAAACGCAAGCGCACCTTCAACAGGCAAACTTGCTTCATTCATAAAAACAGACGCCGTAACATCTCCCCGAGCATGCCTTTGCCAACAAGCGTCTTTTCGCAACGATGGCAAAAGCTAAAAATCATAAATTGAACAACTTCCTGATGATTCTTCACAGAATGAAGTGACAAAAGTGGCAACATAGCCGTTGTCGATTTACAATATTTGTCTAAAATATTTTTCCGTGACTCGCAAAAATCTGCGTCGATATGTATGCAAGCTCACACACAAACATATATATCTACGCTGGTTTGCGGGCGAAGCTGGTACAGCGGCAAGGGAAGCAGTGGCAATTGACGATCGTTCGTTTGTGTTTTCGGCACAGCTCGGATTTTCTACCAACAACACAATGTTGTGAAGCTTTGTCGTCGCGTCATTCTTTCGACACATTGATTCTTTGACATGAAAGCAAAAAATATGAGCTTCGCCATTGGTTGTCCGCGTCAACGTAGATTTCGCATGAAGCATTGAGTGTACATATTTACATACATACATATGTTGCACGTAGACAAATTTACAAACATTATGCGTATGGTTTGTCATATTTGTTTACATGCACACATAATTACTTATATATGGACAAATGTGCAACCGCTTGGTCTTTTAACATGATATAGAAAAGTTTAATGACCAAAGCAAATATTTATTTAAGTATATAAATATACATATGTATGTCGTACCAAACCTATGTATATAAAATGCATATTTAGGTAGTAATACAAATCTTATTGAATTATATATGTATTTGCAAAGATTTTATGCAATTCATCATAAAATAGCTCAATCTTAAAATATATACATACATACATATGTATGTACACACTTATGTGCTTTCATAACAAATATATGTACATATGTATACCGATCTATAAATTATATGCAGCATCGTTTGCGCATAGTAGAAAAGGGAATCTGTAAGCGTACATTTCTAAACATTGAAATTAACATATTTTTTCCCATTGGCTCTAATAACTACTCAGTTCTGTTATTGTCGTGCCCCTGATGTTAAATGGTGAAATGCGCTAATAATTTTCTGTGGTGAAATGCACCCATCCAAAACAGGTAATATCCCAAAATTGAAATAATATCCCAAAATTCTCGGCGTCGTGAACCTTCTCTATAATATACGTTCTCTGCGTTCACTACGTTGGTAAGATTGTTAAATGTAGACAGTAAAAATGAGGCATATTTATAGGCGTTCATATGGCCAATAGGTTGAGTGCCTGATAAAATGCCAAGCATTTCTGTTGATGTAAATTCGTAAGGTGAGTTAACATACGCGTTTGTAATTTCCACTAATTCAAAATAATTAAAATAACTATATTTTGTATATGCTTATATAGTTATGAGTAACTTGATAATCCTATTATAATTCTAAAACCTTTAAGTTTACGCAAGCATCATTTTAACATCGAGGTGCATTATGTTAAGAAAAACGTTTTTGCCAAATTTCAATGAATTCTAACCTTTAGTCAAGTTATTAGAAAAATAGCAGCAATGGGTAGCATAACATTGAGACCAATAACTTCAGAACGAAGTGAAGAGATGTCATGTCAGTATTTATTTATTTATAATAATTCATATAACAAAAAGAGTTTTATTATATAAATACATAAACGCAGCACTGGCTACGAGGCCTTCAGCCGTCTTGTAATTATAACTAGGTGAAAAATTCTATTTGCTAAGGGTTAGTGAAGATGTAAGTTTCTTAAATATATTTAAACAAATCTTTGGTTTTTAAGAATCTATATACAATCATCACGTTTTTTCTGAAGGTTCACTTAGTAGTTTTATGAGATCAATGATGCCAGAGTTGTGGGCTGTTGGGTGAAGCATCGGACAAAGTGTGAGTAAGTGTTTGATAGAAGCGGTGTCATCGCAAAGGGGGCAAATGGATGGGCTTTTACCCGATAGTAAGTGGGCGTGTATTATGATAGTGTGTCCAATCCTTAATCGAGTATATGTCTTCATTGCGCTAGTTGGAACTGTTGACGAGTAGATTATTTGATTTCTGGCTGGGTTTATGACCGCGTAGTGATGTTTAAATGTTTTCCATTCGCTTGCGTTTTTTTGATGCCTTTTGTGCTAAATAAGGTTAAGAATGTCTTGCTTGGCTTAAGGCAGGAGTCCGGGCTACATTTTTCGCAGCGAGGTCTGCAAAGTGGTTGCCTGTAATACCAGCATGGCCAGGGATCCACATTACTTGGATTTTCTGAGGGGCACCAATGACCGCGTCCCTGATAACTTCTATTATGGGATTGCGAAGGAGACGTTATTGCAGACATACACGATTTGCTATCTGTACAGATGAGGAACTTTCCTTTAGTCTTTTTTGCGTAATTAACTGCATGAAGGATAGCAGATCCTTCAGCGGTAAATACAGAGCTCGTTGAGGGAAGTAGCCAATAGCAAATAATTTCTACTGTGGCAGTGACAACCGCTGACGAAGTGGAATCGATGGACTTGGAGCCATCCGTAAACAATAACTTCCAGCCATTATTTGTGTAATTAGATTCCAGTTCAGCAAAGGTTTGTTGAAAGACTTCGTTTGGTGTGTTTTGCTTGGACAAAAACATAAGCTTATTCTGTAGTATTTTATCATTGATCAGACAGGGAGGATATCGAGTGGTGAATTTGCGTGTTGCGTTACGTAAAATATTATTTTCTGCAGCGAAACTTAAGCATCTCGAAATAGCCGATTGTATTCTTGAAATTTTTCTTTTTTTCGTGGCATGCGTGATAGCGAAGAATCTATAATTTTATTTTGAATAGTTGGTAAACCAGATTCAGCCATTATCGTTTTTATTGGCGAGGTTGGAAAGGCCCGGAGACTTTGCCGTATTGCGAATGGTATTCTAGTTAAAGGTAATACGCTATGACAAATATATAAATATTTTGTTTCAGAACAAAGGCTTTCAGTCCATGTACTAGTATTTTTTCTGAGTTTATTTTCTACGCGCTGTTCCAGTTAGATAAATATACTGATATTCTGAAGTGGCAACCTATTTATTTTTTGCTAAGCGTGAAGTGTAAATATAATATATAAAGAGGGATCCTTTCCGAGGTTCAATATTTTTTAAAAGAAAAAACTCAGAAATTTCAAATTTAATCGGGAATGTTTATAATTATTCGAAAAAACATTATTTGCCATTTATTTTTTGAAAATTATCTTTTTCAAGTTTTGGAAGCGGCTACGTCTCAGATGGTCCATCCGTTGAGTGCAATTTTCGTTGACTCGTTCGAACATTTCGACTTGTAACTGGCGAATGTAACGAGTCATGTTTTGCTACAAGACCTGAATCGAGGCGGAATTGTTCGCTTGACTTTAGACTTTACATATCCCCACAGGAAAAGGTATAACGGTTTGATATCACACGATCTTGGTGGCCAATCGACCGGCCTAAAACATGAAATTATCCGCTCACCGAAGTGTTCTTTCAATAAATCCGTTGATTGATGCGATGTGTGGGAAGTGGCGCCGTTTTGTTGAAACCAAGTGTCGTCGAGATCATGAGCTCCAATTTCAGTGATAAAGGAGGTGAAATAGAGAATTACCTTTTCAATTTATTTATTTCTCATTGTCAATTATTACATTTGTACAAATAAAACAGTCGTAATGTTTTCTTGATCGCAAGGGTAGAAATCGCGATGAAAACGCGTCTTTTCCCATTTCAAGGACTATTTGCCCAAAAACGATCGAAATTCGGTACTCAAAATGTTTAATATTATACATTATGTGTATTATGATGTCAAAAAAGTACTCATTCCAATTTTTTTAATTAAAGCATGGTCCTATGTAAGGGTTAACTAACGCAAATTTGCAACCGTCAACATCATTTCTATGACGTAGCAAACTTGTTGAGACAACAAACCCGGTTTGAATGAATCAAATTTGGTTTAAATGACGCCAAACCATAATACATATAATTGATAACTAGTTACACAAAACTAGAATTTGATTGTTTTGATACATAAATGTTTATATCTGGCTAACTTCATCGACTTAAGCAACCAATAAATGTCACCAATGCAGTACTATTAATATTGATAAAAATAAGTTAATTCATACAAAAAGACTATTTAAAAGAAAACAATAGAAATCTATTAAAAATTACAGACGTCAACAAAATATTTTTAAAAGTGCTACATATTTATAAGGATTTAGTAATGACTACAATCTAATGACGTCTGTTCTACGAATAAACTAAGCTGAAATAATACATGCAGACTGATTGCTTCTGATAGCTTACATTTACTTAAATGTTCAATTTTAATGATTCGTTTGACTCTTAATCAAATTACCTTTGAATTTTATTGCATTGTGAATATTCACTTGTACTCACATAATTAAGCCACTGCAAGACAAAACTATAAATTCAAAATATAAAGTCATGGAAGTAGCTTTGCATTTGTTTGGCACCTAATGGAGATTCGATGTGCAGCCAGGTCCTAATCCACCTGGTCTTTCCAATGGAGTAGATGTCTTCCTCTTCCTCGCTGTATATCTCATACAGCTCATCGTTCCATCGATTGTCATCCTCCGTGCCGCTGCACCATATACCAGGACGGGAATAATGAGTGACTTATAGAGTTTTGCTTTTGTTCGTCGAAAGAAGACTTTAATTCTCAAATGCAAACCCAGTCCGAAGTAGCACCTACTAGCAAGTGTTATTCTGCGTTGGATTTCGAGGCTGTTAATTCTTGTTGTTGTTGGTGTTAATTCTGGTTCCACCAATGATATCGATGCGATTGGTATACGCCAGCAGCTATACACTCTTGTATAAGATTATACCTTTTCCATTTAGCTCTGCAGCTCAAATTATTTTCTCCAAAAGTCGCACGAGAGAGAGTCAGCTTGTCTGAAATCTCGCCTGAAACGCTTGCTTATCCTCATGGAGCTTTAGGTGTTACTCAACGTCAGTTTACACAGCCGCAATTTTGCGGGGATACCAAACTCATACGTCGCGGCATAAAAAAGCTTATTTTTGTGCTGTCAAAAGCAGCTTTCAAATCGACGAAGAAGTGGTGTGTGTCGATCATGGGTCTTTTCCAAGATTTGGTGCATGGTGAATACGTAGTCAGTTGTTGATTTTCCAGGCCTGAAGCCACACTGAGAAGGTCCAATCAGTTTGCTGACGGTGCACTTAAATCTTTCACACAGTACGCTCGATAGAACCTTATATACGGTATTTCCTAAATAATCAGTATGCTCTGGGCATCAGTCACTAAATCATCTATCTCTGGGGGTTCTACAAGAGTATGCTCCGGTCTGGAACCTTCTGTTAGTCACTGCATATTTTTTGTAGAATTTTCGAGCATGCGTCTCGTTTCCCTCTTCAACTCTCTGTATCTATCCCATCCCGCACGTGTTGGGGTCTATTGTAACGTTGCGATTTAGGCAGTCAGTCTGTTTTCTCTCCGCTACGACACGGCACTCCTCATCGTACCAGCTGTTCTTTTGCATTTTCCGAAAATCAATGGAGCTTGAATGCCGACCCACAGTTCCCTTATACCGAGTTGCTGATTAGTGCCCTAGGAGAGCAGAAGTGCAAGTCGAGTAGGAAATCGTTCGGATGTCTTTGCGATTGCAGCTTCCCGTCGTCCAACCTTCCTTATGTTTGTTGACGTCCGTTTTTTTGCTGCACAGAGGGGAGTGCGTATCTTGGCTGCAAAACCTCGGAGCGTACACACGTCTAAAACACAAGAGACGTGTCTTCCGTCTATCACAATTTGCGCTCCTTATATGGCCACTGTAGGAAATGCCACAAGAACCTACTCGTCTCAGTCCTTGTCCCATCCATGGCAGTTCTTGGACGGCGGTGATGGCAATCTTTAGTCTTATGAGAACAGTAACCAGCTGGGCAGCTGCATTCCAGGTGCATGCCCTTAAATCGTAATCCTTAACGCGTTTGCAGTGGTCATCATCAAAAGGAGGGTCTATCATCGGGGGTTTTTTACGAGGGTTTTTTTTACGAGCCGGGTCTCTAACCCAGCGCACAACCCTAGGGAGGGATGTTTCGCCTTCTCACTTTAGCTCGCCTTCAAACGGATGTTTTTGGCTACCCAGAGGGTATTTGGTCTAAGACCGGAGTTCGTAATATGCTTGAGCTATGTGTAAGAGAATGATTTCTGGCCACTCCCAAGTGAATGGCGCTCAGAGAACTTGCCTCACTTTCGTGAACTTCTACACATGGCTCCATCCTTCAAGGGTTAAGAATACTTTATAATATTTCAGGAAACAAAAGACCATTGAAAATAGTTCCGGTAAAAAATCGCGAAATACAATATTTAATGACAATAGACAAGTAGTGGAGTTGGTGGATCCTTTTTAAATGCCACCTGAAATTAGTGTCCAAATGGAGCATAAGCAAGGTGTAAGTGTACGAATATCAGAACTGATAGTCCGTAATAGATTGCAGGAAAACCACCTAAGTAGGCGAATCGCACAACGCGAATCGAACGTATGAAAGAAGAACATCAAATAAAGTCTACCGTTTGCGAGGGAACACCAGCACTGTGAAACATGGTGGATCTGCAGTCATGGTATGGGGGTGCTTTAATCCATTCGACCTAGAATCACTTGCACATGATGAAGCAAAATGACTGGCAGTTTTTACAGAGACAGTTTAACAGAACATTGAAATGGAAACTACGCCAATGTTTTATGAATGGATTGGATTTTTCAGGAGGATAACGACCCAGAGCAAAGTGTTTCTAGAGGTCTGCCTAAAGCCGGGACTTAAGCCCATAGAGAATCTGTTGAGGATTATTAAGAACGCAGTTCCGGCGAGAAAACCGGAATAATAAATAAAAATGGTAGATTCAGTGGCATAGCTACCTAGGGGCTAGGCGGAGCATTGCCCCGGGGCCTAATAAAGATGGGCGTGGTGAAGCAGAGAGTATTAAAACAAAAATGCTTAACTTCAAGTTCGTGTTGTTTTGCGAATTCATGCACCGTGTATTGAACATCAATAATACAGCCAAAACTTTGCAAAAATGCGACCTTCAATTTGGGCTAGGCGAATAAAGTTTTAGCAGAGACCAAGCAAAGTTGCAAATTTATAGAAATGATTTCGAATTACAGACACTGCAAGAAAATATGGCATTAAAACCCATTTTCAAGAAAAAAAGACAAAAAAAATTAAAAAAAGCATTTTGCTGGATTAGCAGCTGATCACCGATTTCCAAACCGAGAAAAAATATTTATTTGATTTTCTAACACCAACATGTTGATAAAGCAACTTCATTTTTCAGAAATATTCAGATATAATTTATTATTATTTACCGCCTAGTTTTACCGCAACTAACTGAAGCATCGACTGTTCACCAATTATGTAAGGAAATAATTAACAAAATATTTATATAGCGGAAATTTTTATAGCTGAAAGGTCATTTAGCAATTTAAAAATAATAAAAAATTATTTAAGAAATAATACGGGCCAAACTCAACTCGGACATTTATCGCTAAAAGCGCTGGATTTAAACGAAGTCATTGATACTTTTGCGAAAACTGAAGGTGGGAAATATTGTAAATATAATTGTTATTTGGTCAGTTGGTAAGCCCGACCTTTATATAATAAACCCTTGAATTTTCTCTATTTCGTTTTACTAGCCAAACCTGCATCAAGTATTATTTGTAATTTGCCATGCAGTGCATAAAAAAGAGCTTAAGTAGCTTAGCATTTTTAAGGTATTTGTATATTTCATATTTTTATTTGATAAAATCTAATCAGTTTACATAGCATGGGGCCCCAGGGCTCTTGGTTACCTAGCTACGCCACTGGATAGATTGTGGAAACATTTAAACAAACAGAGAGCAAACATTGCAGGGAAGTGATTTTGCAAGAAAGATCCCTAAAATATACTAGACTAAGCTATAGGAACACGAAACACGGAAACTCATAACAGTCAAGAAAAAAGTAGATTTTTGATTTTTCATTAAAATTCAGCGTTAAAAAAATTATAAATAGAAGAAGATAGATGAAAAATATTTTTGGTGAGCAAATAATATTAAACTTTTTTATATATTGTAATGTTTATTTAAGATAATGTTAAACACAGTAATGCTTACATAAATGTTTAGTAAATTTTAATGAGTTATTGAGGATTAATGAATTTTGTATACTTAATTTAAAAAAAATTTCGCCGAAAGGTAAATATTATTTAATTCTTCATTCACTTTTAGGCTTCAACTTAAGTCTAAACTAGTGCTGCTATGCAAATAATCAAATAATTCTTTCATCCCAAAAAACTATTCAGTGTGTGTTTGAATAAATGTAAATAAACAAAACTTTTACTTTTCCCAAACGATGATGTAGCAAACGAAGTATTTTAATAATTTGCGCAGTCGCCCGTCGGGCCACACAAGATTCGTTTAGAGGCAGCCATCAGGTAGAACATAAAAAACACACACTACCTATAATAAGTCCTATACGAATAACAAAAAAAAAAACTGTTGTAGATGTATGTACATACATACTTGTATGTCGAATGTTATAAGCGCACATTTTTCGGCTGTTCACGGGTTTTATTAAGCGCAAATTGATTGCGCAAACGCAAGGGCAATTGACAAGTAGCGTTTATGACTTTTCACACCACTTTGGGGCAGCTACTAATAATAAATACAAACAATGTAATTATTTACCAAAAATATTTTAAACAGCTAACCGCTTAGTAATCGCTGGCAAATTTTGGTAAGGAAACATTTTTGACATTTTAATTGGTGGACTAACTTCATTGTTTATATGCATAGCATAAGGTGTGTTCGAAAATTGATATTTAATAATAAGAAAGTAAGGAAGAGCAAAGTTCGGGTGTAACCGGGCATTATATACTCTTGCAACTTGCAAGGATTAAAACCAGGGCAGTACTAGGGCGAGTTTCATCCGTTTTTATTCACTCTAATCACAAATATACACAGTTATAAATCTCTACATTTTATTAAGATAACTAACATATCGGCCGATATATACGGAAATTCGAAAATCTTTACATTTCGCGGTTATAGTTCAAACCATTAGTAACACACAGACATACTACTACCAGGAAAAGATTCTCTCTTATTAATTAATTAATTAATCCATTATAATTTTGTGGTAAAGATTTATAATGAATATAATTCTTTGTGTTGTAAGATATTTTAATAAATTTTCGATAATAAAAGTTAATAAAATCTACATATAATCCCCTGCAAACTTTTCATTCCAATAATAAACCAGATTTAAAATTGATTTTAAATAAGTTCGCTCACATGTTGCCTTAGCATAAGATGAAATTATACTTCGTTAAATAGTTTATGTTGATTTCCGGGTTCTAGATTTTAAATACAATTTTTGTGAAAAAAATTTCAAAATAATTCGGTGTGTTTGACTGATGTTTTGTTTCCGTCCGAATTCAGCCTTCTCGCACTTACATCAATTCAATTTTCACTTTTAATCAAACCGACGAGCCTGTTATCAAATGACTTGTCGATGAAGTTTGATATTTAACTCAATTTTGGGGTGACTCCGGACCACTAAAGTACCTGATGGGGTACTTTTTATGTCAGCTGATCTTGGAGGTTTGTCTTAATCTGTCGATGGGTGTTCAAAATTATAAAGAAACTATATGTATGTGATTTTGATGAAACAGCGTTCGAATCCTTAAACGAGAGACGGAAACTACATATAAAAAAAAGCTATCTTGTGACATGTATCGGAACAAAGAAACGATTCTGTGTGGTTCAACATTAGTACAATATTCCGATTACTTTTGTAAATATTGCAAATAGCTTCGGAATTCTTTAGCGGTTTTCAGTAGAACTGATTCTTGTCATTTTCAATGAAGTATGAAAGAAGACAAATAAGTAATAGAAAACCAATATTTTATAAAAAAAAATCTACAGACCCGATAGTATGTTGTTTTTGAAATGTTCTGAATGTTTTCAAAAGAACTGATCCCGAAGTGACCAAAAGTTGTAAAAGTTATTTGTTTTCATAGTAAAGATCTTGCCAACCGAAACTCGTAAAATCTACTAAATAACTCATTCTACAAACCGGACCAATTTATAGCAATACAACGAACTGTACTTGTTGTTGTATAGTTATGGCAAAAAAGTGTCGATTCATGATACTTAAACATATTTAAATACATAAGTAATTTGCATACATACATACATCCATGTATAAAGAATTATGCAGATAATGGATGTTCACCAAATTTCTTGTTTCTTTATATCATATCATCTTAAACGAATGTAGAACATTCCAGAACTAAGCAATATGGACTCATCAAAGCATAAATATATACAAATTGTTTGTTTCCTCGCAAATATCGTCATTCGATTCAGCAAAAAACAAAACAAAAAAACTTGTCAGTCTAGTCAAACTATGACAATGTATTAATGTATATGGAATTTATTATCGTCTTTCCAATACAACTTGAAAAGAAGTCTACAGAGATCCAAAGTTGTATCATCATTGACAAGTCCCAGCGACCAACTAAACAGACCGGTGAAAACAACGCAAAAACGTGCCACCGACGACTGATCGGCCGATGTGTCAGGTGCTCTGTCTTCAAGGTGAAACTGTCTGTTTATTTCACATAGTGCCGCTGGCTAGTTTAGCTTCTGTATACATTCAGATATATTACCCCTTAATTACCCACGATAAATATATACACAGTATATACAAGCATAATTATTTATGTACATATATACACATACTTATATCTTAGTATTAAAGAACAAACTAATATGTCGCACAAAATAAGTAAACGTCATCCTGCTTTGCAATTCCTTGTTTTGCCATTTTAACTAATCTTCTTACCTCTTATATACAGGGTGAAGATACTCACAACTTGTCATAACGCATCGTAAAATCATAAATTTTTACATTTATTGAAAATAAATCTTGTGCGAGTACATCCACAAATGAGTTTAGGCAAATATAAATTTCAACGCTACGTTTTCGGCTCGTGGTCTTTCCAAGAGAGTGGTGGTCTTGCTCTCCTCATCAGACGTTGTCATCGTTCATGCCTCTGCACCATATAGCAGGACGGGAATAATGAGTGACTTATAGAGTTTGGCCTTTTTTCGTCGAGGGACGGCTTTAATTGTCAATTGCCTGCTCAGTCCGAAGTAGCACCTGTTGGCAAGAGTTATTATGCGTTGGATATTGATGCTGACATTGTTGTTGCTGTTAATACTGGATCCAAGATAGACGAAATTATCTACGAATTCGAAGTTATGACAATCAACAGTGATGTGAGAGCCAAGTGGCGAGAGCGACGAATATTTGTTTGATGACAGGAAATAATTCGTCTTGCTTCTTCTTATCCACTCTGGATAAGGCAGAACTAACGGCGCGGGTGTTGAGGCCAGCAGCTGTACACTCTTATAAAAGATTGTACCTGCCCGATTCAGTTTGTCAGCTCGAATTATTTTCTCTAGCAGCAGGTTGAAGTAGTCGCACGATAGGGAGTCGTCTTGTCAGAAACCTCGTTTGGTATCGAATGGATCGGAGAGGTCTTTCCCTATCCTGGCGGAGCTTTTGATACTGCCCAACGTCAGTTTACACAGCCGCAACTTTGCGGGGATACCAAACTCAGACATAGCGGCATAAAGGCAGTTCCATTTCGTGCTGTCAAAAGCTGCTTTAAAATCGACGAAGAGGTAATGTGTCGATCGTCTTTTTACGGGTATTGTTTTCTTGTTTTCCATGTCTAAGGCCACACTGATAAGGTCCAATCAGTTTGTTGACGGTGGGCTTTAATTTTTCACACAGTACGCTCGATAGAACCTTATATGCGATGTTGAGGAGGCTAATCCCACGGTAGTTAGCGCAGATTGTGTAGTCTCCCTTTTGAGGATTGGGCAGAGCAAATTCCAATTGCCGGGTATGCTTTCATCCGAGCATATTCTTCAAAGAAGCTGATTCATGCTCCTTATCAGTGCTTCGCCGCCATGCTTGAATAGCTCGGCCGTCAATCCATCGGCCTCCGCTGCTTTGTTGTTCTGCAGACGGGTAATTCCAATTCGAACTTCTTCATGGTCGGGCAATGGAACGTCTGCTCCATCGTCATCGATTGTGGAATCGGTTTCGCCATCTCTTGGTGTTATGCTTCAGCAGTCTGGAGAAATGTTCCCTCCTAAATTTTTAAAAAATATAGTTTTCTGCTACCTTAATATGTTATTAATATGACACCAATAATATTCGTTTAAATGCATAATTATGACTCACTCTGTATATAATGGCTTAATATTTGCTTGATAAGTTTCATTGGTGATTATTAAAAAAAACTGACACCTACATACATATATTGTGTTCAGAATTAGCCAAACAACATTTCCGTTGTTGATAAAAACAGTTAAAAAAGCAGCAAGAAATTGGCCAAACCACTTCACCGGCAGACGCATTTCAGCTTGTCAATTGTTGAGCATTTACAAATTGCAATGATTGATTGATCGCCGGTAGTGCGTATATATTAAAATAAATATTCAATCGTGTTTATGTGTACACCCCTTAGACCCTGTAGGAAATGTTTCAGATATAGGGATTAATAAGTATGCCAATGTATTGTTATTACTTTGAATATTAGCAATACTCTATGAAGCAAAACTATATGTGGGACGAACTATTTTTATGTAATTATTGGTAATTATTTTAATCAATATTTAAATCAAGAAAGAGATTCTGCATTCGGTATATTACATTTAATAGAATTTTAAATAGTTTTTGCAACTAAAATTACACTGAAAACAAATCCTATGCGTATCAAAGTATTGGAAAAAATATAGGCTTAACATAGTATTATTAAATTTTTTTCAAAATTGTGAAGATCTTAAGAGATGAAGACAAATAAAAGCGAATATAAAAGATTTGCATTCAAAGATTATTCAATGACGATGAAACGTTATTCAGAAGTTATACAGTTCGTATTAAAATAATTTAAAAAATATATAATAACATGCCACGTTTTCTCTGGGATTAACTCCTAAGCTATTGAACCAGTTTAAGTACATAGAATTGAGTACACTATATCCAGTCTGATCCAACTTAAAAGATATAATAGTCATTATCTCAAATAGGCTCATAAAAGAACAATCCATAAAAAAATAAAAAAAAACTAATAATAATTATTATAATTTTGTGTAAAATGCCTAATAGAAAATTCATAATTTCTTCCACTAACAGGTATTGAATACTTTATTATAATACTATGTATTGTATACGATAACCATAGCAACGCGTTGCCAGATCCATTAGTATGATATACATGTATTGAAGATTTTATACGAATTATTTTCAATGAAAAGTTTATAACAATAGAACAATTGTAAATAAAATATTGAAATTTAAACAAATAATAGTTTGTCAAAAAAGTCTTGCGGTATTTTCGCTAGTTGGTGCTGAAAGCGACTAGTTCTAGTTTTATTCGTCACATCGGGTCATGCTATACCTTTTTGGAAAGCTCATTTCACGCGCTAACACGTGTTTGATTGATTGTCGTTTCTTTTAAGTGGTTCGTGAGTTATAGCGTCGCAAACATGGAGCAAAATAAAGAGAAAATACGGCATATTTTACAGTACTACTACGATAAAAGCAAAAATGCATCTCAAGCCGCCAATAAAATTTGTGCAGTTTATGGACCCGATACAGTTTCCATTTCCACTGCACAACGATGGTTTCAACGTTTTCGTTCTGGTGTAGAGGTGGTCGAAGATGCGCCACGCTCCGGAAGGCCTATCGTCGAAAATTGCGATAAAATCGCTGAATTGGTCGAAAGAGACCGGCATAGTAGCAGCCGTAACATCAGTCAAGAGCTGGGCATGAGTCATCAAAAATTCATTTCAATTTCAATAAAAAAAAAAATTCAATGAAAATACCGCAAGACTTTTTTGACAACCCATTATTATTTGTCATATTAAAAACGAGAAATAAAGGTATATATCTAATCGGTTGAAATACTCGAAGTAAATTCAGAGTGCTCCTACAGGGGACAACATATGTATATATGTATGTATACCTCATTCTTAACAACAATAAATGTTTAATTGTAGATGTCCGGTCAGCAGCTGTTCGAAGCTTCCTTATAAATAGCACATAATTACAATAACAGAGAAATAATAATATGGCGGAACGCACTATTAAACACAAATTTCGCACTGTTGACTACTCAATAGTTCCGTTTTAGCGCTTCCCGATTATTTTGTTTGAGCAATTTGAGTCAAATTGAAGAAATTAGTCAAAATGAGAAAAAATGTTAACTTCGGTTGCACCGAAGCTATATCAAACAACATGACTAGTAAGATCTAAACTAACCAGTTACGTTTTCAGGTTTAGTTATAAGTATAATTACTATAAGCAATGCACCTGTGAATGGTATTATAACTCCAGTGCAGCTGGTTTTTCTTGGTTTTTGGACAAGTAAGGCAATGCTAACAAGCATGCTATAAAGTTTCATTTCTTTTCAATGAAGCTATTGATAAATTTGACTTTTTTTAATAAGTGCAATCGAGGGCGTTTTTATCAAATTTTTAATATAAATGTTTTTGTATTCTGTAAACCCGGGATTACTTTACAGTGACTATATTCTTGTGGTCTAAGATTGGGAAAAATAGCTGGCTATCTTGTTGGACTAAATCCTGAAGTAAGAGTAGATATAGTATCAATTATACTTAGAAAATTTTTATAGAAATTTTCTACTTTTAACGTCCAAATGTTATTAAAGCCGCTATAGTATTCGACAATACGTTGGAATTGATCTGATGATTGTTTATCTTTTTTCTGCGAATCTAGGATCTTATGTGAATAATTAGTGACTTTATTCAGCTAAAAATGGATTATCAGATGAACTCTTTATTTCTACTGAATTACTTATATTAGTTAGGAACAATAATTACAAATTTTTGTGAATTAGTGCTTTTTAATACTCATCTGCCTCAATCTCACCCTCTGAGAGGTTAACATATGTAAGTACCCCACTGACTGTCATTATTCTAAAATACCTCATCGACTGTTGCTAATGTGACTTTTTTTGAAAAAAATACCATTAATTCATTTTAACAAATTTATTCTGTCCTTTTCTACAAATACCACAATGGAAAAAACAAACAAAATTGCAATACTTTGATTAATCTTTACCAAAAGTTCTAGCACCAAGAGTCTTACCCTCAGAAATTATAGTGGAATGATTTGTGTCATATATGTATGTATTAGGATGGGTCTGATCACGACTTACGAGCTTCTCTTTTTGTTCTTCAATTATGCCTACTCTACCCAA
Organism: Bactrocera tryoni; assembly: GCF_016617805.1. NCBI lineage: Eukaryota > Metazoa > Arthropoda > Insecta > Diptera > Tephritidae > Bactrocera > Bactrocera tryoni. The sequence goes on from NC_052499.1 coordinate 27,396,130, forward strand.
AATTGTTTGGAGAAAATGAAAAAGGTAACAATGGCTCCGGTCACCCGGTCGCAATACACGGTAGGTTAGATCCTGCAGTAAAAGCTTTTTTTCCAACAATGTCGAGTTGAAAATGATAATTCACTAAATAAAACTTCTTGGAAGCAAAGAGTTAAAGAATCTCAACTGAAAGTTCTTTTAGATATTTATTGCAGAGAACTATTTTAATTAACAAGTAAGGAAGGGCAAATTTCGAGTGTAACCGACCATTTGACACTCTCGCTAAGTAAAGTGATATATTTTAATTAAAAATAGGAAGAATGTACACTAGTATTATAAGGGAATTTGTTTTTAATCTCATTAAGATTCGTTAGAAATTGAACCATAGATGCGTTGTAGTGTCAACCGTTTGTTACAAGGGCACGCTGTCATTAATATTCTCTCTGAATATTAATACTAGCACTCACAGATTAACCGATATGTTCGGAAAAAACAGTCAAATGCACTACGGCTCACATATTTGGTGCTGGATTCTTGAAAAGTTATAGTTGAAATGCTAATTTTAGGCGTAGGATGAAATGAGGAGGGCAATATTTCTGCCAAGTTATATTCATTACTTCAGTGATGTTTGATTTGTGTACTGTAAAGTGAAAGAATCACATGGAATATAAAAATGTGTTATATGGGAAGTAGGCGTGGTTGTTAACAGATTTCGACCATTGTCAGAGTTTACGATAAGCATGATTTGATAACATCACACACTAAATTTGTTTGAAATTGAACAAGTATCTCCGGATATACCTGTAGCATTCCACCTAAAAGAAGGCCAATTTTTGCACCGACTCATTTAAAGCCCTTGCTTTTCATATTGCTTGTGAAATTTAAGGCATGTGGCGCATTTATTTAGTAAATTATCGGACTAATAGTAGTTTTAGACATAACTGTTATATGAGAAGTGGAAGTGGTTATATTTTGTTTTTACCACTTTTCGCTATATATGTATGAAGAGGGGCTGAAATCCTTCCTTTCAACAAGTTTGGTTAATTTAGCTTTAGCGGTTTGGAAGATAAGTTGATTAAACTATTTAGGGGGTGGGACCGCAGGCATTTTCAGCCCACAGGTGGTCCTTGCTACTACGATCCTCTGTAGCAAATCATATTATTCATTTATTAAATGCTCAGTTGACATTTTAAAGAATGCCGGGAAATATATGTAGAAAGTTTCATCAAGATATATCATTTTCTACTCAAGTTACAGCTTGCATAGACGGACGGATGGACAGACAATCACCCGGATTTCAATTCGGCTCTTCATCCTGATCATTTATATATATATATAACATATAGCTATCTCGATTGGTTTTAGATGATACAAACAACCGTTAGATTACAAAACTGTCATACTCTGTAACAAAATGTTGTGAAAGTATAGAAATAGAGTTGCAACTAACCGCTACAAACCTCTTACAAATAAATATTAATTTCAATTAAATCTTAATTATAAGATTTCAAACTTGAATTATTATAGAGCTTCCATTAATTCTGCTTTTCTTAGTAAAAGGCTTAAAATATTTCACTTGATTGCAATTTGCTTTTCACGCAAAATTATAATTCCACTTTCTCGTTTTCACGTTCTCGGTGTTTCTTTATAATCCCTTGCATTTTTTTTTTCATTTGCATGTGTTAATTTCTCTAATTGTTTGACATGTGGATTTAATTAGTAAAAGTGACATTTGATTAAGAGAGTAATTCGTATTTACTCGCACTTGAAAGATGAGAAATGTGAGAGATTTACATTTATTTAGCGGTTTACAATGTGTGGAATATGTGTATTCATTTACTGATAGAAAATGGTAATTTCATTTTCATCTCCCTATTGCAAGTAAGGATGAGCTAATTCTAGTCGAAACCGCATATTGTATATCTTTCCAGCAATAATGATGTTGCCTCATCAGAGCTGTAGGCCTAAGAAGAAAATACAGAGATCATTCTATAATATAGACATCAGAATCACACAATTGCTTCTAATGAGGAGTAGAAGAAGTTAAACCGAATCCTATATAGCACAAACTATAATTACACACACACAATTATAATTAATTTCTTTTTGCTCAAAACCAGCAAAATAATTTCCAAATATTCCTATTCACAGTACCTTGTAAAACTAACTTATCAACAACACATTTTTACATCGTTCACTTACTTATAACACACCTCTACAAAATGCAGGATATCTCAGCAAATATTGATGCATTTAAATGTCCAGATTATGACTGCATTCATGAAAATATTGAAGGTGCTCTGATTTTTAAGATAATTGAATATCTAATATTTCGATGAATATCTGCTTGTTGGTAATAAAAATTTAGTTTTCCAGTCATGATAAGGGTTCTGCGCACCTTTTTCTTGCATACAAACATCACGTGATCCTCACTCTCAGGCCTTTCAAAATATGCGAAAAATGTATTTATTTATTTATGTAACAGGAAGATAATTATAAATAATAACATATATAACACTTTAAAAGCACAAGCAACGTGGGTTATCCGCCTATGCGGCAAATTATACGGAACTATACGGCTTTACTAAAAATCAAACAAGGAGTTATCTACAATTACAGTCTACAAAATGTTCTATTTTACTCAATGAAAATCTCGCTTACGTTCCAAAAGTAGTACGCATAGAGTACTCAGAAACAATGAAGTCGTTAAATATCCAGATGTCGGTGCAATCTAGCAATGGATGTTAGTAAGAGCGTGAAACATCTATTCCATCAAAGCATATTATTTTAGTGGTATGTATATGAAAAAAATTTCGGAACATAGTATGGAAAAGTTGAAAGGTGGAATATTCGATGATTCTTAAATACCTCAATTATTGAAAGATACCGATTACATCAAAGTTATAACTGCTCTAGAAATTGAAGTTTGGAAAAGGTTTGTGTTTATAATGGAAAATTTCCTATGCAAACTATTTAAATTTAAGTGCGAATTTGAGTATCAAGTTAAATTATCTCCATAAAAAAATTGATGGATTTTTATACAATTTTGGAAATTATAGTGAGACGGAAGGAGAACGATTCAGCTAGGGTCTGAAAGTGATGGAAGAAAGGTATCAATGTTCATATTAACCGAAATATAATAACTCGTAATATGTAGCAGAAAATCAAAAGGAAGCACGTAAGTCTTTATATCAGTCATGGGATATCTAGGAAAATATGTGAGATGAATTTTTTGAATGTAGGATTCCCCGCTTTCATTCATGTTTGATACCAAGTCAATCTATGTTACATACGGAACGTATTTACGTACGTTTTTAATTAATAAACATTAATAATAATATAATAGTAATCTGCTATACATAATAAGTATTAAATTAAACCTCAGCAAGCAGATTAAATTTGAACTCGCGATCTATCGAGTGATTGTCGCGCACACAACAGACTCAGTTATAATAACTATCTCCTAAAAAATCTGAAAAGTACAGGTAAAAATCTGGCCTTTGATGAGTTGTTCTTTATCAGATCTCATATTCGCGGAATAATTTAGAACAGTGTAATAAATCTCCGCTTTATATCGTCGGTACACTCGTATATCGCTGCTAATAATGTGGGTTAAAATTGTGCTCAAAATTAATTAATTTGACCTTGAAATGGAAAGGAATTTTATCTGGAAGAGCAAAAAGCAAATATAAAAAGAACAAAGTCCATAAAACTCTTTAGCAGACAAAGCGTTATTCTTTTCATTTTCAGACGTTTCTTCTTGCCATTTTCTACAAGTCATTTCGCTAAAGGAATATAATCGCATTACTAAATATGCGCGCGCAAGTGGAGCGTAATGAGTAGTTGTGGAGCTGAAGGGGCGAAATAATAGCATTGGTAGGAGCAGCAGCTTAAGGCCAATAACAGCACACACACACATATGTGTACCTCCTGAAATATCTCTGCGTTAAAATCAGCATTACGCGCGCACTCCTAGTAAATACTTTGGTATGGACGATGAAGTTACTAAGAAAGTGTGTATGTATGTATGTGGTTCGTTGTTGCCATATGTAAGACGATTTCGACGATGACGAAACAAAAGAGCAAAACACAATCAAGTGAAAACAAAAACTTGATAGGAGCCAATTAAAAATTTATAGAATTTTTTGTGCGTTTCTAGACCTGTTAATAATACTAATTATTTATGATTTTGAACATGGATAGTGTTGTGAAGACGCGCGCGCCGCGCATACAGTTGACGTCTGCCAGTGGCGTCAACGTGCTGGATAGACGTACGGACGGACAGAATGTATGGGAGTATAGGCAAACTGTCCGTTTAGTCATTTGGATGAACAATTTTACGCACACAAACAAATAAGTTAGCTGATATTAACTGTATATATATGTATGTGTGTGTAACTATATTCACATGTGTGAGTGTTTGTGTAAGCTTGCTTGTGAGTGCTTATAGCAAGCGCTTGCAAATTGCTATTGGCGACGTAGAATCGTTGAATAGGCGACTTAAAAGTAAATACCACAAGCGAACGTTAAGAACTACAACAATAATAACAGCGAGTCTAAAAATACACACATATGCGCACACACACACTAGCGTACAAGCAGTAATGAAGCAAAAGCGCAAAGGCTTTGTGGCCGCGCGGAGCCACCGAAAAAGATTATAAATGCCTGCGTTTGTCCAGAACTGTTTTACAGTTTAGCATTGAACTCGGCCAAGAGTTCGCAAAAACTTATTCCAACGCCAATATTTGCTGAACACAACACGAGTGCGCGACCGTGCCGCGTAAGGCCGCTACGTAACGTCAATTTAACGCAGTGGCTATTGATGAGTTGACTAAATTTGAAAAATTAATTGTAGCAACAATACAGTGGCCGTTAGGCATTGCAATTTTTCGTTTATAGGAATTCCAAAATAAACAAGGAAAAATAAATTTTTGTTTTTTTTTTTCATCGAGCAGTTTATGATAAAAACCGTCGCGTAGCGAGTTCAGTCAAAAATACGCACAGGATCGCGTCCTTACATACAGAACGCGCTTATAATAAATCAGCAAGTTCGTCGCTAAAGTCTTTTATTTTGTACGCCGCGTCTACCTAAATCGAGTGCGCGCAACAGCTAACTGATTCCACTCAACTTATTTTGTGCGCAAATCAAATCAGTAACACGAGCGCTTGTTGTCAGGCGGCGCATAGCAACCGATTGTCAAAAAATCCACAAATAAATAAAATGTGCGCTGCGCAACAATGTTTGGTCCTTGCGACCGTCATCAGCAACTGTCTGTTGCTCATCTCGGCGGCCAGCAGCAATTTTCGTACGTTCCCTTTAACCAGCTACATATTTTGTTATTGTTGTGTTAATTTGCTGCGACATTGACTGCGTTCTCGCAGCCTCCGCGGCACATTTGATTTATAATTGCAGTTATGTTTGCCACAACATTTCGCTTTATACTCATGTCTGTTTGTTTGTATTTTGTTGTTTTCACTTTTAGCCGCTGACATACCGCGCTGCCGCGCAGGCGACACAGACTGCATAACGCGCACATCGGCGAGTTTGGTGCATCAGTATGCGCGCACCGGCTACCCATCGGCGGGCTTTCCAATCATTGAACCCTTCATTGTGAAGCGCTTCGACATTTCGGATGGCCGCACCGGCTCGCTGAATTTGAAATTGAATTTCCGTGATGTGCATGTTGAGGGATTGTCCGCCGTCAAGTTTGATCGTTCTGTGTGAGTTGATTTTTTGATTTTTTTTTTCAACAATTTGTTAAAGTACAAACTTAATTTGTATGTATGAGCGGCGTCAAAATCTTTTATTTGGAGTCCTCATTGAAATTTCGTACGCGGTGTACTTGTGCGCCAAAAGCATTCTTCCGCTTTGTTCAGCACACTCGCCGTGACTATGTTCGAGACAATTCAATATCGATATACTCGAAAAAAATTACGAAGCTTTGCCTTTGGTTTTACTTTAAAGAATGAAGACTATTATATAACTGGGCGGAAAAGTAAAATGTAAAAGTAATCGGGTTTATAATACTATTTGGGTAAAACAGCAGAGCTATGCATATAAATTACCGAGTTTCTAATCCTACCTTGGGTATGTTATGATTTTGCTGCCATCTCCAAGATACTAATAACATATAAAGCTTTTTTATGTCAAAAACACCTCCGAAATCGCATAAGTTTCTAATGGGAAATCATCATAAGCAAACGTTTTCAATTATTTCAACATTCGCTTACACCGGAAATCTGTTGATTAACCAAGCGAGTTTCACTCAAGATACACTACCAAACTTAAGCAATTTTAATAAATTTTAAATAATTTAAACTGTTATTTCTATTGATCACAAATAATTCATGAAGTACGCAAAACCTACATGTTCCTTTATTATTGTTAACGGCAGTAAAGAATAGAGGACGGGAGATCGGAGACAATTTCTCTCAGGCCTAGAGTTTTCAAGAGCCCTGGTGCTCTGCAACAATGTTTTGCAGATATGTTTCTAGGGTGCACGGTTTTCTCTTTGAGGCCTTGCCTAACGGTATTAATTTTGAAGCCATCTTTCAAAAGTACTTCGAACAGTAGGAGCAGCCTTATTTGAACCTGTGATAAATCTATACTAATATTATAAATGGAAAGATCTGATGGCTTGGTTTTTTGAATAGAAAGACTCCGAAACTACTTGAAAAATTATAAAAATTCCTAAATCGTTGCTGAATTCCATTTTAAAGAGAAAAGTTATCTTTTCTAAAGCGTTAATTATGTAACTCAAGAGTTAAAAACATCGCATAAAAAATTACATCACGTGCGCCACGGTGCGGTCGTCTTCGGAATTGAATCAAATAATATTAAAAGTTGGATGTTCACAACTCATCGTTTATATGAGGTCCTCTACCTCCAAGTGGCATGGCAAAATGACACTCCACTCAGATAAAAATTTCATAGAATTTAAAACTGGCTCAGCTCTCAAAGTAATGCTCTATTCAGTGTATACGTGTTATTGACTTCGTTAGTAATTGTTTGAATAATTTTAGTGAAATTACTATTTTGAAGTCGTTTATTTTTGAAATCACCAATATGAGCACGGAAAGAAATAATCGAGTTGATGTTGTTACTTTTGTGTTTTGTATTATTAGTATTTCCAAAAAAGTTAAAAATGTGCCATAAGAACCATACATTTTCTAAAGTATTTTATAGCACCTAGACACCCTAATGTTTACGTAAATAAGAAATTTAAGAATGCGATTACAACAACTAATAATAATAATGCTCATTTATGTCACATCATGCTTACTTTGATATTAAGTTCTGAAATCTTCTTAATGCTGTTTGTTAGAATACCAGTGTAACCACTATTTAGTTGCTGTAGGTTCAAAGTCTACGGCGCATATTTTGAAAATCAGAGAATATTCTACTTTTTTACAAGTACTCATATTTACACATTCGCATATTTGTATAAAGTCCCTCAGAATTCCAATTGTGTATAAAAAATTGCCACCATTCTCCAACTTTTTGGATAGTATGAACTGCTGTTTTATTGTTATTATATATAATGCTGCAAAAAATCTGCGCCTAACATTTTCGAAAACTATTTGCATAAATTATTTTTATTAAAAAATTCTTCTTCGCTTTGAATTTATCCACACGCGGTTCATTCACCTAATGTGTTGTTTTATTTAACATTGATTTGTTTGCTAACTGATTTTCAGCTATTTGTCAACGCACATACAGACAAACATATGTACACTTATTTGACATTTTCACATGTATTTTGAGTACACAGTATTCACTTTTATTTAATTTATTTTAATCTTATGCGTTATTTGTTTTATATTTCTTTTTTCACTTGATTTTCTGGGCATGAGCGAATATTTTTGAAAAAGTTTAGCGACAAAAACAATAACTGTAATATTGCCATTCCCCTCTATTTGAGCTATGACGAACGCATTTTTGCAAGGCCAAACGGCGACAACGAGCTTACTTATTAATAAAACAAGAAAAAACGTTAACTTCGGCTGCACCGAAGCTAATATACCCTTCACAGGTGCATTTCTTTTAGTAACTATGTGTCCAGTTTGTATGGAAGCTATATGCTATAGTAATCCGTTCTGAACAATTTTTCGGAGATTATGTAATTACAGTAATCCATGTAAAATTTCGTGAAGATACCACGTTAAATGCGAAAGTTTTCCATATAAGCCTCTGAACAATTTCTTCCGATATTACATTATTTCTATGAACAATAACTTATACCAAATTTCGTGAAGATAATGGGTTGTCAAAAAAGTCTTGCGGTATTTTTAGTGATTTTTTTTTTTTTATTGAAATTGAAATGAATTTTTGATGACTCATGCCCAGCTCTTGACCGATGCTACGGCTGCTACTATGCCCGGCTCTTTCGACCAATTCAGCGATTTTATCGCAATTTTCGACGACAGGCCTTCCGAAGCGTGGCGCATCTTCGACCACCTCTACACCAGAACGAAAACGTTGCAACCATCGTTGTGCGGTGGAAATGGAAACTGTATCGGGTCCATAAACTGCACAAATTTTATTGGCGGCTTGAGATGCATTTTGCCTTTATCGTAGTGGTATTGTAAAATATGCCGTATTTTCTCTTTATTTTGCTCCATGTTTGCGACGCTATAACTCACGAACGACTTAAAAGAAACGACAATCAATCAAACACGTGTTAGCCCGTGAAATGAGTTTTCCAAAAACGTATAGCATGACCCGATGTGACGAATAAAACTAGAACTACGCGCTTTCAGCGCCAACTAACGAAAGTACAGGCAGACAGACGGACGGACAGACGGACAAACAGAGAGACAGACGGACATGGCTAAATCGACTCCAGCTCAACATACGCATCATTTATGTATAAACTTTATATACATCCCGATGCTTCCTTCTGGGTGTTACAAACTTCGTGACAAACTTAATATACCCTGTTCAGGGTATAAATATATTAATTTTATTTGGCATATTATTTTAGTCAAAACTATATTTTTATAAACTTTATTTTAATAAGTTATATCAATATTCTCTATTCTTATTTTTTATTTTACAGTTATTGTGCTTTTTTTTAATATTTTACTTCTCTTAATTATTGTTCTTCTTCATGTTTGCTTTCATTACTTCCTAAAAAATTAATTTTCGTAGAAATCATATTTGCTCAGAAGTCGCTTCTTTGTTGTTCTTGTAACTACTTTAAAACAATAATGAGAGAACCCTCTTTGACCCCTATAACGCAGAGAAGTTATTACTTCATCGATACCGCCTTCTCCCTACATATATCATAAATTAATACTTTACAGAGTAAAAATTGAGTTTGGTACACGGTTGAAATAGGCAATCGCTCTATAATGAAACTAACAGCGCGTGTTTTAAAGATAATCAGCATACAGCATACGCTCATACGTTTTTGGAAAGACTGTATCAGAGCGATTTAGTTCTCAAGCTCGTATAATTTTCTTCGATATTCGATTAAAGTATCTATTATTATCGAGTAGTTAAAGGATGTTCTTCCCACTGACTAAGCTGTTGGCCAACATAACAGTAAAAAATATACCTAGGTAAAAATTTCTGAGATTGTAATAAAGACATTGTCTTATAGAGCTTTTGAAAATACCCATAGGTCTTGTCCAAGTTTTGACGCGGGTGAATAGCGAGCGAATTATAGCCTTTTTCGGACAGGAAACACTGATAAATTCCAGCCAGTTCTTGAAAGTGAATCAAGTTAGATTGAATTTGCTTTCGTTGTCACGTTTTCCTTTCTAGCAACTTCTTCCCATCATTGCGAAATAACTCAGTGCAGTATTCATCAACACCGGCTTTGGTATTTCTATGTACTTCTTATAGTAGATCGTCTGCTGCATATAGCTCCGAATTTGAGCATCCCTAAACCAAATGTATTCTGCATGTCAGTTACTGAGTCGACAGTTTTTTTGGACATTCTTTTCCCTACGGAACTCCTCATTTAACTAAACTGTCCGCTATTGGACCGCTATAGTATATAGCTTCCATTTAAACCAAACGATCAAGATCAAGATAAAGGTCTTCATAAAAAATATTTCTTTTAAATAACCTTAATTAGACTTGACCATTGCTTATATCAAACAAAGTGCTTCCAAAATACTATCAAAACGTTTTCCCTTCGAGGCAAACCATTAGCATGCACCTGTGAAGAATGTTATAGTTTCGGTGAAGCCGAGGATAAGATTTTTTTGATTTTACTTGTCTGGTAAACTGTTTGAAACGATGGATTGAAAAAACACATGACTACCTACACTTAAGTATTCAGTGCCTTATTGTGTTAAATTTTCTAGATTTTTAAATATTTATTTCACAAGAATTCATTATTTTCACAACTGTATATTTTACAGTGGTTTCGAACGCGATCCTGCCACAAGCAAATTTGAAATGTACGGTTCATTTCCAAAAATCGCGCTACGGGGTAAATATGTCGCCGACGGACGCATACTGATTTTGCCCATCAAAGGTGATGGTGACGCCGATATTGTGCTACACAACCCCAAATTCTCCGTAAAATTCAAGCCAGCACTTCATCCCAGGGATGGCAAGACATACCTTAGCGTGGACAAACTGAAAGTGTTGGTGGAACCAGAGAGGTAATAGCAAAAATGTTTGGTTTTGATAAGCATTTCAAATAATTTGTCATCATATTTAACCCTTAGAATGAGTATCAAGCTGACAAATCTGTTTAACGGTGATCCAGCACTCGGTAGCAATCTGAATGAGTTTTTGAATCAAAACTGGAATGAGGTTTGGACTGAACTGCAACCCTCCGTACACGTGGCCATTGCTGAGGTGGTGAAGAGTATATTGCAGACACTCTTCAAGCGTTTCGCCTACGATGATTTATATGAGGACTAAATGAGCACTTAAAGTTAGCATATTGACTATATATATATGTATGCATAAGTAAGTGGGTCTGAAGGAAACCTAATGCTGTATTTCACTTTCGGTTTTATTATTAAATGGGTATTTTAATTTATTTACATATTAAGTGGTTGTCGAATTTGAACGTTTTATATGTATGTGGTGTAATAGAAGAGAGCAACAATTTTATCGTGATAGAATTGGCTTACGAAAAATTTTGTTTGTGTGTTGTTCTATTTGTTATGAATTCCTAATCTTAAAATAACTTTAAACAATATATCGTGTGATTTTGGCTTAAAATTTTATAAATTTTTTTAAAACTTTATACCAACTATAAATTCATAAGTTAATAAATAATTGGATGAAAACAAAATTGACATTTGTTGTTAGCTACTAATAATATATATATGCCTATATATGTCAGCAAGGATTATTAGTAAGGACAACCGGATGTCATAATAAACTATATAAATGAAATCATTTCCTACAATATATTTAATAATTGTTTCGAGGGTATTAGGACCACCTTTACATACATATGTACATATTTTTTTCTGCGCCTTATTTTATAAGAAACCTATGAGGGAATATAAATACAACCTTCTACTTCGATCGCCAGATTGCTGAGTTACATTCTTAGTCAGTTGTAGCAATATCTTACATTTACAGAACACATTTGTTCCAATTTGAAATTTCAGTCTTTGATACGATTAAATATATAACCATGAAGATCATTTACATATGCAGCCTATATGTATAAAACTCACTCAAAGATTTGCATAAATAATATCGGCAATTAGTCGTCCAGAGCCGGAAACAGCCGCAAATATTATTTTAACTGAGCTCGAACCTGCTAAATTTTACAGAGATTGGAACTTTAGCCTACATTTAAGAAAGGTAACACTAACTCTTACTGGGAGGACAGAAGATTGTTCGTCAATCTTTACTGACTTTGTGCTTATATTCATCCATGATGAGGAGCGACCTTACTGATGACAATGCAATGGTGCGATCATCTAATCTGGGAGTCCATTTAAACTGCACATGCAAACCCTTTCGATAATTGTTTCCCAAAATTGATACAACCTTTTAATGTTCGTGTCAAGTTCGGTCTCCTTATATCAGGCATTACAATTTGCCAGCAATTTCTTTACCACGCGTAATGTTTGTCTGGCGATTTTTATCATAAAAAGATTAACAACGAGACGAGCTATCAATTTGAAATTTTATTTTTATTATTTCCAATGAAATCACCACTTCAAAAACTTTAATAGTGTTGAAAAAGTGTTTTTGAGAATAAAACTCATCGAAAACTTAACTCATGCCAACTCTGTTAATGACGATAACATCGAAAAAGTTAAAAAAAGGTACTGGAAAACCGTCGCGTTTGCGTCAGAAAGATATCGATCTTATGGATCGACTCAGCACATTTTGGTTAAGGTTTTGGGTATAGAGCGTGACAATGCTAGACCCTTACCAAAAGACCTGAAGTTTTTGCAAAAACGATGTCGAGTAAAGGTTCACGAAAAATGCTTAACAAAGGGTTTGAAGATCCAACATTCATCAAACGCATAATTTCTGATAACGAAGCATGGATTTAAGAAAATGACGGAAAACTTTTCACAGCCTTAAGTAAATATTCATATCTAAGTTAATAAATGGTCAAGCCTTTACTTAACTTAATTTTCACACAGAGGATAGTCATGCGTGAAGTTATGTTCTTGTTACCGTTTAACTCATGACAGGTTTTTTATGTCGTTATAAGCCGTTTGTCACATGACTAGGATTACAGAATTACCATACATGGCTATTAAGGTAGTTAAAGCTAATCGATATGTCAACGTTTAGATAGCAAGTTTACTACTAGTATATCCACATGTCGTAATTAATGTAGCGGATTAACACTTTAACCTGAGTATTTATAATTCATGATTGAAATATTCCAATATAAGAAAACGGTGAATTTTACTTCTATTTAATTATAATTGCATAATACTGATCACTGGGACCACACTTTAGTGCTACTTCAATGAATCTACAGATTATTTCCAACCAGTTGAGAACTTAAGGCAAGAAAGATCGATGTTCCACTAATGTTTCAAAGGAACACGAACCTCGTCAGAGACTCCCTAAAAAATCAAAAAGTGTAGTTCAAAGTTTAAGTGGTGTCATAATGCATTATATTATTTATTATTTAATTATTTTTTATTATTTAATTTGAAAAAATCACACACAACTGTTTTAAGAATTTGTAGCACTCCATTTTCAATCGATAACGTTGCTAAGCTTGTCAGTCCTTCTACACACATTGTCGTCAATAAATTTCGAACGATATAACTATATTTTATTCGTCTGAACAAATATAATTTCATAGTTCAATGGGGAACTTTTCCGTTGCATCTACTTATATCCGTCAACCCAACGTGAGTTAATAATATTTCTAATTTTTCATATTGTTCAATAATGACGGGTCAACATTAAGCAAAATTCCTACAGTTTGAATAACTTTCTTCAATGAATCGTATCTTTCATAGACCGAAGACAGTACAGTATCAATAATGGCAAGAGTAAAGTAGAAATTGATTTGAAAATTTTGCTTAACATCGCGAATCGGCTCATTTTCCCCTCATAATTGAATTGTCTTTTTTATTTTTTCAATCGAGTATTGCTGTCGTTTCTGATTTGATTGTACATACATACCATTGTATAAACCCACAAGTAATCAACCCTAAATTCTCCACTAATACATATGCAAATTAACCAAAAAAAATGGGTATCCGGGACGAGTTGTCTAATGCTAAAACGTTTAAATACCTCAAAAAATGCTCAAATCGGCTATAGTGTGTTATCGTGTTACGTTTCAAATAAGTTTCAATTATTGAAAATTAAATTTACATAACGTTGTGCGCTGGGTTTGGGACCCGCTACGTAAAAAACTCTACCAATGAAAAGGAAAAAACAGCCTCGGATAAGTGACCCCCTTTTAATTACGATCCGTTAAAATACGCGTGAAAAGAAGATTGACACCACATCTTCTTCGATTTTAAAGCTGCTTTTGACAGCGCGAAAAGAAGCTGCCTTTACGCCGCTATGTCTGAATTTTGTATCCCCGCAAAACTAATACGGCTGTGTAAACTGACGTTGAGCAATACCAAAAGCTCCGTCAGGATCGGGAAGGACCTCCCCGAGCCGTTCGATACCAAACGAAGTTTCAGACTACATATCGTGCGACTTCTTCAGTCTGCTATTGGAGAAACTAATTCGAGATGCCAAACTTAGTCGAGCAGGTACAATCCTCTACAAGAGTGTACAGCTGCTGGCGTATGCCGATGATATTGATATCATTGGCCTCAACCACAGCGCTGTTAGTTCTGCTTTCTCCAGAATGGATAAGGAAGTAAAGCAAATGGCTCACCAGCAAACAGTCGTCGCACTCACGACTTGGCTTCCACATTCATAATTTCGAAGATGTAGATAATCTCGTTTATCTTGGAACCAGTATTAACAATAAACAACAACGTCAGTCTCGAAATCCATCGCAGAATAACTCTTGCCAACAGGTGCTACTTCGGACTGAGTAGGCACTTGAGAAGTAAAGTCCTTTCTCGACGAACAATGGCAAAACTCTATAAGTCACTCATTACTCCCGTCCTGCTATATGGTGCAGAGGCATGGACGATGACAAAAGGACGTTACGAGTTTTCCTAAGAAAGGAAGGGCATGTTCGATGTTATACGATGACATTGACATACTGCAAGGAGTTAATAGACAGCGGCTGCACTGGCTAGATCATGTCATCTGTATGGGTGAAAACACTCCAGCTCTGAAAGTATTCGACGCAGTACACGCCGTTTTCACTAATATTTTCCATTAATAATATCTGGTGTTATTATTTTACATTCCTTTTATTTAAATATCTGTGCCCGGTTGTTGAAAATCGTGATATTAGTTATATGGGGGCTAGGTAAAGCTTACGCCCAAGTTTATCTATTTTAAGCGCAAATATGTATACTTTATTATAAGTAAAACACGCTCTATCATTTTTATTGAGATAACTCAAATATTGGCCGTATATGCGGTATAAAATCTCCCGGAAGTTCGAAAGTCTTTATATTGGGTATATGGGGTCTCAGGGAAATATTGACCCGATTCAGCACATTTTGACATACAGATATATTATTATCATTAGTGCAAAGTTTTATCTCGTTATCTCGTCTTATGATTTGTATACAGGAAAGTGACGGAATCAAAAGGAATTTAAAATTGTGATTTAGAGTAAGTAGGCGTGGTTGTAGTCCGATTTTATCCATTTGCACACTGTTACATAGAATGGTAAAATAATGTCGAGCAGGTCTCGAGATAAGGAATTTCACCTAAAATGGGGTGGTACCTCGCCTATTTGGCACCTGCTCTTACATAGCTGTTTATTACCATCTTGACAGTAAAGTTTAATGTCTGTGGAGTTTTTGATTATTGATTATTATTATTATAGGGCTTTTAATAGGTAAGCGGGTTTATGATCTGATCATTCCATTTTCACATTGCCAATAGGGGTTCTTTTAGGATTTATCTCAAGCGAATTTGGTTATTGCGGCTTAAGCGTCTTCAGAGATATGTATTTTGAACCCATTAGTGGGCCACTCCAACTGTTTCGAAATTTTTAGTCGTCAGTTATCCCTCTTTACTGCCATCCCCTGTGACAAATTACAGTTCTATAACTGAGGATGGGCCAGCAGAGTAGACCATCAACGTGGATTCCAAAAATAAAGGAACTTGAAGACCGTACTTCTAATCCTGCTTGTTCGATAAAGCAAATCGAAAACATATCCATTAGAGAATGAAATGTAAAACACAATAATACGACTACTTAAAATCTATGGTAGTCTCTCTTAAGCAACAACTAAGCATTATCTAAACAATATTTGCGCATACAATCGAAAGTGAATATACCTGTACAAGGGTTAAACAAAGCCAGGTACAAAATGTCACTTCAACTTTTCACGTGCTGAATGCCAACGTTTTCAATAACTTTTTTATGAATTATTGCTTTTCTTTATACACGTCAATAACCACTTAATTATCTTAGTTCAACCTCGGTGTTATGCAACATATCTATATGGAACAAAACGGTTCATTTATGTAAATGTGGGCAAATATATTAATATGTGTGTGAGAATTAAAATCTCTATTAATTTTTTGCTTTGAGTTAAATTAATATTAAATCAACTGACTGAATTTATATTATTTATCTGAATTGTTGGCAAACATATGTATAGTTGACAATGCTTCATTCATACATTGTACTTGTCTGTTTTTTTTGTTTTTTTTTTTGCTACAACACCTCTGCACCGGGAACTTGCTAGCTCCCTGCGGAGTCATACTCGTGCCACCCATGTGCGCGATCGCTTTTTGCACCTACGGCTACCGACTATGTAATCGATAATTGAATTCTTTCAATAATTTATTGCCTTGATTAGCATCAAATGCGACTCAGATGATTAGGCGACAATTAGCGCCAAGGTAAGGTTTTAGCCGGCCTCCGGCGATATAAAAGTTTCACAAAAGCAAGTTAAATGTTTATTTTCAACTAGACGAAGTTGAGCTAAGTCTTTGTAAAGCGGTGCGATTTATTTATAGTATTGTTGTTTTTGTAAGGATGCGTTCTTCTAAACTTTATGAAATCGTGCTACAAGCCACCTGCGCTTTTATTTTGATATTCTGCAGTGCAGCGAAACTTCGTAAGTTTCGACAATTTTGAGTGACTGTGTTTTAAAAGGATGTGGAAACAAAAAGTATGAAAAAGGGAAAATTTTTTAAAATAGGGGAATGTGAATTGACTGAAGGAGTGGTAATTGCATGTAGTGTGAGCCGTGTGCAAAAAAAAAATATGATATTTTTACCAATAAAGTGTTTGCTGAGTTAATTGGTATCCGGCTAAAAGACTTTAAAAAGTGGTGTTAAAGCTGCCTAAGTGGCGAATGTCTGTGATAACAGCTTCATTCCAAGTGCGCGACCATTGCTTTTTTGTTTGCAAGTGGGCAACAAATAGAAGCAAGAGAAGCTACATTATTATCTCTTGTGCCCTATTCAAGTGCTTAGACAGCAATGGTGATTCGGGTGACATAGCCAACGATTGTTAACTTCCAAACTGAGCAACTTCCTAAAAGTCGTACCGAAAGTATATTCTTTGTCCTGCCCTAAGTTCTGCTACACGTTCAGCACGTAAAAAAATTAAATTAAAATAAATTTTTTTTAATAAAGTTAATTTTTTTAAAAATGCATATGCTCAGTTTTGCGTATCTTAAATTATGTTTTATATAGTATACATATTTCTAACAAGCTCACAAACGATTCGAGCACTAATCAATGGCAGCATTTACAATTTCTATTGACATCTGGACTTCCAGACCGCCAAAGATCTGCATCAAAGTAAATAAAACTATTAATATTAAGTTACTGCTATGTGGTTTTTGGTTTGCTTGCTGGATTAGAATTTAAAGCTCTCTATTGAACTGCTTTATCACACCTTTTAAACCATCCTTCTGGTACACTTTTTGATTGAAGTGAAGAGGAAACTTCCTATTAAATCAATACAGCAACTGTATGGTCATCATTTTGAGCACATGAAATTACATTTTTTCTCCTTTGAAAAGTTTTTGCATAGATTTTGTCGTTTTGCTTACTAAATATTTCTTCAAGAATGACAGCTTTTTCATCAGTAAAAATGAGACATTCATTGCCGTTGATTTTCTCCAACGCGTTTTCAGAAGTTGACCATTTTATCGACGGTAGGCTTTCATATGGAGATTATCTCGAATAAGTGTTAACATTGGTCTGGTCGATTTATCCATTTTCATTGACATAGTTTTCTATTTTCTAAGAGGATTTCTGCGAACGCGTTGGCGAACAGTTTTCATAACTTGAAATTGGTTCAATTCACGCGAAGACGACCACTTTTCTTTCTGTCATCAACTGTAGACGTTTGAAAAAAACGTTCTATAGTGGGGTAAACAAGCCTTCTCCAAAGGTTAAGTTTTTAAGAAGCTCATCAATTTCACTTGCGCTCTTTCCACACTTGTAGTATATAAGGCAATTGCCGATTTTCGATTTCCTCACTCCATTGTTAATAAGGGAAAGTAAACACACTACTGACTATAACATAAGTATATGAATAAACTCTACATATAAATTATAATAAACAACTTAGGAAAGGCTAAGTTCGGGAGCAACCGAACATTTTATACTCTTGCAATTTTAAAGGATGAAAGCCAGGTAAATACCTTAAGGTGTAAAACGTTGACCAGAGGTTTGGAAACCAAGCAATTACATATACAGTTGAACTTACCTAACTCGAATTACCATAATTTTCAAAAAAAACTTTAAGTTAGAAAGACTTCGAGGTATGGAAGGAAATTTGTATGAAATTTAACTTTTATTGGCAATTCAAGAATTCGAGTTATAGAAGTTCAACGGTATATATACGATATGTATATACCATACCAATGTCAGGCAAAGATTATCCCTGAATTTCAATTACATATATATCTCACATATTGACAGATTTTGCGATAAAAAGTCAAGCACATATGTATATTGGGGTCCAAATATTCTGCACCTATGGGTTTGAACAGTTTTTGTTGGATTTGAACAATTTTTGGCCACAATGTGGAACAATCTAAAGGGATTATTCGTGCGTTTACGTAGTTTTATGCCGTTTTATTAATTTATGCTTGATTTGTATACCGGAAGGTGAAAGAATCATATGAAATTTAAAATTGTGTTGTATGGTAAGTAGGCGTTGCAGTTTGATTTCACCCATTTTCGCACTATGAAATTAAAGCGTTAGAGAAATATAATACAAGTATACCAAATTTAATTGAAATCGATCGAGCAGGTCCTGAGATATGTGATTTTACCTAAGAGTGCGCTCTCATAACATCTCGGGGGTAAAATTTAATGTCTCGGGCGTATTTAGTTATTGATTTACCGCGCTATAAGTAGTTTTTAACAGTACCGTTATAGGGGGAGAGCGCGCTGTTTTCATGCGATTTCATCCTTTTTACACTGTTGGTAATAGTTCTTATTACAATTGTCCCAAGCAAATTTGGTCGAGCGGGGCCCCGGGCACTTTTAAAAATTTTCAGCACAAAGGTGGTTCTTACCACTGCAATCCTCTCTGCCAATTTACAGCTCTATATCTTTATTTAATGCTTAGTTATGGCAGCTTATAAGTTTTCGGCTAATGGCGGTTTGTGGGCGTGGCAGTGGCCCCTCAGTAGTTTTGCTTTCAATTCAAAATTATGACACATTTTCCTCCACCGCCGCTTTTACTATGCATTCGGGTTGCCCAGTATGCAATTCATCTGTTCCTGTAGCTTTGCAAATGTCTTTAGAAGCAAATCTATAATATAAGTATCTATGTACATACATACATATATGTACAAGTATAATAGAAATGTTTAACGATGTATCAATTAGATAACAGTAGATACATGGTATAAAATAATTTAATTCAGGAGGCAAATAGTAACGACTAAACATATTGAACTTTGCATACATTTAGGCGACATTCAAAAGTATTGATCCACAATTAAATAAAATAAATAGCTGTTCACAATAAGTGAGAACTTATTTTTAATTTTTGATAACCTCTCTACATAAATGTGACAATGTTTTTAGTTATAAAAATCAGTGTTTTGATATCCAAAAGGGCCCATATATTACATATAACAACAGACGTAGCACAAATAGCTCTTGACATGTTGTTGGTTCTCAAATCTGATTCAAAGATGGTCGAATCAGTACTTTTCGATACACAGTACAGTACTTTCGGTGAACTATAAATACCATAAGTACACAAGCTGTGAGCATGGTCAATATATTCTAAAAACCCCTACATATATATACATACATATGTATACATATATATTATGGTGTCTGTTATTTCATTATTTCCCAAATAACACCCAGAAGGAAGCGTCGAAGACGAAGACGTCGTATATATATAAATGATCAGTATGTTGAGCTGAGTCGATTTAGCCATGTCCGTGTGTCTGACTGTCCGTGCGTCCGTCTGTATATATACGAACTACTCCCTCAGTTTTTAAGATATCGTTTTGAAATTTTGCAAACGTAATTTTCTCTTTAAGAAGCTGCCCATTTGTCGGAACTGCCGATATCGGACCACTATAACATATAGCTGCCAAACAAACTGAACGATCGGGATCAAGTACTTGTATGGAAAACTTTCACATTTGACAAGATATATTCACGAAATTTGGTAATGATTATTTTCTAAGGCAACAATGTAATCTCCGAAAAAATTGTTCAGATCGACTTACTATAGCATATAGCTTCCATATAAACTGAACACATAGTTACTAAAAGAAATGCACCTGTGAAGGGTATATTAGCTTCGGTGCAGCCAAAGTTAACGTTTTTTCTTGTGTTTTTTGCAAACGCCACCTATAGTCACAGTTCCCTTCAATTCAAACAGTGAATATAATTTTTTTCAAAGCAGTAGGTTTACTTGCTTAATGCAAAATAAATGCAAAATCCCATGATATATAAATTGAGACTGAAATATGCCTTAGGTATGGCTTAAATTGTAAGTAAAAAACTTGTTTACTTTGGATTCTTGATTTTAGGGCAAAAGGTGAAACCTTCGTGAGTGTTTGCGAAAAAAAAATCAACTTGGGAAGCAACAGACACCCTAGTATACAAATATGGTCATCCATCTAAAATTTAAAATTTAAATTTTCATTCAAAATTTTTGTTTATGCAAAATATATTTTTTGCACGTATTTTTTATTTCGACTGAATATGAACAATTTCCGACGCAAAAATTTTCAAAATGTCAACTCTTGAAAAAAGTACTTTTAAACACTAGCTTATAGTTATGAAGAAAATAATTTCATTATAAAAATAACTGGTAGGCCAAATGTTAACGATTTTTTTCTTGCTTTTTGATGAAATGTACATGTTGTACATCATGTACAATTTTTTTTCAAATTTGGAAATAATCTTATTCAGTTTTTTTGATAAAAATGTACATTAAGTCGAAAAACGTATAACTCATCAGAAAGCTCCAAAAAATAGTAAAGAATAGGAATTATTTTTTTTCGTATAAGCAAATACTTAGATTCTTTTTTTTCAAAAGCTAAAATTTTGAAAATTCATAAATCGAAAAATTTTCATATGGGCCGAAATAAAAAATATATGCTTCAAAAAACACAAACAAATAGCTTGTACTAAAAACAATGTTTAATGTAAGTTTTGGATGGAATGACCCATATATGAGTAAGCTTGATTATTCGGATATTAAGTAAGATGTCTTAATCAAACTAAGTATACCTAATAACATAGCTTGAGCTAATCTTATAACCGTTTAAGTTTTTATATACAAAATATTTAATAATACAGTTTATTAATTTGCACAAAATTCAAAAATATATATGTAGGTAATTTTCGGTTATTCCCCTTCATTGGTGTAGACACCGCTTACGCGGTTATAGCCGAGTTTACAACAGCACGCCGGTCGTTTCCTCTTTTTGTGCAGTGCAACCAGGTCCTTCTCCACCTGATCTCTCCAACGGAGTGGAGGTCTTCCTCTTCCTCTGCTTCGCCTGGCGGGTACAGCGTCCATAAGGACGACATGACCCAGCCAGCGTAGCCGCTATCTTTTCACTGAACTATGCCAATGCCGTTGAGGCTAGCATTGTTCTAGTGTTAATACTGGTTCTCAGATAGACGAAATTATCTATAACTTCAAAGTTATGACTGTCAGCAGTGACGTGGGAGCTAAGTTGCGAGTACCTGTTTCTTTGATAACGAGAGAAACCATCGTTCACTACCGAAACCGTTTGCTTCGCTTCCTTATCCAGTCTGGAGAAAGCAGAACTAACGGCGCGGTTGTTGAGGCCAATGATATCAATATCATCGGCATACCGCAGTAGCTGCATACTCTTATAAAAGATTGAGGATCGTGTTCGGTTGCTCCGTAATTAAGGGCAACCTTACTTGTTGTGTTTACTTCCTGCTCGAGACGCAGAAAAGTTAAAAAAACTTCATAATATAATTTTTCTTGACCGGACTGAATAGATTAAAGTAAAATTGAATATTTTTATCAATAGTAAACAATTTGAATATTCTATTTTTACATTTATCTCTTTTAAATGACATCTAAGCTAACCTTTTAAGCAAATAAAATTATTCTTAATCAAATTGCGCGAATTAGCTTATTAAGAATTTAATATGATTTGTGGCAAGTTATTAATAGGATCATTAAAATCACACTGATAATAGTTAATGGGTTTTATAAACACGCATACACAAAAGTACATGTTAGGGTGATCGGAATGATTTTCGTCTCCCCACTCCATGTACGAGTAAAGCAGAAAATTTAAAAAAATTTCGAGATAAAAATAATATTTACAAAATATTTTCTTGCCATTTGCTAATACAATCTTTCATATTCATAGTTGCTCTCGTAACTTGGATAAATATTGAAATTTTGCTTTCCCATAAAATCTGCAACAAAATTACCGTACAATCTTTTGCTAGTCAGAAAGAAACATCTTTTGGAGTAAATACATTTAAGTTAGACTAAGTTTTTCACAACGATTTTCAATTCGAAAATAGTTTACGTAGTTTAAGCATTATATTTGTTTTCATTCATTTCATGTTCAAATTGGAGAACTCTACCTAAACTTAGAAATTACTTTAAAATATTATTATTTTTAAACAAAATAGCGTGCTAATTTAAAATCAAAAAGCTAATCTTCGCTTCTTAAAAATCTATTGTATGTTACTTTAAAACCTGACCGATTACCTTATTAAATACTTATAGAGGAACATATTGGATAAATACTTTAGAATAAATAGTAATTAAAAGTAATCATAGTTCATAGAGCAACACATTTATGACATGATAATTGACCCTTGGATTCCTCTTTCTCACACCCGCTTTTATATATTCTCAACAACGTATGAATAAAATGTTGTTTGCATTTCCCGAAGTAGTTATGACGCATAACAATCTTTGTTGTAATTGTGCCTTAAAACAAGTATACACGTTTTGTAGAAAAGTAGGTGGAAGATAGGAAAGCTAATGTTTATGAGAGCCCAAGAAGATTTTCTCTTAAATGTTGTAGTAATCAAAGACGTTAAGAGCAATTCTAATATTGACTTCCATATATGAAGCTTAGCTTTTTAGCCTTTTTTCAACAATTTTTTTCTGATATAAAAAATTAAATATTTTATTCGTATTTTTTATTGTTACAAACATACACTGCCAATAGTGTGTGCAATTCTGAAATTTTTGGAAAGAAACATTTTAAACTCGGCCATTGCGACGCCATTTACGGTGACTTCTCGGAAAAAAATGCGCCCGTGTTTTAGTCAAAACCTTAACTTTTAACTTGGACGAAGGAAAAAAACTGAAAATTGGATTTTTGGTAGAGAGTTCAGTGAAAATTTCGCGAATTTTTTTTTCTCAAATTGTTGTAATCAAAAAAAATCTTCTTCCAAGTCTTTAAGAATTGTATCTCAAAAACACACTTTCAAGAAAATCGCGTTTAAAGGCGGCGCACTTAGTCTAGCTAGCCTCGAGCGCACTAGTTCTCAAGGCTGTATCTCCGAAACTATTACTCGGATCTACTTGAAAATTTAGGAAAATATTCTAGACGTGTTGCAGACTTTAATAAGACAATAAAAAAATTGATTTTTTTTAACCCATAAACCCACGTAAACGCTAAATCCGAAAATTATAGTAAACATTTTCTAACACTTGGACTTTTGGTATTGTAGTCAAGGGGTATAGGGGTTAAACCACCACCATTTACTAAAATGACAAAAATAGCTCCACGTGATGGAAAATTTGAAACTCAAACTCGTAATCAGGACACCTCAAATACCCCACAGAGGAGTTTTTCTCTTTCAGATTCCCGAAAGTCTAAACGAAATAAGAGTGAAGCAAAGAAGTTGGAATTTTCGGAACTATAATATTCTTCACAGATACAAAAGCTGCCTTACAAGAACTTGATTTCGATCGGTCAGTTTGTATGGTAGATATATGCTATAGTGATCCAGTCGGAACAATATCTTCGGAGATTATACCATTGCTTTAGATAATAACCCTAACCAAATTCCATAAAGATATTTCATCAAATGAAGCACCATGTTTGTATGGCGGCTATGTATATGCTATAGTGATGCGATATCGGCGGTTACATCAAATGAGCAGCTTCTTTGGGAGAAAAGGACGTGTACAGAATTTCAGATCGATATCTAAATAACTGAGGGACTAGTTCGCGAATATACAAAAGTTTAAAATACTGTATAGTATTTATTATATTTTTACAAAGTGTGTCGCTACTTGCTTACAATTTTTTATTCAGTAATTTGATTGAATATGAAACTAACATAGTTTATAAAAGGTTCAAGTTGAAAATATTTCGTAAAGGGTTGCCAACAATTCATAATTTAATTAATACAAGGTGCGCTCCAAAGTAAACAGGACCTTTAAAAAAAATACAGAACAAATGGTTTTTTCGGCCGGTATGGCCGCCAGTATGCCGGTGCAAGCCTTTTGAATGGCCTCTGCGTCTGCATAACGCTTTCCTTTCATGGGCAAATGCATTTTTCCGAAAAAGAAACAGTCGCACGGTGCCATATCAGGTGAATACGGGGAGTGGTTAATGGTTAAAATGTGATTTTTGGTCAAATAATCGTCCTTCGAATGTTGGATTCTGAGCAGTTTTTGGTCGTCAGTCAATTTGTGCGGAACAAACCATGCACACACCTTTCGTAAGCCCAAATATTTAGTCAAAATGCGATAAATCGATGTTTTGGAGACATTCAATTCCATTTCAATGAATTTCAATGATAATTTCGGCTGACTTTTGCTGAATTCACACACAGTTTCGATAGAATTTCCGTTGATCACGGATTTTGATTGGCCCACATGTTGATCGCCATTTATGTACTCACGACCACTTTGAAAACTTTGAAACCACTCGTGCACTCTGCTGCGGGATAGGCAATCATCGACATAAACTTGTTTCATCAATTGAAACGTTTCGGTAAAAGTTTTACCAATTAAAAAAAAATTAAAGTTAGCTCTTTGTTCTAAGCTCATTTTCGCACCGATAACACAAACATGCTGACACTTAAAACGCAATGACTTCACTTCCAATCAATGAAATGTCATGAAACTGGACAATCGATAAAGATAGTAGATTCTAACGCACCAGTCGACATATAGAAGGCGCCACCAGGGGGCGCTAGATTCAAAAAGTCCTGTTTTCCTTGGAACGAACCTTGTAAAATAAATTACATATTGCAAAATCAAAAGAGATGTAAGGAAGGGTTCTCTCGAATTAAGACATGCTATAAAAATGCAATATTCAGAGAATTCAATTAATATTACAGTATTAACATCTAACGCACACCGCTGTTCATCACAAACCAATTTTTGTGTTTTTTTTTTTTTGTTTCAATAATGTTGAATTCGCGAACATTTGCAGCCGATGACATCAAACCATGTGTTGCAGGGGATGATAAATGTATTATTGAGAATATAAACACTGTACTCGCCAAAAAATATGAGGGCGATGAAAGTTTCGGTTTATCTAAGCTGGAACCTTTCAAGATGGATGATATTATAATTAGTCAGGAGTCGACGAGTCCTTTAGCAATTCATCTCGCGCTGCGTAACCCCCTCGGGTATGGCGTCAAGGACTTGAGAGCAAGAAAAGTGAAGTGAGTATGAAATAATATTGCCCCAAATAACAATAAGAATTGCCACAAGCACTGCTGTTCCGCAGGGGTTTCGGCAAAAATCCAGTTGGCCGTCACGAAATCATAATAGCGGCACCTGCGCTAACGCTGTTATCCGATTACAAAATTGATGGTAAAGTACTGATACTGCCCATACAAGGCGAGGGCAAAAGCAATATCACATTAGGTGAGTGCCGCTACAAACTACTTATAACCATATACATACATACATATATTTGAATTATTTTATGTTTAGTGCAACCTGTGATACGAATCCGCATAGACGCAACCTCACGCAATGAGAATGGCAACACATTTATGGATATTAAGGAATTTCGCATTGAATGCAAAGTGAAACGCATGATAATGCAATTCGATAACCTTTTTAACGGTGACAAAGCCCTGGGTGACAACATCAATAGTTTTTTGAACGAAAACTGGCAGGAGATTTATGCTGAGCTGAAGGTACCCTTTTATGACGCGATCGCCAATGCAATGAACGCGGCTGCAAAGCAAGTCTTCAAAACGATTCCTTATAATGAAATATTTCAAATATAAAATACTAGTACGCTAAGTCCAGTTGTTTTGCATTAGATATACTATATGTAAAAATTTCTACGTAATTTGTTTTTGTTTGTTAATTATGATGAGCCAATCAATAATATTGACAGTTGAGCAATTAAATATGTTGCATGTAAATGTTATTTTTTTCACTATCATTACAATCTTAATCACGTACATACTATGTCTACATGATTCTATAATTGCCTGCTATATTGCATTTACTTACGTAAGTATGTAGGTGAAATACGAAGTCTCTGAAGAAAAATCGTTCATCAATACACCAGAGTTATATGTGTGATATTTCTTATATAATAACACCTGATTTGATTCGCCTACACTTGGATACGCGATTCGAACAATACAACTGAATCAAATCCAAATAATAAAGAAGGTTTTTACGAGGTCTCTCCCATTGAATTCTGCCTAGTCACTTTGTTGTTATTTTCATAAGAAAATTGTTTTCTCTTGTGAAAAGCAAAGCTTAACCATTGCGAGCATAGATTGACAAATGAAATTTTGGAAAGAGTGTTAATACAAATATTATAGGTTGTGAGTAAGACCTTGTCTAATTCCGAACGGAATGACCTCTGATAAACGGACAAGATTTCATAAAATGTGTCAAGAAAATTGTTTAGAATTTATAGTTTCCGCTATTTGAAATTCTTATTTATTTTGGTGTTTTGAGACGGAGAGTGTCCGGTTATGAGGAACTTCGCTGTATTACTTTACTACAATATTTGAAGTTGTGTTTGTTGTTTTTGAAAGGGTTATATTCACCTATGAATTTCAAAAGATCGACTTCTTTTTTATGTGTACATCGAATGTTCAGATATTTGAGTTTTCTTCGAGTATTCTTCGAATTTGAAGCTTATCCAACAAATAGTTTCGGTTATATGAGCATATTTATAAGAACTTGGGTCGCCAGTGGTCGGAACTCGACCAACAGAAAATACAATTTATTACCGCGTTTTTCTCGAAGCGATATTTTCAGGTTCAGTGAGCAGAATTTCACCAAAGCGGCTGGACTACTCGGCTTCTTAGATATATTTTTCGTGTAATGATCGAAGGAATATGTTTGTGCAAAGTATCACTTCTCACAAAAATGATTTTATGGAAGCCGCATTTTCTCAAAAATCAAAATTTTGGCTAGTGCTTCGAGCATTTTCTGTATTCATCTACAATAACAATAAGTTTTCTCGATTTTTGACTTTCAGATTATTTTAAATAGAAAAATGCTTTTCGCCACTAGACAGCTAGTACTACTAGAGATTTTTTTAATTAATCGCCGATTATTAAACTGCTTGAATTTCCGTTAATGTTAATTTTTTATTCATTAACATGCCTCTTAAAAAAAATATAAATATATAATATATTTACATGTACAACAAAAAAAATCGTTTTTTCTAGCTTGCAAATGGATGTAACCCCTTACAGCTTCTATAGTGATAGTCTTCAAGCGGAAGTGAGTTGAAGCGATTTAATGAGTTAAGGCACTGAAAAAACTTTCTGTGTTCCAAAATACATAAAATCGTTAAGTTCCTAAAACTACCAAAACCAAAAAACTTTTTTATTATTGTAAAATCAGCAGACTGGTTACTTTTGCCACTTCGAGATATAACGGGATAGTTAATTTGACTACTAAAAAACTTTCTTAATTTACTCTTACGCGACATTATTTGAGAAGGAGAGGTCTCAGACGCAATTTTCAAAGGGAAGTATATTTATCAAGGCTTCGCCAGCTGTGATTTGCTGAATTATTAAACTGGTATAAAAATAAAGCCATTAATTGGAATGAAATTAAACATGTGTTCAGATTTCTGAACAGTTCTTAACGGCTACAATTGTAAATAAGACAATTGTAAATCTTATAGAAACCATTCGATCGGTTGAATTACACAGCAAATTTTCGCGCGTGACCATATCTCGCCAATAACATACCAAACATTAATTTCCAATTGGTCAGCCAAAGTTTGTCCATCAGTATATATGACTGATTTAACATAATAACAGAGAGGGTTTAATTACACGCCGATTTCTTGGCATGATTCTATTACCAAAAGTGATGTTCATTGAAGTGGCCTTGTATGAAACTTGTTGCACGCTTTTGGTAAAACCATTTAGCACTTAAACGCTTGATAATCTAAACTAATATGTTTTAAAAAATATGGACCAATGTTGGCAAGAAAAACGGAGTAATATTTTCTGAATGCAAGTCGTGGATAACGCAGCGCTTTTCACACTCCCAATTATATCATTTATGTATTCCCAGCCAGAAACGTACTTTACCTCTAAGCATTAAATGGCAGTTAAAATATATTGAAATTTTTTTCCCACAGCACGTGAGATTAGAATACAAGGTGGATTCCAAAGTAAGCAGGACTTTTTGAATCTGGCGCCCCCTGGTGGCGCCATCTATATGTCGACTGGTACGTTAGAATCTGCTATCTTTATCGATTGTTCATGACATTTCATAGATTGGAAGTGAAGTTATTGCGTTTTAAGTGTCAGTATGTTTGTGTTATCTGTGTGAAAATGAGCTTCGAACTAGGAGCCAACATTAAATTTTGTTTTAAAATTGGTAAAACTTTTACCGAAACGTTTCAATTGATGAAACAAGTTTATGTCGATGATTACCTATCCCGCAGCAGAGTGCACGAGTGGTTTCAACGTTTTTAAAGTGGTCGTGAGGACATAAATGACGATCAACATGGTGGCCATTTAAAATCTGTGATCACCGGAAATTCTATCGAAACTGTGCGTGAATTCATCAAAAATCAGCCGAAATCATCATTGAAATTCATGGTGCGCCGTATTCGATGTGTTCGGCCCGAATATCGCGAAGATGAAAGTTGGCGTTTGTTACACGATATTGCGTCGTCTCATTGATCGACGCTGGTGACCGATTATTTAAACAAAAATCACATTTTAACCATTAACCACTTCCCGTATTCACCCGATATGGCACCGTGCGACTTCTTCCTTTTCGGAAAAATGCATTTGCCCATGAAAGGAAAGCTTGCACCGGCATACTGGCGGCCATACCGGCCAACGAGCTAAAACACTCGTTCGACATGCTTTTGGACCGTGCAAAAAGCTGTATTGAAGTAGAACGAGACTATTTTGAATAAAATAAATTGATTTTGCCGTAAAAACCATTTGTTCTGTTTTTTTTTAAGTCCTGTATACTTTGGAAAACG
Source organism: Bactrocera tryoni (assembly GCF_016617805.1). Classification (NCBI taxonomy): domain Eukaryota; kingdom Metazoa; phylum Arthropoda; class Insecta; order Diptera; family Tephritidae; genus Bactrocera; species Bactrocera tryoni. The sequence continues at coordinate 27,425,539 of NC_052499.1, forward strand.
CCTTGTATAAATGTTTAATATTTTTAAATAATTAAATAAAAATATTACCTTTACAAATGTTAAACACCTACCTTTACTTTTACAGCTGTTTTGATAGCTATCCTCTACGAAACTCTTCATATATAAAAAAGCACCCTATATAACATGATATAACGGCGCATTCTATTTACAACTATTTGTTTGCATATATAGACGCATTAATACACATGTGTGTACAAGTTACAAAACTGGTAGTAAAAAACGCTTTTCTATACATAACACTATAGTATTTCCTTACACATATCTAATGGAAGTAAATGGGTTGTAAACTGATCGTAAGAAATAAAATATATTGAGTGAATAAGTAAATGTTTCGAAGTACGCTAAAAAGTAAATTGCACTCATTATTGTCTATTGATTATATAATTACGTGTGTATAGATACATTTACATATAATGCAAAATATAATTGCTTCTCTCATATAAAAACTCAGCGAGATTTCATCAATTCTCCTAGTTTTAGTTAAAGCATTTTCGCATCAATATCGGGACGGAAGTAGCGGAGAACTTACAAAAACTTTTCAAAACTGATAAGAGAAAGGATTAAATCATTGTCAACAATTACAAATTTGAAAAAAAAAACACCGTTAGTTAAGAAAAATGTATATCCGAATTGCATTTACTGCAGCGCTTGTTTGCTCCTTTTTACAATTTAATAATGCGGATTTTCGTAAGTGTTCAATAAAAAATATTGAAAGAAATTAAATTAAGCAAAAAGGGAATTGTAAAATTTAAAAGTAACAGTTGATTCTAAAGGAAAATGGAATTTCAATTAAAAATTTGTTGAAAATATTTTTTTTTTTTACCTCTTTGAAGCCCACTATTAGGGGTCACTACTTCAAGATAGACAGCGTATAATCTGTGCAACAAATTACAAAAGGATAAAAAGTTAGAAGCTTCCATATCTTTGTGCAATTACAAAAGTTGCCGTTTTATATTTCAGAATCAGAGCAAGTCAAAAATTGCTTTATTGTTTTTCAAAATATTCTGAATTAAAATCTATACACTTTTACTATGGTTTTGAATTAATTGTCGAAGGTATCTTCAAAACATGCGCTCTGAGCGCATCAACCGTCTCTTCAGGTGTCGGAAAACAATGACCTCTTAGTTTATTTTATTCGTACGGAAATAAAAAGAAGCCTTTCGATGCCAAATCAGGACTATACGGAGGATCAAATCGATGCTCTAAGTGCTAAAAAATGCGATGTATGAGAACTCGCATTGTCGTGGTGAAGAGAGATCCTTCTTCGGTGGATAATACAGACAGTCGACTGTAGAGTCGACTGCTATTTTTTTCAAATCACCGTTATCGTATTTTTTTAAATTTATCTCGACCAATCCACACGAGTCTGTTTTTAAGCACTTGACAAATTGTGTGGAATTCAACGTGAAAACATTTTGCGCGCAGCATCAGTGGTTTCCGGAATAACAACTGATTTTGAACGACCTTCAAGAAATTTTTTCTTGGAAAGATCTACGACTAAAACTGAATTTAGTGCATCCTTGTACTCGTTGTGCTGAGATAATTCACGTCGAAAGTTGTAACAAATAACCGCGAGAAAATGTTCGCGATCCAATTCCATTTCCTTGGCCGAGATGAATATTTAAGTTACTATAAACAACACAATTAGTGCTCGTATGTCGAAACATTTTGTTATGCATAACATGTCGAACCAATACGGCTTCAAACTTTGTCACTCTTCACAAATACGATTCATACGATGGCATATACCATTTATAAACATATTTTATTAGATTTTTCGATAACTATGATCAGGATCGTTTGAACATTTCAAGCAAATACTATACTTGCGTGAAAATAGCTCAAGTTCAAGTTTTTGCATTGTAAATCGAATAAGAGCTCCTTATATTCTACTTATTTGTAATTTATCGTGACTAGCATACATTTCTAGTCAAGAATGTCTCTCCAAACCTTAAGTCCACTATAAAACTAAGGGCTGTCCGAAGCGAACCGCCTCTTTCTTTTGGCAAGGTTAACCAGAATTTTTTTTGACAAATGATTGCTAACCAGACATTGAGGAAACGGCCCTAAGATTGCAAATATCGCCACATCCTAATTATACTGCCGTAGAGGCTTATAACCATTCACCATATAGACTCTGTGATCGGCGCAACATTTTTCCGTTTGTAATATGGGTTCTTCTGTAGTATTTTGTACTCTTTAATCCTTCGTATCAGTTTTGAGTTTTAAATATTAAGTATACATTGCGCTCCTCCAAAAAAACCTGTCTGTATTAACTAGTATAAAATTCTAATTACTCTTACACTTTTGTTGAATAGATTTCAACTAACTTTCTAACTTTATAATATATATTAGTAAGAAATTTATTACGAGTATGACTGTTTCAATTTTCGTTTGGGACGGTATTCATACATCGCTAGGCGGTACGATACACGCTACTTTTTCCGACCTCTTCAATTTATTCCCCAAGGTGCAAATGTTTAAACATAAACAGATTACCGAACAAAAATTTAAAAAAGAATAAGGTGAAATTTATGTGGCTTAAAGAATTCAGTATTAGAAAAGGGAGTCCATTTATAATCTATAAATAATGTATTGAAGTTTACCAACAAACGGAACGTCCGCCATATTTTAAAACGCCCCGATCATGCTATGGTATTTTATCAGAAAAGTTTTACGCCAGCAATACTCGCAAAGAAATTTGCTAACCACATTCTCAAAATACATGTGCTTATCTGGTATTTTAAAAAATGGTCTTGATCATTATTTTTATTCCATGGCCCTAGGCAAATCGAATGTCTACCACATACATGCATGTGTATAAATATATTCTGCCATTCTGTTTTCTAAGAACATAGTTTTTATGACTTTCAGCCAATGATCCGAAGCCATGTAAATTCGGAGACGAAGATTGTTTACTGAAGGCGATCAACTTTTATTTGCGTGAAAAAAATCAAGGTGAGTCTGTACATACAGATAAATATGTAAATATCCATAACATATTATTGTTTGTTTAGGAGATACTTCGATAAATCTGCGACAAATCGATCCTATTGATGCCGGCACATTCACACTGAAGCAAGGTGCTGACAATCCCGTAAATATTGACTTAACCTTTAGCAATAATAAAATTTATGGTGTCGCCAATGCCACAGCGTACAAAGCTAGGTAAGTGGACGTTTAAAAACTGAACTAATATTAAATTTGATTTATTCCATTTATTTCGTTTTTTTCTTCTGCACAGAGGCTTCGGCAAGGATCTCACGAAAAAACACGAGCTACGCTTCAAAGTGCCAGTGGCCAGCTTGATCGGCGATTATAAAATACAAGGCCGCATTCTGATATTGCCCATTAGCGGTTCCGGCAAAAACAATATCACTATGAGTAAATTAAAATTTCAACATCCACTTAGAGCAAATATTTATAATGAAATGCTTTTCGCTTTCAGTTGATGCAGAATTCATACTACAATGGGTGGGCGCGCCCGTTGAGAAGGATGGCGAAACTTATATGAAAACCGACAAATTCAGAGCCATTGTTAAGCCCAGTAGGGTGTTCTTCGAATTACAAAATCTCTTCAATGGCGACAAAGCTTTGGGTGATAATATGAATTTGTTTTTAAATGAAAACTGGAAGGAAATTTATCAGGAAGTTGATATAACCTTTTCCAAGGAACTATCTAAGTTGATGTCAAGTATTATCGATTCTGTTTTTGATAAAACACCATATAATAAATTATTCGTAGAGTAAATTGAATTTTAATAAAATCATTATATTGTAAATTACCTTTTTATAGTCAGTTGTGTTTATGAGGGTAACATCGATCTCGTGGTCAACGGAGTTTCAGGTGTAATAGTAAATAAATATATCATTTAAATTCTGGTCGAATAAATATAATAATGAAATTCCAAGAAAAATGAAAGTGGAATATTTCTCATCACGCTCATAGTTTTTCAGAAGATGAATAAGCAAATCTGCCTAACGGTCTACTAATACGCTTCTCACCAAGAAAACCTGTTCAGAAGAAAATGAGCGAACGATGTTATATGCATATGTGTATCTCTTCTCTATGTTGTTGTTGTTTAGTTGTGTGGATGTAAGTCAGGAATTCACTTTGACCCACGCCAACTCCCTATATAATAGTTTTGTTGAAAACTGCTAAAGGTGCGATATCTCACTAAGTAAGTACATCAGCATTTATTCGGGACTGTGCAGCAAAAAACGCACGTCAACAAACACAAGAAAGGTCCGACGTCGTGAAGTGCCAATCACAAGAGACAGCCGAACGATTTTTTACTCGACTTGCACTCCTACTCTCTGAGAGCACTCATCAGCAACTCGATGAAAGTGAACTGCGGAACGGCATTTCAAGCTCCTTATGTCCAGCTGCAAACGAAGCCATTGGTTTTCAGGAAAATGCGAAAGAACAGCTGGTACAATGTGGAGTGCCGTGCCGTAGCGGAGAGAAAACAGACTGCCTACCTAGCAACGTTACAATCGACCACAACACGTGGGATGGGATAGATACCGAGAGTTGAAGAGGGATGCGAGACGCATTTACAGACAAACAAAGACAGGGGCCGAAATGCATGAGTATGAAGAGCTTGACAAGCTGGCCGACAGGAGTAATGCTCGAAAATTCTACAAAAAGATGCGGCGCCTAACAGAAAGTTTCAAGACCGGAGCATATTCTTGTAGAACCCCCACAGGTGATCTAGTGACTGATGCCCAAAGCATACTGAAGTTATGGAGGGAACACTTCTCCAGGCTGCTGAATGGTAGTGAATGCAAAACACAGCTTTTTGTATAATATGACCGTCAGGATCGAGAAGAACCTCTTAAATCTGTTCGATACCTAACGTGATTTCAGACAAGGCAACTCTCTATCATTTGACTCCTTCAATCTACAGTTGAAGAAAATAATTCGATAGAACTTAATCGAGCAGGTACAATATTCTATAGTAGTGTACGAGCTGCTGGCGTACGCCGATGACTCCGATATCATTGGCCATAATAACCGCGTCGTTAGTTCTGGGTCTGGTAGTGAACGAGGGCAAGACGAAATATCTCCTGTCATCAAACAACCGTTCGAGATTTTGCTCATATGTCACTGTTGACAGTCATAACTTCGAAGTCGTAGATAATTTCGTTTATGTTAGAACCAGCATTAACACCAACAACAGTGCCAGCCTATAAATCCAACGCAGAATAACTCTTGCCAGCAGGTGCTAGACTGAGTAGGCAGTGCCCGCCGGTGCAAGCAGAGTAAGATGAACACCTCCACTCCTTTTTGGAGGGCCGGGAAGAGGTCGCTGATGAAGACCAGAAGAATGAACAAAACCAAAATGAAAACGATGCTTATTGTCTTTCTAACATCAAAGGCATCGTCCATTAAATATATGGTGTACAAGAGGGAAGTTATTTGAGGCTTCAAGATGGTGGCTTTTTTGACTGGAACGCAAGGTAGGCTTTGCCTGTGGGATATAGAGTAGGAATGATGCTGCTTACTACCGCCATCAACATTGACCGGTACGTACTTATCAAATACAAATTGGGAAAATGGAATTGTATTAAAGAATTTGTAAAGGCTTCTAATCATGAATCCGAAATATTGATATGTATGGAGATTTTTTTCCAAACCTTTCAGTGTCAAAAATTAAGGAAAACAAAGTTATGATTTGTGATATTTTCCCGAAATTTCTTAGCAATGAGGAGAATCCCGGAACACTTTTAAGGCATTAGTGCATGGTTTCCTTGGAAACCTTAGGGCTGACAATTATGACGAGCTGGTCACTGACATGATTGCGAATTTCTCCATCATCAGAAGTATTATAAAATATCTCTAAAGATTCAGATGTTGCATTCTCATTTAGTTAGTTAGTTAGTTTTAGGAGTCTTAAAATAATCAATACAGAAATGAATCCTAAATGTAGGATCGGTATATTTTAATAAACTATTTGTATGTAGCATTTTTGTGTACTTCTATTAAGTTGAATATCTTCATTTTTTATATATAAAACCAAATTCAGAACTATTTTTGTACTCTCGCAACCAGTTGCTACAGAGTGTTATAGCTTTGTTCACCTAACGGTTGTAGGTATCACCTAAACCTAATCGAGATATATTTAGGGTTTCCTAAATATAAATGATGAGGGTGACGAGAAAAGTTGAAATCCGGGTCTGTCTGTCCAACCGTCCGTCCGTGCAAGCTGTAACTTGAGTGAAAATTGAGATTTCATGATAAAACTTGGTATGCTGGTTCCTTAGTACAAAAAAAATTCGAGCTCGTAGATGAGTATAATCGGACCACTGTAATGCCCACAAATTGCCAATAACGGAAAACCTAAAAAGGGCCATAACTAAGCACTAAATTATGATATAAAACTGTAATTTGGCACATGGCAACGCAGTACTAAGGAGCACCTGTGCATAAAAAATTTAAAAAAAATTGGCTTGGCCCCGCCCTCTAATAAGTTGAATGTGCATATCTCCTAAAGCTACAACAACCAAATTCGCCCATGTCGAATATTACAAGAACTCCTACCGATAGTGTGAAAATGAATGAAATCGGATGAAAACCCCGTTTACTCCCCATATAACGGTACTGTTTAAAACTACTAAAAGCGCAATAAATCGATAAATGAATGCGCCAGAAACGTAATTTCCCCCGGGATGGTATGACAAGGTTTTATAGGAATTTAAATTATCTCAATGAAAATTGCAGAACGTATTTTGCTAATTTTATGTATGGGTATGTATGTATAATGATTTTGGTTTTTCTAAGAAATCTTATGCCGAATATGGGTCAGTGTAAAAGTTATATGTATATGGTCTATGTATATACATATAAAATTGCTTAGATTCCGATTCTCTGGTTGACGTTTTACATCCTAAAGTATTTCCCTGGCTTTGATTACTGCAAGTTGCTATGGTATAAAATGTTCGGTTGCACCCGAAGTTAGCGCTTTCTTACTTGTTTATTCTTACTTTTATTTTAAGGAATGAAATCAACTAAAATAACCAATGCCCAGTTGCCGCTTTATCTCAGAATATGAATTTGATACATCGTACCACAAAATTGTACGTAGGTTGTTATATACATACATATATTTCTGGCCTAATAATGTAAATAGGCATATTTATCAACGAAAATGTTTTTTTTTTATTTTATTTTTTTTTTTGTCGATTGCTTTTCTGCTTCGGGCTCATACGCATAGATCCATGATTCGTCACCTGTGACGATCTTATAAACGTCTTTTGAAGCACCGCGATCGTATTTTTTCAGCATTTCTTTACACCAACCCATCCGAGCCTTTTTTTGAGCGATTGTCAAATTGTGCGGGATCCAACGAGAACAAACCTTTTTTACGGCCAGGTGTTCATGCAATATCGAATGTATGCTGGTGGGAGAAATGCATAGGCATGCCTCTATCTGAAGGTATGTTACATGACGGTCTAGCATTATCAGTTCACGTACGGCATCGATGTTTTCTGGCACAACGGCTGTTTTTGGACGAGGTATTCGTCTTTGAGCGAGCGTCGGCCACGATTGAATTCGTTGTACCAGTTTTTCACAGTGATATAGAACGGTGCTTCATAGCCATACAAAGATTTTAGTTCATCGATGCACTCTTGGCGTGATAAGCCACGTCGAAAGTTGTGAAAAATGATCGCACGAAAATGTTCACGAGTTAATTCCATTTTTTGGCCGAGATGAATTTTTTAATTCCCTGTAAATAAAACAATTCACGATTAAATGACAAAACGTTCTGGGTGATGTTATGCTAAAAAATGTCAAACTTTCCAGTGGAAATGTCAGATTGCACCTGACAACACTTAGTGTTGCCCTAGGCCAGAATACATATAGCAGCCCTCGTACATTACATTAGTATTTTAAACATCACTTCGTCCTATCTGTCTTACCAAATAAACGTTTTCGTTTTCTCTATCCATTCCTAGAATAACATGCGATTCATATTCTAAAATAAAATATGTAATCGTTTCAAATGCGTCAAAGCTTTGGTATGCGAAATATCGAACTTTATGATGTATGCATTTATAAGAGGTCAATAGAAAAAGCCCTGGCATACCACACTAAAATACAATTTTTTGGTTCTTTTATTTAACATAGTTCAATACCATTATACGAGTAGTACGATTTGTCCTTTGCTTCATAATTGGCTTCAGTTTCAGCAATCATCTCTTCATTCGACGAAAATTTCTTACAACTAGCGTTCTTTTGAGATATGAGAACAGGAAATAGTCACGGGGGGCAGATGCAGTGGCGTAGCTACAACTTCGGTCGCCCGGGGCCAAGGATGTTCTGTTTATACACGCGAAGATTAAGGCTTACTAAAAATTATATAATAGATTTAATTCTAATACTACCAATAGTCGACTCGAGAACCGCCTAGTCGTCATTTGTAAGCTTAGATCGCCAATGTTTGCCATTATACTTATATACATATATATTTCGCATTATTAGACCATAAATACAATGCGGTGCTTACACGGTAAACATTATTTTAAATTTTTAATAACTTTTTATTGACCTATGTATGTATGTATGTATCTTCGCTTCATTGTTATGTTCATGATCATTGCTACCGATCACACAGTGTGAGTTTTTAATTATACGAGTATGGACAATATCGGCCTCTTATTTGTTAATTGCCATCATGCTTTGTGATGATTGAATGTTTAAACTCGTTTGCCGTCGAAAAATAACTGTAAACGATTAATCGTAAATAAATGATCACATATGGTACATAAGTAAATTAACAGCTGTTTGCAAGGTAGCACATCGTCAAATACAACTTTAATACATATGTACATATGTACATTTAGATCAACACGTTTAGATCAGAATATACTGGTATACATATAGATATAGATCAAATTATACGAATATACATACGTACATATATGTATACACTTACATATATACACAAAAATACATATACATATGTACGATTATTGTCGGCGGCCGGTGGTTTGATAGGTACATGCGACTATTTACCGGATTTTTTTTCAAACAAGTTCCGACAGTGAAGTAACTCATCAAGTTCTAGTTTTGTTAAATTTAACTATATGAAATAACTAATGCAGTTATTTGTGTAAATATGTATGTATGTATGGATTTTATATTATTTTAAATATCGTTATACATAGGTATCGATAGCAGACTACTAGATTGAGCTACACTTTGAAAATTGAAGATCTAACACAATGTGTAGTGTGCAGCGATATTGAGTTAAGGTTGTGATAAGTGATTTCCAATTCAAGCAGATTCTCATTATAAACTTCATCAGCCAATCAGGTTCTTTGGTATCGGGGCCAACATAAATGCCCACATACCCACATTTGTTGAGAAGTCAGTCAAAAATCTGGTAGATGTATTACAATTGGAATTTACAATACCTCAGAAATGAGTTGAACCAAATTAAGTTTAGCCTGATTTATCGACAAGACAAAAAGACATTTGCCAATCAGAGATTAGCTATAAATATGTGGGTCGCCTCTTACATTTTGGGATTTGGCAACCCGAGTTTTTCAATCTAGCAAAACTTTATCGCAAAATTTGATAATTTTGATGTTACAGACATTCCGAACGTTTTGACATACGAGTGTTATTTACGTTGTTTACAGTAAAATATTCATCATGGCCAAAAAGTGTATTTAAGTCACGAACATTTCCGCTCGAATATGTTTAACAACTTTCGACGTGGTTTAACTGAGCAACAGTACATCGAAGAATTTAATTAAATATATGGCGACGAAGTTTCATTAAAGTTCGTCGATCACTCGAAGATGAAATTTCAAATTCAGCTGTACTTTCGGAAACTTTGATGCTGTGCAAACTGATATTGCAAGATCATCATCTGACTTATCATGAGATTGAGACAACTATAAGCATTAGTGGGACCAAAACACATTCAATATTACATGAGCATTTGACTGTAAAAAAAATTTGTTCACATTAGGTTCCATACCATTTGTGAATCGCTAAAAACAAGACTCATGTTGATTGGTTGAGAGAAATGTTAAAAAATACGATTGCGGTGCTTCAAACACGTCTATCACATCGTAACAGGGGATGAATCGTGGATTTACTCGTACTGTATAAGACCGAAAGTAAACAGCAGTCAATTGTATGGGTATAAGCCGAATCCAACAAGAGTTGTTCCCGCACAAAAACAGTTTTTTCTGTTTTTTTTTGGAAAAACTGAATATATCGCAACCAAACCACTAGAAGAATGCAGAACAGTAAATTCTTAGTGATACATAACCGTTTGTTCGCAAGTTGTTATTCAAGAAATCAGGAAAACCAACCGCCGAAGATGGACTCTCTTCACAATGCGAGTTTTCATTCATCGACTAAAGCAACTTCAATCTTGAGCACTCAAAACATCGATTTGATAGGTCATCCGTCTTTCCTTGACTTGGAATCGAAGAACTTCTTTTTATTTCCGTAAGGAAACAATAAACTAGGAAATCAACGTTCTTCAGAACGCATGTTTAGGAGACCTCTCAATCATAGTGACAAAAATGCTTCGACACTTGGTTCAAACAGATGCAGAAGTATTTAGCACCTAGTGGAGAATATTTTTAAAAACAATAAAGCGATTTTCGATTTTCAATATTTGTTTATGCTCTCTAATTCCGAAATATAAGAGGCCTACGTACACCCACATACGGAGTAGAAGTGTGGGTCTACTATAAATAGGCCTTTTCATCTACATGTGGAATTTAAATGTGGTATTTACTTGTTGTTTTAATCGGGTCAAAGCCGAGCTCAAAAAAGTTAATTCAACAGTCAGATCAAGCAACCACTTTACTTTATTAGAAAATTCGGATAACTCTTATTGTCCTTCCTAATTTTAATAGGTAAAAGTTCAAGAGATATTTGATTCCGTAAAGAACTTGATTTTGACCGGTCAGTTTGTGTAGTAGTTATATGCTATATGATCCGATCTGAACAATTCCTTCGTAGATTGCATCATTTCCTTGGGCAATAATCCATACCGAAATCTCAGAAGATTTCTCAAATAAAAAAAATTGCATACAAGGACTGCATTTTGAGTGATCTCTTGTATGACGGTTATAACTAACTGTATAGTACCTGAACAATTTCTTCGGAGATTGTACCCTTGCCTTGGACAATGCATTCGTGCATAAGTTTGTGGCGTGTGCGAAATTTCTCATCGATGTTTCAAAATCGAAGGGGCTAGTTCACGTATATACAGACAGTCTGTCCAGACAAACGGCTATGGCTAAATCAACTTTAATCATCTAGCTGATTTATATTTGTATTTTATAGGGTCCCCGAAGTTTTCTTCTGGGTGTTACAAACTTCGTGGCCAACATATTATCTTGTTCTAGGTATGATACATTTTTATTTAATATTTGGTTTGTGTCACCTTAGTTGATAACCTTATAAGACAGGGGTCAATTGGTTATTTCTTTAAATCGCTTTTTTACCTTGTCAGTTTATTCACCGAATTTCTCCCCTTATAGAAAGGTCTTACAAGCTTTAAACCAACTTCATTTCCTCAAACTCTGAGCCTACAGATTTTTGACTGCTATTAAAAGAATTGTTTTTTTCGGTATCGGACCAGGTATCGAGCTATGGTATGTTTTAATGTAATTGCTAAAATAGCTGGAAATATTTCCCCAATAATTTGGCAATCCTTGGAAAATTTTAAATCCGAATACCTTTCGATTACATGGGTCGAACTACTTAGAACGGCTTTGCTCTTATAAATGAGATTAAATCTCTTCCAAATATCTTATCTAAATGCATTATGTTTACATTTAATTAAATATTCTTCTTTAACTTTTATGAGGGCAGCTAATAGCCAATATTATGGTCACCAAATTCGCTGAACTAAGTCCAGCGAACTTTAAAGCACATAACTCCGTTTAATTCAATATTCTCAGTGACTCGTCTGATTAGCACAATCAGAGATATATAAAGTAACTAATTCCTAATGGAGCTACCTCTGTTCGTTCCGATCGTTGGTTATAATAGGGGTATTCTCTTGCTCTTGCAAAACCCTAGCACGGTGCAAGAATTGCATATATTTCCTCTTGGTGCATCGGCACAACAACAAACACACGCAGAAAATTATTTCCAATAACTGTAAAATATGTCAGACCAAAACCCATGTATATTTGCGTGCAATGTCACGCAAAAATATAATTGCAACCCTGTTTTTGAGGTCATTTTACTTAAAGACATATGTATTACTTCGTTAAATTTTTGAGGAAGGAAAGTTTTAAATAGATTTTATAATTTCTATTTAAATTATAAAGATTTGTTACAGTTTTTTTGTTAAAAATTTATGCAGAAGCTGCGTCAATTCACAATAGCCATGCATAATAGTCATTCACAATACATTGACCGAATCAGCCGTTCATATATCACTACTACTGCAGACTAGATTCTGCAGTGGGTGCTCTCGTGCTCTTGTATATTTCGGTATAGTATTTTTGCAATCTGCAATCTTGCAAGAGCAAGAGAATACCCCTAATGTGATACCGAGCTAGATGGATGATTCTTGGTATAAGACCGAATTTGTCAAATGTTAATGTCACCTTCCGTTTAGTCTAATACTTATATTATAGTATTAGACTTTGTCGCGGTCGCTGGTTAATTTATAATTTATGCATCAATTATCAGCATTTAACTAGAAGTTTATTAAAATCCATGTCCAACTTTTTTAACACCATTCTATATCACATTTCAAACTTAATATTTTATTTATATGTATACAAGTATATCATCAAATAATTAATTATACGTAAATACAAACAATTAACAACTTTTATTACCTCACGCGTTAATGGGCATACAGGAGAGTTCACTTAATTGCTGCTAAAGGTAAAAGTACAGGGGTTAATCAATAAGTGAGAGTGTCTTTAGTAAAGTCTTTAGTTTATAGTCTTTAGTTTATATTTGCGGCTAAACGTTGTATATTAGCGCTATGCTTCCCATGAAATTAGACTAGAAGTATCTGTAGGCAATTCGACTGATTTACAAGTCATTTATTTTACCATATCAAAGGGGCCTCGTAACAAAGCGCTGTTTACACTCTGTTTTCGAAATCGTGAAATAAATCACTTTATTTGTAGTATAAACATACATATAAATAATCATATTTATACAGTAGCCCTCAGTATTACTCATCTCATTTGTTCATTCAAAATAAAATTCTGGATTTGGAAAAATATAAACAACAAATGACAACAACTAGTAACAAAAGTCGTCTGAGCGCCTTCATTTAGTTAACTACTACTTAATTGACACTTCAGAATATTTTTATTTTTTCTATCTTATACCACACACAATTTATATTCGAATGTTGCGCAATTTTTTCAGATTCCTACTATTTTTATTTTGTTTTTTTCTTTTTCTTGAAGAAGTAATATACATACTTACTAAGCAGATATAAAGCCTCACGACACTTAATACAGTTTAGTTAGTTGACTAACTGAAAAGCGTGCTAACGTATCTTCTAGCACCCGTTTGCCCCGTCTGTACTCGTTAAATATTCGTGGATATGTTGCTGTTAAACAAAATTTTTCTAGCTTTAATGCCATTATTGGCACATCAAGTGTTGGCGAAATTTCGTAAGTGTTGATAAAAATATTTGAGGATAAATACTAAAATTATTAGAAATATTATAAAATGTCTTAAAGTTGACAACATATCTGATGGTGAAGTGAAATTTTATATTTATAATTTCGGTTATAGCCGAGTTAACAACAAAGTGAAATAATTGTACAAGAATATACGTGATTTTGAAGTGAAGATTTACGGAAAATTTAAAAATGTATGTAATTTCTAGATAGCAATCCACAGAGATAGCTATGTTCTTTGATAACGCAGATTAGTGCTTTAAGGCTTTTGTATATTAATCTGATCTGATCCAAATTTAAGGAAGTACATAAATGACACACACGACTACGAAAAGCTTAAAAAGTTCAAAAGTCGTATCTGCCCGTTCGCTCCTTTTGTAGTGATAATCTAATTCTCGAAATCAGATTCAAAAAAAATCTACAATATTCTTTTGGCTTCATTTATTTCTTTTTACAATAATGAAAAAGATGTCCTGCTTCCTTTCTTCTTCGTTACCACTTTTGCGATTATAAAGCAGTTTACAAGAACGCGTCGACGGATGAACGACTTTTTCGCTGTTTGCCGCCAATTGGCGATTCCAAGTGTAACTAGGCCCTTCTCCACCTAGTCTTTCCAACGGAGTGGAGGTCTTCCTCTTTCTCTGCTTCCCTTGGCAGGCACTGCGTCCAATGCTTTCAGAGCTGAAGTGTTTTCCTCTATATGGACAACAAGACGTAGCCAGCGCAGCCGCTATCTCTTAATTCGCTGAAATACCGTCACACCGATGCCTCTGCTCCACATAGAAGGACGGGGATGATGCTTCCTTTAGTATAAGGATATCTATCACCCAGATATTTCTGATCAACGTGAACGGTTATACAAGGTGCGTGCCAAAGTAAAAAAGACTTAAAAAAAAGCGGAACAAATGTTTGTTTTTGGCAAAATCAATTTATTTTATTCAAAATAGTCTCCTTCTGCTTCAATACAGCTTTTTGCATGGTCCAAAAGCATGTCGAAGAGTGTTTTAGCTCGTTGGCGGTTGGCGCTTTCCTTTCACGGGCAAATGAATTTTTCCGAAAAGGAAGAAGTCGCACGGTGCCATATTAGGTGAATACGGGACGTGGTTAATGGTTAAAATGTGACTTTTGGTCAATAATCTTCCTTCGAATTTTGGATTCTGAGCAATTTTTGGTCGTCAGCAAATTGGGCGGAACAAACCGTGCATACACCTTTCGCAAGCCCAAATATTCAGTCAAAATCCGATAAATTGATGTTTTGGAGATGTTTAATTCCATTTCCATGAATTTCAATGACGATTTCGGCTGATTTTTGATGAATTCAAGCACAGTTTCGATAGAATTTCCGGTGATTACGGATTTTGATTGGCCCACATGTTGATCGTCATTTATGTCCTCACGACCAATTTGAAAACGTTGAAACCACTCGTGCCCTCTGCTGCGGGATAGGCAATCATCGCCATAAACTTGCCATGAAATTCTCACTGGACAATCGATGAAGATAGCAGATTCTAACGCACCAGTCGACATATAGATGGCGCCAACAGGGGGCGCTAGATTCAAAAAGTCCTGTTTACTTTGGAACGCAACTTGTACATATGTAAGTTCGCGAACGTCATTCAAACAATGATTGTACTCCCAACTTATTAATACATTCGAAATATATTCACTATTAATCCTTTTCCGTCGTTGTTTAACTTTACCTAGATCTTCTTGTCAGATACCCCTCCTTCTTATTCAATTCCAGATTGAAATGGTATAAATAGACTTAGGGTATCAAATACGTCTAGATCCCATTTTAAACAGTTCTTCTGCTTCATAAAATGTTGTGTCCCAATTCTATGGTATTTTTTATTCACAAGGTTCAGAGGTCTGGAGATGGTTCAATTGTACAATGATATTGTTGGACCAGAAGGTCAGCTTAATATTGCATTTATTTTTACCTGAGTTAAATATATGGTGCGTTTTTGAAAACTGTGTTGATCTCCATTAAGCAGAATCCAAGTTTCTTTACCCTTAACCTATCCACTTCAATTTTGCAAAGATATGGTTAGATATGGTAAAAAATATCAGATTAAATGTACATACTATATATAAGGATTACTTCCGCTGATAGGCATTTCAAATTTTCTGAGTAAAACATAAATGCGTATTTTCATTTCAGCTGAGGATCCCAAGGCATGCAAATATGGCGACAAAACTTGTATAATGAGCACTATCGAATACCTGATGCGAGAAAAATCCCAAGGTACTATGTACTTTCTAACGGTACATATAAATTAAACACACAGTTCTTACAATTTAGGGTTTCCTTCGCTTAATTTGGCTAAGACTGATCCACTGAGAATTGCCAAAATCGTTATGAAACAAGGCGCTGAAAGTCCCGTTAATATTGACCTCACCTTCACCAATAATGACTTATACGGTTTTAGTGGAGTAAAAATGATTGACTTGAAGTAAGGCAATGAATTTCTGCAATATCCATGTTAATAAATCAACTTGTATTCACTTTTTAGGGGTTTCGGCAAGGATTTGACCACAAAACACGATCTAATTTTTTCTGCTCCCATCCTCAGCTTGGTAGGAGATTACTCAATTAAGGGACGCGTATTAATACTGCCTATCACTGGCACAGGCACGAGCAATATTACAATGCGTAAGTTATTTAACAAAAAATATTACAAAAAAATTGTATCCCGTCATCTCATTTTTCTGCAGTTAACTCTAAAATTCGGATTCAGTTTGCTGGCACTCCAGTGGAAAAACCGGACGGCATCCATATGAGTGTGAAGTCGGCGCGTTTGAGTGTGGATCCGTCAAGAATGATTTTCAATTTTGGCAATCTTTTCAATGGTGACAAACAGCTGGGTGACACGATGAACGTCTTCTTGAATGAAAACTGGAAGGAGATATATCAAGAAGTGCGTGCAACTTTTACAAACGCGTTTTCTCAAATCTTCACAAGCGTCATTGATAATGTTTTCAGCATTTATCCTTATGACAAATACTTTTCGGAATAAAAAAAATAAAAATAAAAATCTAGTATATTGTTCTTTTGTTATCTGCATGCAGTTTTGAGGAAATAGCTGCAAGTCTTTTTTCTTATATAAATTGGGTTAAGTAGGTTCGACTTCTTAAGCCGATAAGCTTAAAACGAAATGACGAAAAATAATGAAGATTTTAATTTTTAAAAGTTCCAGCTGCTCCGCGCCGCTAATGTATTTTAAAAAATAATTCACTCCAGGTAAAATTATTTTATAGCCGTGTGCCAAAGCCTTAAGGTCATGGCTACTAAGATCGTTTTGAGTGCCACTTGACTATCACTAAGTATGGCAATACGTTGATTACGATAATAGCGTTGGAGATTTATTTCTCCCATTGAACCAATGTCTTCAAATGTTTTCGAGCCGTCAGTGTTTCAATGAATTATGCTGTCCCTAAGTCTCTTTTTGACAGATCACGCGTGACTCGTGTCAAGCAGTCCTGTTATTCTTGTACAGTATTGTTTGGCATTTCATCTTGGAAAGTCTTACTCTTGAACAACATTTACAAATCGTCCAACTTCGCTGAACTTATGGTCAACATAATCAGCCTACTGAGGGCACTATTCACAACACCATCACCCATCTTGAGACCCGGCATTCATTAAATCATAATATTCGACCGAATAGGCCACGTCCAGCACGCACTGAAGAAAATATGGCAGCCGTAGCAGCATCTAGGACTGACGCATTTTACGTCGATATCTTAAATTGAAACCGTATAAAATATAGCTTTTGTTTGTGCAGGAACTGAAGCCGCCCGATCTTCCCAAGCTACATCGGTTCGATCTCTGCGGTCCATATTTTTTCAAAATTGATGCCGGTGAGAACGTAACCATCAATGGCGACCATTATCACGCCATCCTAACCGACTATTTGTTCCTGAGATTGAAGCTCGTGATTTTAAGATGCCACTTCCTAAGTTAGTGACCACCAAGTTAGTGTGATATCACACCATTTTCCTGTGGGGATATGTAAAGTCTAAAACAATCTCGCTCCGATTCAGGCCTTGGAGAAAAACATCACGCGTCTCATTCGCCAATTACCAGTCGAAATGATTGAAGGAGTCATTGAAAACTGGACTCAACGAATGGACCATCTAAGACGTATTCGAGGCCAACATTTGAAATAGATAATCTTCAAAAAGAAGGATGGAGTCATGTGTAGACGTTCACGCCAGTGAGGAAAGTTCTCTGATCGCCATTCACTTGGGAGTGGCCCTTTTTTACATATGGCTCAAGCAGCTCACGACTTCCGGTCTTTGACCAAGTATCCTCTGGGTAGCCTAAGAACA